>NC_134265.1:71022427-71365661 GCF_031893055.1 Leptodactylus fuscus
AGTCAGCGCACACCCTTGTCAGTCCCTGTCAGTAGCAGCTTCACTTGTTCGTTAGGGGTGACCCCCTTTAGTCTCCAGTCCCTAGAGGTCTTATAGGGCATTCCTTCTCCCACTTCCCTCTAGGCCTACGGAATCAGTGAGAGAGGAGCTGTCGGGGTCAGGCTTAGACTGAGTACAGCCGACCCACACCCGTGAGGCAGGGACCGGGATAGCTAGGAGGAGTAGTGCAGGGCGAGATTCCCTACTGCTATCCCTTAGCCCCGTTGCAGCTACCTGGACTGACATAACAACTACCCCTTTCATTTTTGTTTTGTCTTTCCTTATCTTTCCACTTGCTGCCCAGCTTTTCAGAATTATTTTGGTAACCTTCTGTCACAAGATGTCTATCCTATATGTCTATGTGTGGCCATCCAGTGGTTGTGTTGTGAATTGCAGTTTGTCATGGTATTTAAGAGGACCTTTCATTACCTTCACCAACTCCAGTTCTTAGCATCTGTTAACTCAATTCCAGCACATTTGGAATTTTTCCTATAGCTCTCAATGATCATGAGCAATCATTTCTGTTAGTTTTGGTGCCTGATGTGCTATTTAGTCTCTGTACTGTCAGGAGTGCGGTGTCAGGCAGGAGCAGGCAAAGGGTGTGATTCTAAGCTCTGGCTGCCTCTGATTGGAGATCTGAATCACACCCCCTGCCTGACACCACCCTCCTGACATTACAGAGTTTAAAGAGGCATCAGAACTGTTACTCAATAGTGGAGGAACCTAGAGAGAAAATTCCAATGGCACTGGAATCAGAAGAGCAGTGCTTATTAACATGTTAAACAATTGGATTGGTGGAAATGGTGAAAGGTCCTCTTTAACATGTTGTGATATTGGATTGGATCAGTTTAATGGAAAATGGAGTTGTTAATGATATTTAAGTTGTAAAGTAAAGCTAGACACACCTATACTTGTCATGTATATATAGGGGGTACAAATACAATAGTTTCCCTGCTTTTCCTCCATTAGTCAGTGCTGATTATTAGCCCAAAGAAAGATGGAGGAAAGTAGTCAAACCTTTTCTTTATTCTCCCTCTTCATCACCCTCAAAATATCATCCTGCAATAAGAGATCTGGGGTTGATCACGTATCTCTGGAGCAGATGTATAATAATTGGAAAAAAATAACCTTTATATCCAAACTCAAATAAGTGTGACCTACTAGATAGTAATTGGATGTCAGAACACTTTGATTATAATTTCCTTTTTATTGTTATCGATTGCATAGTAAATCTCTGTATAATTGTGATTCAGCCAAAATATAATCTAATACTTCAATGTAGAAATATTGCAGACACCAGTTTTCTATGGAAATTTGTACCGCACCCTTTGTATTATGCATATCCTATGTGCAAAAATAAAAGTTCACACAAACATCTACTGATCATATATGTGGCTGGTTACTATGTATAACCACAAGCATATGGCAGGACAACCAGTAAGTCAGTGCGTAGAAAGCATTTACTAAACCACCAGCCATCAAAAATTTGTGAACCAAGTAAAGCTATGTTCACATCTGCATCGGGGCATCTGTCTGAACTTTGCAGCACATATCTGTCAGAAAGCATCGGACAAAAAAAAGGCCTGCAAGCTCTATTTTTTTTTAAAAAAATTTATGTAGATTGTGAGCCCCACATAGAGCTCAAAATGTACATTTTCCCTATCAGTATGTCTTTTTTGGAATATGGGATGGAAATCCATGCAAACACGGGGAGAACATACAAATTGCTTGCAGATGCTTTTTGCCCTTGGCGGGATTTGAACACCAGGACTCCAGCACTGCAGTGCTAACCACTGAGCCACCATGTGGCTCCAAGCCCGATTTTTTCATCATGCAATTTCAGTTAAAAAGAACAGACATTCAATGGATACCCAACAAACACCTGAAAGATCTTTTTATAGTCAATGGGGTCCCTCTGACTTTGTTTATCTCATAGAACAGATCAATTTTTTTAATGTTCTTCTGGTCTTTCTATAAACACAGGTGGAAACTAGCAGAACTCCTCAGTATAGCATGCATGTGACATAACTTAGCACATAGGGTATGGAGATGTACCTACAATATATCTTTTTGTTCTTATTTATGCCCACTGCATTGCTGTATACGGCAGCTGTATGTCAGACAGAATAATCTATACATTGGGGGGATGAGGGGGGTGTTACATTAGTTTATTCCTTTCTTACGATTCTGATTTTGAAGCTTGTAAACTGTTAATCCTGCCATTAAAGTCTTGCTGCAGGCCATAGACCATATCATTCAAAGCAACTTTAATCCCATACAAATCAATAAGCACATTAGAACAGTATGGCTAGTCCATTTACACAAATATTATCAGGAGCAAATAGAACTCTACATGGCCTGGCCATATTTCTGCACTAGATCAATAGAGAAGTAAAGCTATACAACTTACTATTACAAGGCTAAGAAAACAGTGACAAGCAGTGTTATACAGTAACTTCTGTATTCCACCCGACTCCAGCATAGAGAGCCACAAAACATAATACTGCAAGAATTAGATGTTGGCAGATAACATAGGATATCAGCAAATTAATCTGAACCCATTGATTTATACAGGACGGGCCAATACTCTAATGTGCAGGGGATGTCCCCACTATGCAACGTAAGAAGAGCGCCACATGTTGGATTTCAACATTCCTTGTCCTTTGTTTTCAGGGCAAATAAACTACTAGAGGTGGCTGGAAATGTCCTATTACTCTGAGTAGGAGTTCAATAGAGTTGAACTAGCAAAGAATTATAGGGAGGTTCCACATTCTACAGTCCAGCTTATAATATGGAGCTTAAAGAGGACCTTTCACCACCTGCGGCACAAGTGTTGTAATACACCGCTAAAAAGCCGATAATCGATTGTCTTTCCTGTTCTGTGAAGAGCTATGGGAGCCGGTACTGTCTATTACGCTGTACTGTGAGAGGGGGCGTTCCTTACCGCCCAGCCATGACGCTGAGTGGTGAGGAATGCCTCCCCTCCTCCTGATAGTACTCGTCCATAGACTAGTACTGGGAGGGGGGCGTTTCTCACCACTCAGCGTCATCGCTGGGCGGTAAGGCCCCCTCTAACAGTACAGCGCAATAGACGCTACTGTGAGGAAGGGTGTTCTAGGCTGACTATCAGAAACGCCCTTCTGACAGTGAAGAGACATGACCACTGGAAGGTGATTTGTAATCTAGCTCTCAGAAAAAAGCACGTGGTTACCACCCACTTGGCGAATCGGAGCTATAAACTTCCGGAGTCATATCATTTGAACAGGTGGACAGATTTTAAAAAGAAAAACACCAAATTGTTCAGAGTCAAAGTCAAAAGTAAGGATGACAGTCAGTATTTTGTACAGGTCCTCTTTCAGGCTATATTCACACCTACACACGTATTCTCAGCTATACTTTTCACAACCAAGTCAGTGCGGCAACTTTGTGGCACTTTTTCACTGATAACAACATGCATGAAATCTTCTCATGTGCTGTACCTTGAAGACCCCCAGAGACCAACACCACCAGTAACCATCTAAACCGCTGGTCATGTAGGGGTTTACATGGTTGCAAACGATTGGACAACCATGTAAATATTTCCATGCTGTGGATTAGCTTCCAGTGACACTTTACCATGGTTAATAAGAAGGGGGCCTATGTTAACCTCACCTTATGCCATCAGGACATATAAAAACTACACTATAGAAGATATAATATGCAAAGGACGTAAGATGGAAGATAGCGGGGACAGTTATAATCACCTACACATACTAAACAAGGGCAATACAATTCAGCAGCCACAAGCCATTAGCGTTCTCTGTTTCTGCAAGCTACTATATACTGTCGTGTTCAATGGACTATTCAGTCTTGTTGTGTTGTTTGTCATCTTTGATTAAAATATACACATAAGAAGAAACATTCGTACAACTGCACTTCATGTAAATGAGAAAATTGCATATTAATCTAAGTAGCGTTAGAGTCTATCAGCATAATGAAAACAAGCCCAACAATGTTCCTCCCTCATTGTAGTTGTAAGTAATGAGGACACAATTGATTTACAGTAATTGCAATAATCTACAAAACATTGTACAATGGGACTTCTTCATTTGTCTGCCCGCTAAATTGTTTAATTGTGAATTGTTTAGCCATTATCTTAAGTAGGTTTTAGACAATAAGCCAGTAATTCTGTATATCATTACAGACAATTCTCCAAGGACATGCTATATATTCCAGTGTATCTAAAAGTAAATGTGTCACCAGAAAATAACATATTTTTTAAGAATTTTTTTTTTACATTTTCCATGTCAATGTAAAGTTAATGAAAAGTCTAAGAATGAACAAGCACTTGCAGTAGTCACCTCATTTACATCACAGAAGTGTCAGTCAGTATTACAATGAAATTGAAAAAAATGCAGTAGCTCTGTCCGAATAAAATGTTTAGCTCACCAATGATTGTTTAGATTGCATACAATTAACACAAAACTTTATTTGTTAGGCTAAGTATAAGTCCCCAATGTAAGGGAATCGCTAGGAATTGTTTATTCATATGCTAATTAGACTGGTGCACAATGCATCGTGCACACCTCTCCTGTTGTTTCCTATCTGAGGCTGCTGCTGCTGATGATGACTCAGCTTCCTGTTTGCCTCACACACATAGAAGATAATAGCAGAGACGAGGCTGCTGGGAACTTCCTGTGCCGCCTGGAGGCTCATTAGCATATGAATAAAAATGGACTTATTCAGAAACCACTGAGACAATCTACATACTAAAGGTAGGTGTGGAGTAGCATTTCTAAAGCCTATGCAAGGATGTGATTAGTTAAAAATGACTTTTCCCAGTGATAGAACCCCTTTAAAATGTAATTGTTGGAGTGATTGACGTAGAGTACAAACGCTAGTTTTTATTATGCAAGTAAAGAGAATTATTTGCTTATTTGTACAGGCATATCCTTTTACCATTATAGACTCTTAGATGTCATAATACTGACAGTATAGCTAATGGACCATGTAAGGTGAGATATCGAGGTATGGAGATACCTTCAGTATAGCACAGAACACATTGTGAACCTGCAGGCAAATCACTGCAATTAACTGATTAGAAAAAGGAGGAATCAGATGTTTTGGCATCAGGAATATAAGTATCTTAGGATGGGAGAACATCTGCCTAAGTGTAGGTTTTGGACGGGCATCTTCTGCTGAATGCTCAGAATCCTGCTTGTATTGGATTTTCCTACTTTGCCTTCCCATTTATATTTTATATACTCATAATACATTTTTTATATGTGTGATAAAAATATTATAATTTATGAATACTTGTAGGGCTCTATCGCAGATTGTGTTTATATAGGACCATTACACACAGACAATCATTGTTGATGGGCACTAGTATGGGTACATAGCTGATCCGATACTGTCTGCCAGTTTTCCTGAATCAACTAAAAACACCATAGACCAATGGAATCAAGCATTTTTATACGTTTCATCTCCCCAGGCTCTAATCTCTCTTTGCCTTTGTATCTGTCTGTTCTTGTTAGTTTGTCATTTTTGTACCCTATTTATTCTGAACGGTATAGCTACAGAAATTGTTAGTGTGACACAAATAGAAAATAAAAATGTTGTCTACATGATTTGTACTAAGAAAACAGGAGCTGCAATCTTCTATAGAGTTTCCTAAAATACAGTCACATTATTGGCCAAATGCTGCAATACAAACACATACAAAAGTCGACAAAGCCTCCTGTAATACTGAAGATAGTTGATATTTCATGTGACTGTCAAATCCTATCAATCCATTTTTGTTTCTAGATTTCCAGAAATATTTTTTTTATGAATTATAATGTTACAGCTTGGGAATCAGATGGAAATATACAGCAAGCACTTCCTACAGCAAGGTGAGAAATAACTGGTTAAAATTGTTAAAAGGCTTTGCTGGGATTGGTAATGTGGAATTGGCCCATAAGTCTTAGGGAAAGCAAGCATTAGGATACAGCTGGCTACAAACTGGTAGAGCACATTGCAGCAGACTCCAAAGAAATAATGTATTTTCTAAGTAAAATACAGTGACAACATAACAGATTGCTCCACTGCAGAATTGCTGGTGAGTATGTTGAATGCTAACACATTACAGGATAGTCATCTTTTTCCCTTGCCAGACAGGAAAGACAGGTCATGGATATTATTCCACAAGAAGCTATATACTCCATATAAATATGTATTATATTGTTCTCATTTTATGTTACAGCTAAAGCGATTCTATATGTTTAATCCCTGCCATATGGGCTAGTATATTAGAAATTATTCACAATTATATTACAATTATTTTTTAAGTAACCCTACACTTTACAGTGAATCTCTACCTTCTACCGGTTACCATGCTTGTTAATTCATTAGTATAACATAATACTGACCAGGGCATTAAATCCTCTACATAGACATACAGCACATTTATAGGCTAACGTTCTGCCTGCTTATTATTGATTGTTCATTTGTATATTATGAAATAAATGAATATCTTAGCAATGTATTGTCATGTGCAAAAAGGTACATTCAGGCAAGTCTGTCCTCTCTAACTATGTTGCCATTTTAATATACTTTGCCCTGATGACAGACTCAATTTAAGACTGTCTGGTCTAAGTTTGCAATATTAGTCACCAATCTTCAAAACATATGGGCATATAAAATCACAACCGTAAAGTTATGTGTGCAACAATGCCAATGAAATACCAAAACTCACACAGAACAGAAAATAATTTAAATAATATAGAATAGAAATAATATAGAAATAATTCTATAATATATATAATTCATCTTTACCTGAACCATATCCGACTATAATACATATAAAAACAGATAACAGTAAAGGAAAAGGAAGAGAAAAAACAACATCCTTGGTAAGGTGATGCTGGGACTGTATCAATCATCCTATATGTCCCCAATCATAAAAGCCCTGTACTCTGATATCTTGTCACAGAAGCAAAGGCCATTGAAATCTATTGAAAAGCTTAGTTAACACGTTGTACCATGTACAGTAGTTAACTTGCTATTGCTACATCTATAGCAAGCCTTGTCATGTGTCATATGGTACATCTCTTACTCATTTCACCTGTCTCCTTTTCTTCCTTTCATTGTAGCATACGGTGAATTACCTGATCAGTATTACAGCTGACACATGTTAGCTAGAAGGGTATATATGGCATATATTTATAATCTACAGAAGCTGCAGATATAAAAACGGCAGCATGCCATGATCTGACATACTGTGTAGTCTGTAGTGACAAGAGATGATTTCTTAGAAGACGATATAAAGCAGAACACTGCAAAGTGTCTGAAAATGGCAGAAGGTGTCACATGGTAAAACTTTAGGTCTGTGAAAGGAAATTAATATCGTGGCTTTATGGACATGCATTTGTGAATGAACATAGCTTTCCTATGGATGCCAGTAGACATTACATTAATGGGAAACAATCATGGAAAGCTGGTGACATTCATTTGAAAAAGTGTGAAACCAAGTTGTTTTTTTTAATATATTCACCATAGCACTGATAGGAAGGTTTCCCCTTCTCAAGGAATAAGAAACAACATGGAAGACTAGGAAAATAAAAGGACCATTTCCTTTACCTGTTCATGTTGCTTCCTGTCCCTTGGGACGCATGGAAGATGCTCCAGCTAACCACCTTGGGTAGCAACTTTCTCCGTCACCCAGTCTATGCATTTTCTTAGCTCAGCTGGTGTAAGGAATCGGGATAATAACACTCCTTAGGGAGAGTGTACACCTTCACAGGGTATGGAGACTTACAAGCCATTTTCACTCTATTGGGGGATTGTGGTAAAAATATGCAAATCTGTTTTCCAAGATGTAAATAGGAAAACAGTGCCTCTGCTTGCTGCCCTCTAGGGACAGCCCTCTTAAACATCATGCACAACTTTTTTAACAAGCCTTCATGCTATGATGCGAGGTTTGGTCAATCTAGTATTTCTATTCTAAAAGGAACAGAGTCCCAGCTGTGGACAGTGCTATTTCAATCTGTTGAATCTCTTCAGCACAGCGTAGGGATACTAGTTTGCCAGAGTGAGAGACTATAGACGTCTACGGGGAGATCTAATAACAATGTACAAATACATGAAGGGACAATACAAAGAACTTTCTAATGATCTTTTTACTTCTAGGCCAGTGACAGTGACAAGGGGACATCCTCTACGTCTGGAGGAGAGAAGGTTTCACCAGAAACATAGAAGGGGATTCTTCACAGTAAGAACAGCGAGGCTCTGGAACTCTCTGCCCCAGGACAGAAATACTGATTTGGCAATTAAATCCACATTATGATTAAAAAGACTTTATAACTGAGTCATTCATGATGTTAAAGATGCTGCCCTCTATAGGGTGGCGTACAGAGTGCACTGTTCTCCTAATTACATCCTGGAGAATAGATTTGCAGGAATGATTTGTAAGTCTCCGTACTGCCTATGTAGGCAAACACTTTCCCTGATGTGTACGATTGTCCCCTGCCCCAGGAAGTGGTGATGGTGGATTCACTTAAGTTCAAAGAGGGCCTGGATGCCTTTCTTGAAGAAAACAATATTACGGATTTTGGACTCTAGATTATAAAGACATGTTGATGCAGGGTTTTTATACTGACTGCCAGATTGGAGTCAGGAAGGAAATTTTTAGCCTGAAATGGGGCAATTAGCATAAGCCTCATGGGGTTTTTGTGTTCTTCTTGATCAACATTGTAGGGGATTGTAGGGTTATAGGTTGGACTTGATGGCTGATGTCTTCATTCAACCTCATCTACTATGTAACTATGCGTGGCTCTGGAAAGGATTGACCACTTCTAGGAAAAAGAACCTGGTATCAATATCTGCTGTCCACCTCAATGAAAAAGAAAACTCTTTTCTGATTTTCTAAACAGATGGGCTATTCAGGAGGGCAAATGGAGTATAATCCAAAGATATTCCAACAGATACAAGAGAAAATGGAACTACTCATTCTTTAACTGTTTTGGTATGAGACAGAACTAATAGGTTCAAGATTTCTCTCCAAGTGGATGATCTGCTCAACAATTGGCCGAGGAGCCTTCAGTACGCCTTTACTACTTTTTTGCTCAATTCCAAAAAGTCTGGCATAGGGCAAGAAGAACATTGTGAGGTAATGCTGACAGCTCCTTAATGAGCATTATGGGCGATCTCAGCTGGTAACTTGCAGGCCACTGTTGATTTAAGCATCCCTCATCCCCACCTATGTTCCTGTATGTTCCATCTTAAGGCTCCATTCACACGGAGTAACGCCAGGCGTTTTTTGTGCTTATTTTTACGGCTGTAAAAAGACGTTTCCATTGAGTTCTACAGTAAAATACGTCCGTAAAAAAAGGACGCAAAAAAACGGACATAAAAAAACGGACGTATTTTTCTATAGAACTTAATGGAAACGTCTTTTTACAGCCGTAAAAATAAGCACAAAATAAGCACAAAAAACGCCTGGCGTTCCTCCGTGTGAATGGAGCCTAAGAAAGAGGGGCTTTACTGAGTCTATCTTTTCTACTTTTTTTTCCACAGTAGGAAGTTCGTTACTTCACATATTTATCTCAGAACATATATATACAGTCCTATGAAAAAGTTTGGGCACCCCTATTAATCTTAATCATTTTTAGTTCTAAATATTTTGGTGTTTGCAGCAGCCATTTCAGTTTGATATATCTAATAACTGATGGACACAGTAATATTTCAGGATTGAAATGAGGTTTATTGTACTAACAGAAAATGCGCAATATGCATTAAACCAAAATTTGACCAGTGCAAAAGTATGGGCACCTCAACAGAAAAGTGACATTAATATTTAGTAGATCCTGCTTTTGCAAAGATAACAGCCTCTAGTCGCTTCCTGTAGCTTTTAATCAGTTCCTGGATCCTGGATGAAAGTATTTTGGACCATTCCTCTTTACAAAATAATTCAAGTTCAGTTAAGTCTGATGGTCGCCGAGCATGGACAGCCCGCTCTCAAATGATCTGAAAACAAAGATTGTTCAACATAGTTGTTCAGGGGAAGGATACAAAAAGTTGTCTCAGAGATTTAACCTGTCAGTTTCCACTGTGAGGAACATAGTAAGGAAATGGAAGACCACAGGGACAGTTCTTGTTAAGCCCAGAAGTGGCAGGCCAAGAAAAATATCAGAAAGGCAGAGAAGAAGAATGGTGAGAAGAGTCAAGGACAATCCACAGACCACCTCCAAAGAGCTGCAGCATCATCTTGCTGCAGATGGTGTCACTGTGCATCAGTCAACAATACAGCGCACTTTGCACAAGGAGAAGCTGTATGGGAGAGTGATGAGAAAGAAGCCGTTTCTGCAAGCACGCCATAAACAGAGTCTCCTGAGGTATGCAAAAGCACATTTGGACAAGCCAGCTTAATTTTGGAAGAAGGTCCTGTGGACTGATGAAACAAAGATTGAGTTGTTTGGTCATACAAAAAGGCGTTATGCATGGTGTCCAAAAAAAACAGCATTCCAAGAAAAACACTTGCTATCCACTGTAAAATTTGGTGGAGGTTCCATCATGCTTTGGGGCTTTATGGCCAATGCCGGCACCGGGAATCTTGTTAAAGTTGAGGGTCGCATGGATTCCACTCAGTATCAGCAGATTCCTGAGAATAATGTTCAAGAATAAGTGACGAAGTTGAAGTTACGCCGGGGATGGATATTTCAGCAATACAATGTCCAAACACTGCTCCAAATCGACTCAGGCATTCATGCAGAGGAACAATTACAATGTTCTGGAATGGCCATCCCAGTCCCCAGACCTGAATATCATTGAATATCTGTAGGATGATTTGATGCTCGGCGACCATCAAACTTAACTGAACTTGAATTGTTTTGTAAGTAGGAATGGTCCAAAATACCTTTATCCAGGATCCAGGAACTGATTAAAAGCTACAGGAAGCGACTAGAGGCTGTTATCTGTGCAAAAGGAGGATCTACTAAATATTAATGTCACTTTTCTGTTGAGGTGCCCATACTTTTGCACCGGTCAAATTTTGGTTTAATGCATATTGCACATTTTCTGTTAGTACAATAAACCTCATTTCAATCCAGAAATATTACTGTGTCCATCAGTTATTAGATATATCAAACTGAAATGGCTGCTGCAAACACCAAAATATTTAGAACTAAAAATGATTAAGATTAATAGGGGTGCCCAAACTTTTTCATAGGACTGTATATATATATATATATATATATATATATATATATATATATATATATTCGCATTTGGAGGAAACCATCTTGGCATATACTGTAATAACTTTTCTGATGCAATTTTCCATTAAGTGCTCTCATTTGTAAAGGGGGCCATTTTGGAGAGATGTGTTACAAATTGGTTAAGTAAAATTAAATCCTGGCAGTCAAATTCACAGGGATATTTTCAACCGTTGGCCATTGGTCATGAATACAAAAGAAATTTAAAAGTAAAATTGGAATAATTTTCAAATTTTACAAGGGTATGTTCATACAACCACTTTTGGAGAATGTTTTGAGGCAGTCTTCTCAACATCCTCTCCAAAAACTGGCCCTGTGGTATCAGTGGCAGAAAGCCTGAGCCAAGCCTAGGTGTCTGGCACGGGTATACATGATTACGCTGGGTTCACACCAGCGTCCAGTCTCCGTTCTGAGGTTTCCATCTTCTGCATGCAGAAGACGGAAATCTGTACGGCCATGAGCGACGGGTTATATTTTATGCATATATATAAACATTCATGACAACTGTAATCCATGGATATAGAGGTATTTTTCTGACAAGCATGTAAGTGCGTGTCTGGACTGAAAATGTAGGAATTAGTTGTAAATATCATTTATCTGCCACTGATCTGCCGTAGACCTGGATATGTAGGCAATTCTTTATTAGTGATAAATAGGGCTCATAAGTCCAGTACTATCTAAAGGATAATAGATACAGTATAACTGTATTACAGCTCCATCCAACCTCCTAAAACGGTACTGCTGTTGTTTCTAAGGCATAATATCTCTGTAATACAGCATTGCAGGGCCTTTCTAAGTCTCCATTCATCTAACAACTCTCCTGACTTGTCTATTTTAGTAAATACTTACACTACTCATGACATTCTGAGACATTGTCTTTCTCCTGAATATTTATATACTAATACATAGGCATCCACATGAGGCCCCAATGGCCTCCTTCACCCAATGTACTTATCCTATGAGTGGGTCATTTTGTGCTAAAGGGCACATCAAAATGTGGTGAAAAGTTTCCGTAGGCCTCAGAACTGGAAGTATTCTATTCAGGGTATTTTCTGGTTTTCTATGAGCCAATTGCCAACAGTAGTCTGTTGCCAATTGGAATTTACCACCTAGCTCTGTTCTTGTTGTCTCCTTGTATCTGACATGGAGGCTGTTCCATTTATAATGTAGTCTCTTCCATATTCTGGAATCTTTTGTGTCACTTAGAGATTACACCAATCCTCTTTGCAGGTGAATTAGAAAGTATTACAGTTAAAATGGTTCAGTCCAAAGTAACAATTCACATTATTAACCAATAAAGATTAGAGATGAGCGAACACTGTTCGGATCAGCCGATCCGAACAGCACGCACCCATAGAAATGAATGGAAGCACCTGCGACACCGGCCGGCCGCCGGCAAAGTCAGCGTCACAGGTGCTTCCATTGATTTCTATGGGAGCGTGCTGTTCGGATCGGCTGATCCGAACAGTGTTCGCTCATCTCTAATAAAGATGGCAGTTCATAGGAAACGCACTATGTACTGGGGGGCATTGTACATCTATAAAATTCATGAGACAGTTCCTGCATACAAGAGATATGGCCAGTCAACAAGTAACATTATGTAAAACGGTTTGCAGTTACAGTACATGTTTTTTGAGAGTAATTCATGTGATTTATACACCTTATCATCCCTGTTAACAGATACATATCAGAAATATTTCATATACTTGCTCCACATACGAGTGAACATTCTAGAAATCACTGCCATGGAACGTTATGTGAGCAAAAAATGCATCAGTGGTTTCCCGGAATCTCCCTCTCCCAGCTGTCTATTGTGCTCGCCCTTTAATATATGCTTCTAGTCAATAGTTGATGCTTTTCTTTACAGCCTGGGAATCTGTAGAAGATTTTATGCCGATTATCCAGAATATTGCTTCTTCTACAGCAAACATTTTCTAATGATATTATATATACTATAGAATAATGCCAATCAATATCAAGTGAACCTTCCTTGGAACCTCCTTGTATCTGACGGGCTACATAACCTTTGGCCTCTTCTTCCTCCTAATGATGGAATGTAATCATGTTATTACACATGAATGGGCACCTTACTAGCAGTGGGTGGTCTGTAATCTCACAGCATGCATTTTGTGACCAATGTGACTTTGGTTTTTTGTTAAAACAACAGACACTTGCTGCACCTTCATATCACTAATGCAGAAAACAAAAGCAGAACTATCCATGTATAATAATTGCATTACCACAAAGCAATATCAAATTACTTGAAAAGAAACACCGGGGAGCTATTTGCTTCGATGTACATGTGCAGTGATATGGCAGAAACTTAACATGACATGTAGGACTTAAGAAGGAACACCATTGTTCTACTGTGTTCTGGAATCTTTCTACTATTTTCCCACATAACATACAATCTTAAATATCACATACAATTATTTATCAATGCTAAAGCTAACCTAAATCCCAAAAATGACATATCATTATTATTTATACTGCACCATTAATTCCAAGCAGCTAGGTATTTGTAAAGGGGTTAAAGATATAGCAGAGCTAAACCTGTTATGTAAGAAATTCAGTAAGAATACTGATTTCAATAATGGAATAATTGCAGGTAACATAGTGAAATATTATAAACTAGCTTGTGCCCGCGACTTCGTCTGTGGGTTGTTGGTGTTGATGATCCGCCTATATTCATCAAATTGCTGCCATCGATGGTATGCCTGCTCCGGCATTTTGGTAGCTCGCAAGCTGTCCTGCTGCTGACCTTGTTCCTCACACCGTGCCTGTGATTGTTCCGGCATCTCAGCAGCTCGCTGGGTCGCCATATAATGAGCATGTTGTTGGTGTTGATGATCCGCCTGCTCCGGCATTTCGACAGCTGTCAAGCTGGCCTGCTGCTGAACTCATTCCTCGTGCTGTGCCCAGGATTGTTCCGGTATCTCAGCAGCTGGCTGGGACGCCATATAATGAGCGTGTTGATGGCGTTAATTATCTTTATGCTCCGGTATTTTGGCGGCTCTCAAGCTGGCCTGCCGCTGAACTTGTTTCTTGCACTGTGCCTGTGGTTGTTCCAGAATCTCAGCACCTCCCTGGAATTTCATATAATGAGCATGTTGTTGGTGTTTATGATCTGCCTGCTGCGGCATTTCGGCAGCTGTCAAGCTGGCCTGCCGCTGAACTCATTCCTCGAGCTGTGCCCGTGATCGTTCCAGTATTTCAGCAGCTCGCTGTAACACCATGTAATGAGTGTGTTGTTGGTGTCGATGATCCCTCTCAGCTCCACTTGAGGAGAACTCCGTGACTTCTGGCTACCTTCATAGCTCTCATCATTTGCAACAAATTAGGTTTTCTTTTTCAGGCATGTTGAAAATTAGCAAACTGACAATTTGGATTAAAGGTGTTTTCCCATCCACTGTGTCAGCAGTGCCTGAAGCAGATCAGATAATATACAAATACATGAACACAAACCACTGAGGGTTAGTGTGTGTTTACACAGAGAGATAACAGCCCTGGCTTTCTCAGACGCTGAGGTAAGCTGCTGCAAGAGCAGTGTAATATAGTATGTGAACAGAAATTCATAACAGTCGTGAAGCCATGTCATTTACTGGGATAAAAAGTAGCCTATGTGTTAATCAAGGTTACAATCTATGTGCCAAATTTCAAATCCGTTCAGCTGTTTTTGCGTGATTGAGGAACAAACATCCAAACACACAAACATCCAAACACACAAACTTTCACATTTATAATATTAGTAGGATGGGATACTGAAGCCCCTATTGTAATTAATAAAAATCTTAGTAGTCAGGAAGGTATTCTGTGACCATATAAAAGCATAATGACATGGCTGCAAAGTGTGTGTGTATTATATGATATGAGAAGGCTTTGAAACAAAGGTATGCAGCAGCTGCAGTGTATATCACAATGCTACCCTTATGTGCATCTTTAATACAGAAACAACTATACAGTGCTTCCAATACAGCAACAGATGCAATATGGCCTACCAATATATTATACGCTCCCTACATTAACAATGTGTCCCCTATACATTACAGTCGCAGTGTGCCCCCCATATGGTACCAGCCGCAGTATATCCATATACATTGCAATCAACAGTTCAAGTCAGTGAGAGCTCTCTGACCACAACCAGTGTCAGCCCGACTGCCCTTAAATGCCAACCACAGTCTCCAAGAAGAAACAAATGGATACCACTTCCATGTTCATTTATGGCTGCAATTGTAACGTCTCTGCCTGTTCAGGTCTCTGCGCCACCCTCCGCACGCAGGAGGCGGGCTCATTTTGATTCTTTGCTTAGAGTTTTTCATTGCACTTTGTGAATACTGCTCTATTACCTCTCTTCTGTAATTGAATTCCCACCACACCTGTCTCTAGCACCTTGTTTCTCTCTGGTCATCAAATGGGTAATTCTAATCTGGCTTGTGTGATTGACAGCCTGTCTACAAATCAAGCCTAGGGCAGGTCTTTGGCTTCCTATATACAAGCCATTAACCCACACAGCCACGCTGGCAACTGAGACTCTGTCCTTAGACTTTGTCCCTGCTAAGCTCCTCTGCCTGCTACTATTATATTACTGACCTCTGGCTTCCCTTTTGACCACTCTCTTGAATTTTGATCCTGTACTGCATTGCTCGAATGTTACCGGGCCCTTGGCTAGCTGACCTCCCTTTGTTGTTGTTGTTTGTCTTGTCTTCATTCTGTGTTGTCACCTATACAGCAAGGGCTTTGTTGACCAGTTGTCCTCCGCCGCTTAGGGCAACGAGGCAAGCAGGTAGGGGAAGCGGTGGGTTCAGCTTAGGGCTCACTGTCTTGTTGTGCCCCTCCAGGGTTTTCCAGCAATTACTGGGGAATTAATCCTCTAGCAATTCCCTTACAGCAGTGCTCTTTGTTTGCAAGCAAACCATACACAAAACTACCCCACCATTTGAGGTCCAGTGGGACAATCCCAGATTTCAGGTGCTGTCCTGCTACCCTTAGGGTGCATTCACACTGAGTAAACGCTAGCTTATTTTGTAGAGTAAAATTACACTTGTAAATTTTGCTATCCCATTGACTTCAATGACATTTTACAGGCGTATTTTTACAGGCGTATTTTTTACAGGCGTATTTTTTACAGGCGTATTTTTACACTTGTAAAAAAATATCATTGAAGTCAATGGGATAGCAAAATTTACAAGTGTAATTTTACTCTACAAAATAAGCTAGCGTTTACTCAGTGTGAATGCACCCTAAGAGGTCTTTGGGTTCCTACAGGAAAGTAGAGGTCGTACAACATGCTGCTCCCTGCCTCTTACCTGTATCTGCAACCAAAAGATAAGACAGCAAATGGTGTGTGAACTTACAAAGCAAAATATACTATTTATTTATAAAGAATAAATAGAGTAACCTTGATAATTGTATTATTTGGTCAGGTATATTATAATATATTGCCTGTTATGCAGTCACAGTTATTTTTTTATCCACTCACTTTATTATGTACATTTATATGTTGCATACTGTTAGCAATGTATTCCAAAACCTGTATTATCCTTTCACACCTGAGAAAAATCTTTACAATTGTTGTTTTCATTAAGCATAAAATTAGATAAAATAACATATAATCTTAATAATTAGCTGTACAATGTCTCTTTTTCAACAAACATCACGCTTCCAGAAAACACATGTTGAAATATGTGACATTTTAAACAGAAAACAAGAACAGATGTCAAGGCTGTACAATTATAAGTCGGAGAAAGAGAATTGGAATAAAACAGCTAAACTTGCAACAATGTATAAATACTATTACAAAGGTCTCACAGTTATATACATTCATTGTACACTGCTGTATATACGCTGCATATATAGGATAAAGGCAGGTCAAGTCGCATCAAGAGTCTTCTGCCCATCCTCCTGAGTCATTGTTAGCACATATGCGTGTATTAATTTGTAAAGGGTGAAAATCTATTTTTACTCCATAAATCGCTTCTTATTATCAGTTTATAGTCAGTATTATGTTATATTCACACGCAGTTTTGCACAAATCCTCCTCTTATTAGGCCTGGATACCCCAAATTTCATTTGTAGTCAGGAAATAAATGTGCCGAATTTTGTATACATAAATGCATCAATGGCATTACAGTATGTTAACCCCTTCCTAATATCTGCTGTAATAGTAGATAGTAGGTGGCAGGACATAAAGCAAAGATCATTTTATATAGCAGAAAACTGGCTTAACTCCTTAGCAGGTATACAACACTGGCATCTGAGAGGTTCTAGTATTATAGTTTATGACATAATAATGATCGCAGGTTCAAGTCCCCTAGAAAGACGCTAAAAAAGATATTTAAAATATAGAAAAAGTAATATCACCATGGGGAAAGAATGACTTGTTCATTATGGTTCCACACCTTTCTCTGATTATTACACTGAAGAGACCCCAGAGTATAGTAATAGCACTTCTGGTTTGGGCTAAACATGTTTGGTAGGAAACATAACTTGCAAACAAGCCTCGCCCAAACTTCATCAATCATTGGTAACATGTCATTTTTCCAATAACATGAATGCCATAAATCATAACCCATAAGAATATTGCACAGATTTTTGCAATTGCATGCTATTCTGATCATTTTCTTTGAAAGATTTCCAGTACATTGCACAGAATATTAAATGGTTCCACAATTTCTAAATGTATAGGGCCCCGTGAACAAAAATGTTATGGCTATTAGAGATGGCCAGTAAAAAACAAAAGTATAAAAACAAAACATGTCTGTGGCTAGAAGGGGTTAACCTTAAAAATCCTTTAGCACTTTGATGTATGCAGCAATATGTTCAACATGCAAAAAATATCAAAGGTGAGAAGAGTAAAGAGGACCTTTCACCACCTGGGGCACATGCGGTGTTACTGTGAGAGTGGTCAGGAACGCCCCCCTGTACTTGTCTATGGACGAGTACTATTAGGAGGGGAGGGGGCGTTCCTCACCGTTCTCACAGTATAGTGCAATAGGTGTTACTGTGAGGAACGACGTTCCTGGTTGACTGTCAGAAATACCCTTCTGACGGCGAAGAGCTACGGTACCGTCACTGATAGCTCTTCACTGGGGGCACAGATCGTGAAAGCCGATAGTGTGCTGAATTCAATGCACTGTTGGCTTTCTAGCGGTATATAAAACCGCATGTGACCCAGGTAGTTAAAGGTCCTCTTTAAATATATTTGAGAAAATTTAGTAATGTTATTATCATGTCAGCTTTCTATTACAAAAGTAGCTCATTTTTAGAGCTGTTTAACTGCGTTAGATACAAGGTAATATCAATACATTATGTTGTACACACACATTTAATATATACATATATATCAAGCAAGCAGTTATGACTCATGGGTCATCTTTAGAGATGAGCGAACACTAAAATATCCGGGGTTCGAAATCCGATTCGAACAGCCGCACACTGTTATAGTCTATGGGGGGAAATGCTCGTTTCAGAGGTACGCAAAATTCGATACAATTATACTTACCAAGTCCACAAGTGATCGTCGGGCTGGATTCCCCTTGAAGTCTTCTCCCGACGCAGCACCCCCGCGGCGTCTTCCAGTTGGAATTCACTCTGCCTAGGCATCGGGGCCTAGACAGAGCTGACTGCGCATGCGCGGTCGGCTCTGCCCGGCCCGACTCCTGAGCAGAGCCGACTGCGCATGCGAGGGCATGCCCGCGCATGTGCAGTCGGCTCTGCCTTGGCCGGATGCCTAGGCAGAGTGAATTCCAGCCGGAAAACGCCGTGGGGACGCTGCACGGAGAAGACTTCTAAAGGTAAGAGAAGAACCAGCATTTATTGGCAGAATGTATAGCATTCTGCCAATCAACGCTGGTTCTGCATCGAACCTTAAACTTCGAAGAGCTAGTAGTGTTCAATCGAGTACAAGTATTTCGAATACCATAGTATTCGATCGAACACCTACTCGATCGAACACTACTCGCTCATCTCTAGTCATCTTCACAAGACATGAGAGGGTGACAGGCAGAGTGCTGGAGTCCCAGTATATCTCCACCAGTTTCTGACTTATGTGTGGTCCATTGCGGGTCTGGAATAAGTTTTAGCCCCAGGTGTGAGTCCTGGACTCATCGCTGGGTCATAAAAGTCTGCACTTCAGGGCAATTCCTGGAAGCTAGAAGAAGTGTCTGGGTCTGTGAGTTTGCTGAGACTGTACTGCGCTCTTTTTGTTGATTCGTGTGGCTGGTTTATTTATTTTGCTGTTTTGCTAAAGTTTTGTGTCCCTGTCTTGACTGGTTGGGTCTGCACCATTGCTGCTACCAAGCTACCTTCCCAACTATATATATATATATATATATATATATATATATATATATGCATATCAACAGAAAGCAGATAATAAATATAGTATATCTTGGCCCCTTTGGATGTTTTAAAAGTCCAATGCTACATGGTAATAAAAGTTGCTAACTGTATTCAATGTTTTATTATTCATACTTGCTGTCAATCATTCTGATGTCATTCATAATAAAACATAACTAGTCACAGACTAAGTGCAGATCAGATGAGCAAACTAATATTCTCTGTTGATTCTAAATGTCAGTCATTAGGATTGTCCGTGAATCTTGAAACTAGGGTTGGATTCTTCCACCTCTATAAATAAGCCTATTCCTTGCTGACAGATCTGAACAGTACCCAATAGGAATTAATAACTGATAACAGAAGCAAATCAATTACGAAAACAATATTAGGAAATTGTTGTTTGCTGTAAAATACCCAAAGGGGGAAGTGTGCATACACGTGTACATGCCTGTGTAAGCTTCCTACTTGTAGATCAGCAGAGCATATGGCTTTCATATGAAGCGAAGATATTAGATACCTTCTAGAGGATTATTGTTTGAATTTATTTGCAGTGGAGTCTTTGTGGTTCCTCTGGTTACAACCACGGAAGTAATAAATCCTACAATTTTATTAGCTGCTAAAAATGTCCAATAATTCAGAAAATCCACTAGATTAACACCTCACTAGACTCAGGGGTTGACTGTCAAAAGATTACTGACTTACAAATATTCAGATATGTAAAGTTTATCTTTAAGTACACGTAGAATTTGTTTTGGGCCTAGGAATATATATACGGTGTATATATATATATATATATATATATATATATATATATATATGTCAATATTGTCAAAGATAGAGAAACGGTTAGATAACACTGGGTGCAGTGGTATTATTATTATTATTTTTATTTTTTTATTTTTTTTAATATATATATATATATATATATATATATATATATATATATACCGTGTTTCCCCGAAAGTATGACACCCCCTGAAAGTAAGGCATGCAGGGGTTTCTGTTGAATTGCCTAATATAAGGCATCCCCCGAAAAAAAGGCATGCCCGGCAGTGGTGTGCGGGGTTTCGGGGGGCGGGGCTTAGCAGAGGTTTCGGGGGGCAGGGCTTAGAGGAGCTTTTGTGGGCGGGGCTTAGCGAGCTCCACTTCACTGACACAGCAGCCATGCTCTGTGCTCCGTGTGCACAGCAAAGCCGGCTGCTGCCTCTGCTGTTGTAGGATGAGCTCTCCCAGCTCATCCCACAGGCAGAGACAGCAGCTGCCATACAGAAGAGGCAGCAGCCGGCTTTCCTGTGCACACAGAGCACAGAGCACGGCTGCTGTGTCAGTGAAGTGGAGCTTGCTAAGCCCCACCCATGAAAGCTCCGCTAAGCCCCGCCCACCACTTCCGGGACGAACAGCAGCACCAGCGCTGCTAGGAAGAAGGGAAAGGTAAGTGTGATACCTTCCCCCCTCCCCTACACTACACTACCTACAACCGGCAGTCATGCTGACGCTCCACTAAGGAAGTGCCGGCATGACTGCCGGTTGTAATAAGGCACCCCCCGAAAATAAGACAGGTCCTATATCTAGCGTGACAATTTAATATAAGACACCGTCTTATATTCGGGGAAACACGGTATATATATATATATATATATATATATATATAAAACTTTTTTTTTTTTTTTCTATCATTCAGAGTCATTTGAGGGCTTATTTATTGTAGACTCATTGTACTTTCTATTGGCACCATGTATTATGCTGTATAGCATAGGATAGCATATGCTGGGAAGGGGTTAAGGAGGGTTTATGGTATTACATCAATGATGCTTAAAGCCTATGTATACCTTTCACATGAAAAAAGTGTTTACATATGTTATTAGTCATCTTGACTTACAAAGTTGCCCTGTGCTTTAGGCTGAAATTTTAATTCTTTCAGTCATTTTCAGACTCACTGTATAAAGTTGCCGCCAGAGATCTCCAAAGAGGCAAGTATTGGTTAGTTTGTTATTTTTTTTTTTATTTTTAATTTCAAGTTTAGTTTATCGTTTTATAACATTCCCTGCAGGTTCTATTAGAAATAGTGCGAGGAACCAATCCGCAGTCCTGTCAAAAGTAGTGAAAAATTAGGCAATTGTAGACACCAGTGGATTTTCCAGTTTTCTGCAAAGTCTGGCTTTATATTTTTTTAGGAAACAATATAGACTTTCCTCCCAACAAGGTAAGAGGGTTTATAATTTCTTTTGAGATTTACCATCACAAATGAGCTTCATCTAGATTACTGTTATTAGCTTTGACCATGAGTGATCATGTAATATCAAACACTTTACGTTTTTTTGTTGTTACAGTCCATACAGCCGGTTGTGCTACAGTCAGGTAAAAAGAAGAGCAAACCTGAATAACAGAGAAATAGTCCCAGATTTCTGCATGAACTAATTGAGAAATGGAATGATCTTCTAAGCTGGACATCCAAATAATAAGGAGTAATGAAACAAGGAAGGTAGGTTTTAGATACTCATGAAACACCACATACAGTATGTTCATAATATCAAAAAATTAAGTAATAAAAATTGCTATTACTTTCAGCAGCCTCCCGGTGTGCATTCAGTTTAGCCCAGGAATGGTTGTCTCTATTTTACCTAGGGCAAAACATAGCAAAACATAGCAAATATGCACATCACAGCCCCAGAGCTTTTACAGGAGTAATATAACTAGGAACCCTCTACTCCACCCACATCACGCACATCATGGCGGCCCATAAAGAATTTATTTAATCATGAAAAAAGACACCTGGGGAGGGGCATGTATACTTATTCAAATATCCTGTACAAAAAAATATGGTGAAAAACTTTTCTGTGTAAAAGGCCCTCAAAAGACAAGGGAGAATTCCTTAGCCTACAGAGAAAAAGGTTTAAAGGCAAAAATGGACGACCCTTTTAACTTTAAATCAGCCGGGGACATTGAAAAAAAAAAAATACATACTCACCTGTCCCCAATGCTTTGATGTCCTTCTGGTGCGTTCCAGATCTTCTGCTGAATGGGTCTAGTCCGGAGTTCCGCTGATCAGTGAAGGGCCTGTGATGTCACTACCTGTGACATCATGGGTCCTTATCACTGAAGCCAATCAGTGGCTTCAGCGGAACTCTGGAAGAGACCCAGGAGAAGTCACAGGAACCTTTACTATTTCTTTCATGGCTAAGCTTGATGAACATGTGTCTGTTTTCAATTGTACTGAGGATATAGTGGACAGAGGGGAGGCTGAGGATATAGTAGACAGGGGGAGGCTGTGGATATAGCAGACAGAGGGGAGGCTGAACATATAGTGGACAGGGCGAGGCTGGGGATATAATGGACAGAGCGGAGGGTGAGGATATAGTGGACAGACGGGAGGCTGGGAATATAGTGGACAAAGGGGAGGCTAAGGATATAGTGGACAGAGGGGAGGCTGTGGATATAACGGACAGAGGGGAGGCTGTGGATATAATGGACAGAGGGGAGGATGGGGATATAACGGACAGAGGGGAGGCTGGGCATATAGTGCACAGAGGGGAGGCTGGGCATATAGTGCACAGAGGGGAGGCTGGGCATATAGTGCACAGAGGGGAGGCTGGGCATATAGTGCACAGAGGGGAGGCTGGGCATATAGTGCACAGAGGGGAGGCTGGGGATATAGTGGACAGAGGTTTGGCTGTGGATATAGTGGACAGAGGGGAGGCTGAGGATATAGTGGACAGAGGGGAGGCTGGGCATATAGTGCACAGAGGGGAGGCTGGGCATATAGTGCACAGAGGGGAGGCTGGGCATATAGTGGACAGAGGGGAGGCTGAGGATATAGTGGACAGGGGGAGGCTGGGGATATAATGGACAGAGGGGAGGCTGGGGATATAGTGGACAGAGGTTTGGCTGTGGATATAGTGGACAGAGGGGAGGCTGTGGATATAGTGCACAGAGGGTAGGCTGGGCATATAGTGCACAGAGGGGAGGCTGGGCATATAGTGGACAGAGGGGAGGCTGGGGATATAGTGGACAGAGGTTTGGCTGTGGATATAGTGGACAGGGGAGAGGCTGAGGATATAGTGGACAGATTTGTTGATTCAGATTCCATTAATATGACCCAATTTCTTCTCTTCCACTTGCTCTGTAGATCATATACTGTATATCTGAGTCTCTGCTCTGTAGATTATGTAGATCATATACATCTGACACTCTGCGGGCTCGCTTCTACTTTCAGTGTTTGTGTGTCTTTAGCACTGATGTCACATACATTGATGTCACATGTGACTCTGTTTCTCAATAGCACATGTGGAATATACAGATTGCGCATGCACATAGACATAACATGAGGACGCTTATCAGTGAATCTAGCTACATAATGGACTTTGAAAAGCAAATGCTTGGAGAGTGCACACTTTGCAATGTAGGAATCATATTTTGGGATATTTTAGAATTAAGTTCTCACATGCCTCGAAGCTGGAAGCTAGTGATCAAAACATGCAGCATGTGACAGAAAGATCAAAAGGGCAAAATAAGATCCAAACAGCATTATTTCATGAGAAACCATCTGTACACATCATTATAGACATTTTAGAACTCCTCTCTTATATCTGTATATCTCTTCAAGATATACAGATGTAGCAGAGTTAACCCGGACTTCTGAAATTGGTTAAACTCTCGCAGCGTGATATCTTAAAGCAATGAGAAGTTATTGACTGTTCATTGGTTTTTGTTGCCTTCTGTGATAAGATATCACACAGCAACAGTTTCACAAACTGCAGAAGTTCAGGATAACTCTGCTACATCTGTATCTATTTACCTATATTTCTCCTAAATAACACAATAATCACATAATGATTTATTAGGAATATTTGTAAGCCAAAACACAGGGCACACCTATTAATACTATTACTCGCCTCTCCCCATGGCAGGATGCCCTTTAACTCTGGTGGTCTGTTGCAAGTCTTCACTACAAATTCTTTTCTACTGTGCTGGCTGCAATTTGGCTCTATCCATTTGTCTGTCCATATCCAATACACAAACACACCCAATTACAGCGACCAAACAATTCTTAACACTTCGAGTACTGGACTCTAGTGTTGTGTAACATCAACCATTGGCTAAATGAACGTGGAACGTCACACTTGAGGATGTGCCAATAGTAGTACTATTGGCACATCCTCAAGTGTGACGTTCCACGTTCATTTATATATTTGGGGTTGGGACCCTACGTCTACACCTACCCATTACCTTGGGCCTTGCATCCCTCAATCACTCATCAACCATTGGCTGATTCTGATGAACTCTAATATTTATACATAGTCTGTTGTAAAAGTCTTGGGCTTGAAGATTCACATATGCTCCACAGAACTGTTTCTGGATTTGGTCCCATCCAGACTTGTGTCCTCATGGCCTTTCGCTGTTGAGTTTGTTTCCGAGTTTGTTCCCTGTTATGCATTTTTTATCTTTACCTGAGGATTTTCCATATGGTTTCTGAATTATTCTACTGGAAATGAGGCTTCAAGGGGTATTCCCACGCCGAATACTCACCAGTCTTCACTGCTGTAAAATCTTCTTTCTTCCTGGTTTCTTGCATCATTTGGTGGGCGAGGTTTCACATGCAACCTGCCGTTTAGCTCTGCCCCCAAATTAGTGTGTAGCTCCGCCCACCCATATTGGAGTATGAAGTACAGGCAAAGCAAATCCATTCTGTGTCACATACAGAGACTGCCTGTCTCTGCCATAATGAACACAAATGAGTTAGCTAAGATAACTGGGAGAACAGAAGAAATAAAAGCAGCTCCTCTCCTCTATCTGCTAACAGGAATCTAGGTCACGTGGTGTAGACACAGGAATAGCTAGAAACACAGGCTCGCCCCCATGCACTTAGCCCCTCCTCCCTCCCCCCTGAGAGCAGCAGATACATCACTTGACTTTTGAACAGATAAGTCAAGGGCTGTGGCCACAATGAATTGAATAAAGTAAGATAGTGGACAAACAAAGCAGTTTTGCTGTATTTAGGAAAGGTCTTACATCCACATTAACAAGCAGTATAGATAGGATCCTTGTGATGGGACCACCCCTTTAAATACTGAGTCTCCTGGTCCCAACACTTGCCTGCTTATCAGTGCTGCCTCCAGTATCTTCTGATTCTAACCTGGCTTGACCTCAACACAACAAAAATGCCAATAGTGAACTTAAATGATGGATTCTGGATTTGTTTTCTCATTTTGTCTCTCAAAGTTGAGGTCTACCTATGATGTAAATTACAGACGCCTCTCATCTTTTTAAGTGGTGGAACTTGCACTATTGGTGACTGACTAAATACTTTTTTGCCCCACTGTACCTATAACAACCAACATTGTAGTATGCTCCAAAATGTAACACATACTCCAACCTTACTGTATATATGAAAATGTGATGCTGATTTCCTAAATTTTGGTATGTGCCTTCAAGCTATAAATTGGGAAGGCTTTTATCTGAGCCCTCCCAAATCAAGTTCCACTACTAGAAAAGCAATGGAAGGATTGCCATGATATAGGGACATGTACTGAGTACTGAGAAATAGACTAGCCATTTGACTAGTTATAACACACTGCTACATAAGTGTCAAAAAGCGACAGAATGTGGGTCAAATATTATTGCACATTATGTTATGAAAAAAATAGCCAATATAGATTACTAGATGGAAACACCCCAATCTCTTGCCACCAGATGCAACTACCCAATAACCTTCTTAAAATATTAAATGCATATTTTATTCTGATTTCAGTTTAAGAGCTTTACACAAGAATGAATGAAGTAATTCAATAAATGCCACATTTGAGGGAAATACATACCATCTGGTTCTTTTCTTTGATAATGTGATGCAATGCTCTTCTCTAGATCTTCAAAGAACCTGATCAGAACTAATAAGAAATTTGCAAGACATTAAATAAAGTCTCTCGATGAAAACTGGGTGATCAAACAAACAATTCTGACAAAATTGAACAGTTAAAGAATAGAGATGAGCGAACAGTGTTCTATCGAACTCATGTTCGATCGGATATTAGGCTGTTCGGCATGTTCGAATCGAATCGAACACCGCGTGGTAAAGTGCGCCATTACTCGATTCCCCTCCCACCTTCCCTGGCGCCTTTTTTGCTCCAATAACAGCGCAGGGTAGGTGGGACAGGAACTACGACACCGGTGACGTTGAAAAAAGTAGGCAAAACCCATTGGCTGCCGAAAACATGTGACCTCTAATTTAAAAGAACAGCGCCGCCCAGGTTCGCGTCATTCTGAGCTTGCAATTCACCGAGGACGGAGGTTTCCGTCCAGCTAGCTAGGGCTTAGATTCTGGGTAGGCAGGGACAGGCTAGGATAGGAAGGAGAAGACAACCAACAGCTCTTGTAAGAGCTAAATTCCAGGGAGAAGCTTGTCAGTGTAACGTGGCACTGACGGGCTCAATCGCCGCAACCCAGCTTTCCCAGGATCCTGAATGGAATACACTGTCAGTGTACTCCCGTATACCCGATATATACCCCGATACCCGTTCCAACGGTGTGCCCCCCCACCTTCACCCCAGAAATACCCTGCAAGTCCCCTAGCAATAGAATTGGGGCTATATACACCCACAATTTTTACTACTGGTATACAGTGCCATTGTCTGACTGGGAATTCAAAGAATATATTGGGAATACAAATACCCTCATTTCTTGCTACTGCCATATAGTGCCAGTGTCTGACTGGTAATTCAAAGAATATATTGGGGTTACGTGCACCCACAATTTTTACTACTGGTATACAGTGCCATTGTCTGACTGGGAATTCAAAGAATATATTGGGAATACAAATACCCTCATTTCTTGCTACTGCCATATAGTGCCAGTGTCTGACTGGGAATTCAAAGAATATATTGGGGTTACGTGCACCCACAATTTTTACTACTGGTATACAGTGCCATTGTCTGACTGGGAATTCAAAGAATATATTGGGAATACAAATACCCTCATTTCTTGCTACTGCCATATAGTGCCAGTGTCTGACTGGGAATTCAAAGAATATATTGGGGTTACGTGCACCCACAATTTTTACTACTGGTATACAGTGCCATTGTCTGACTGGGAATTCAAAGAATATATTGGGAATACAAATACCCTCATTTCTTGCTACTGCCATATAGTGCCAGTGTCTGACTGGGAATTCAAAGAATATATTGGGGTTACGTGCACCCACAATTTTTACTACTGGTATACAGTGCCATTGTCTGACTGGGAATTCAAAGAATATATTGGGAATACAAATACCCTCATTTCTTGCTACTGCCATATAGTGCCAGTTTCTGACTGGTAATTCAAAGAATATATTGGGGTTACGTGCACCCACAATTTTTACTACTGGTATACAGTGCCATTGTCTGACTGGGAATTCAAAGAATATATTGGGAATACAAATACCCTCATTTCTTGCTACTGCCATATAGTGCCAGTGTCTGACTGGGAATTCAAAGAATATATTGGGAATACAAATACCCTCATTTCTTGCTACTGCCATATAGTGCCAGTTTCTGACTGGTAATTCAAAGAATATATTGGGGTTACGTGCACCCACAATTTTTACTACTGGTATACAGTGCCATTGTCTGACTGGAAATTCAAAGAATATATTGGGAATACAAATACCCTCATTTCTTGCTACTGCCATATAGTGCCAGTTTCTGACTGGGAATTCAAAGAATATATTGGGGTTACGTGCACCCACAATTTTTACTACTGGTATACAGTGCCATTGTCTGACTGGGAATTCAAAGAATATATTGGGGTTATAAATACCCTCATTTCTTGCTACTGCCATATAGTGCCAGTTTCTGACTGGTAATTCAAAGAATATATTGTGGTTACGTGCACCCACAATTTTTACTACTGGTATACAGTGCCATTGTCTGACTGGGAATTCAAAGAATATATTGGGGTTATAAATACCCTCATTTCTTGCTACTGCCATATAGTGCCAGTTTCTGACTGGTAATTCAAAGAATATATTGGGGTTACGTGCACCCACAATTTTTACTACTGGTATACAGTGCCATTGTCTGACTGGGAATTCAAAGAATATATTGGGAATACAAATACCCTCATTTCTTGCTACTGCCATATAGTGCCAGTGTCTGACTGGGAATTCAAAGAATATATTGGGGTTACGTGCACCCACAATTTTTACTACTGGTATACAGTGCCATTGTCTGACTGGGAATTCAAAGAATATATTGGGGTTATAAATACCCTCATTTCTTGCTACTGCCATATAGTGCCAGTTTCTGACTGGTAATTCAAAGAATATATTGGGGTTACGTGCACCCACAATTTTTACTACTGGTATACAGTGCCATTGTCTGACTGGGAATTCAAAGAATATATTGGGAATACAAATACCCTCATTTCTTGCTACTGCCATATAGTGCCAGTTTCTGACTGGTAATTCAAAGAATATATTGGGGTTACGTGCACTCACAATTTTTACTACTGGTATACAGTGCCATTGTCTGACTGGGAATTCAAAGAATATATTGGGAATACAAATACCCTCATTTCTTGCTACTGCCATATAGTGCCAGTTTCTGACTGGTAATTCAAAGAATATATTGGGGTTACGTGCACCCACAATTTTTACTACTAGTATGCAGTGCCATTGTCTGACTGGGAATTCAAAGAATATATTGGGGTTATAAATACCCTCATTTCTTGCTACTGCCATATAGTGCCAGTTTCTGACTGGTAATTCAAAGAATATATTGGGGTTACGTGCACCCACAATTTTTACTACTGGTATACAGTGCCATTGTCTGACTGGGAATTCAAAGAGTATATTGGGAATACAAATACCCTCATTTCTTGCTACTGCCATATAGTGCCAGTGTCTGACTGGGAATTCAAAGAATATATTGGGGTTACGTGCACCCACAATTTTTACTACTGGTATACAGTGCCATTGTCTGACTGGGAATTCAAAGAATATATTGGGGTTATAAATACCCTCATTTCTTGCTACTGCCATATAGTGCCAGTTTCTGACTGGTAATTCAAAGAATATATTGGGGTTACGTGCACCCACAATTTTTACTACTGGTATACAGTGCCATTGTCTGACTGGGAATTCAAAGAATATATTGGGAATACAAATACCCTCATTTCTTGCTACTGCCATATAGTGCCAGTGTCTGACTGGGAATTCAAAGAATATATTGGGGTTACGTGCACCCACAATTTTTACTACTGGTATACAGTGCCAATTTCTAACTAGGAATTCAAAATGCGCAAGGCTCCCGGAAAGGGACGTGGACGAGGCCGTGGGCGAGGTCGGGGGAATGGTTCTGGGGAGCAAGGTAGCAGTGAAGCCACAGGGCGTCCCGTGCCTACTCCTGTGGGGCAGCAAGCATTGCGCCACTCCACAGTGCCAGGGTTGCTTGCCACATTAACTAAACTGCAGGGTACAAACCTTAGTAGGCCCGAGAACCAGGAACAGGTCTTGCAATGGCTGTCAGAGAACGCTTACAGCACATTGTCCAGCAGCCAGTCAGACTCTGCCTCCTCTCCTCCTATTACCCAACAGTCTTGTCTTCCTTCCTCCCAAAATTCCGAAGCTTTACAGAACAATAACCCAAACTGTCCCTGCTCCCCAGAGCTGTTCTCCGCTCCTTTCATTGTCCCTCAACCTGCCTCTCCACGTCACGATTCCACGAACCTAACAGAGGAGCATCTGTGTCCAGATGCTCAAACACTAGAGTCTCCTCCATCTCCGTTCGATTTGGTGGTGGATGACCAGCAACCCACCCTCATCGACGATGATGTGACGCAGTTGCCGTCAGGGCATCCAGTTGACCGGCGCATTGTGCGGGAGGAGGAGATGAGACAGGAGTTGGAAGAGGAAGTGGTGGATGATGAGGACACTGACCCGACCTGGACAGGGGGGATGTCAAGCGGGGAAAGTAGTGTGGATGTTGAGGCAGGTGCAGCACCAAAAAGGGTAGCTAGAGGCAGAGGCAGAGGTCAGCAGCTTAGGCGAAGCCAGGCCACACCCGGAATCTCCCAAGATGTTCCAGTTCGTACCCAGCCCCGAAAAACTCCCACCTCGAGGGCACGTTTCTCGAAGGTGTGGAGTTTTTTCAAGGAATGCGCCGAGGACAGATATAGTGTTGTCTGCACAATTTGCCTCTCGAAATTGATTAGGGGCTCTGAGAAGAGCAACCTGTCCACCACTTCAATGCGCCGTCATTTGGAATCCAAGCACTGGAATCAGTGGCAGGCAGCAACGGCAGGACAAAGGCCGCCTGCCGTTCACGCCACTGCCACTGCCTCTGCCACTGCCTCTGCCTCTGCCACTGCCACTGCTGACTGTGCTGGCGATGCACTCCAGAGGACGAGCCAGGACACCACTTCATCTGCCTCCGCCACTTTGTTGACTTCTACCTCATCCTCCCCTGGTCCTGTCTTATCTCCTTCTCCTGCACCATCAAAGGCACCATCAGGCGTTTCTTTACAACAACCCACCATCTCTCAGACATTGGAGCGGCGGCAGAAATACACTGCTAACCACCCACACGCGCAAGCCTTGAACGCCAACATCGCTAAACTGCTGGCCCAGGAGATGTTGGCGTTCCGGCTTGTTGAAACTCCCGCCTTCCTGGACCTGATGGCAACTGCGGCACCTCGCTATGCCGTCCCTAGCCGTCACTACTTCTCCCGGTGTGCCGTCCCCGCCTTGCACCAGCACGTGTCACTCAACATCAGGCGGGCCCTTAGTTCCGCGCTTTGCACAAAGGTCCACTTGACCACCGACGCGTGGACAAGTGCATGCGGACAGGGACGCTACATTTCACTGATGGCACACTGGGTGAATGTAGTTGAGGCTGGGACTGCTTCCCAAACTGGCCCGGTGTACCTCGTCTCCCCGCCTAACATTCCTGGCAGGGACACGAGAAGAACACCCCCCTCCTCCTCCTCCTCTACCGCCTCCTCCTCCGCCACCGCCTCCTCCTCCGCCACCGCCTCCTCCTCCGCTGTTAGATTGACCCCAGCTACGAGTTGGAAACGTTGCAGCACTGGCGTTGGTAGACGTCAGCAGGCTGTGCTGAAGCTGATCAGCTTGGGGGACAGACAGCACACTGCCTCCGAGGTGAGGGATGCCCTCCTCGATGAGACGGCAATATGGTTTGAGCCGCTGCACCTGGGCCCAGGCATGGTCGTTTGTGATAACGGCCGGAACCTGGTAGCAGCTCTGGAGCTTGCCGGACTCCAACATGTTCCATGCCTGGCCCACGTCTTCAACCTAGTGGTGCAACATTTCCTAAAGAGCTACCCCAATGTTCCAGAGCTACTGGTGAAAGTGCGGCGCATGTGCGCCCACTTTCGCAAGTCGACAGTAGCCGCTGCTAGCTTAAAATCTCTCCAGCAACGCCTGCATGTGCCACAACACCGGCTTTTGTGCGACGTCCCCACACGCTGGAACTCAACGTTTCAGATGTTGAATAGAGTGGTTGAGCAGCAGAGACCTTTGATGGAATACCAGCTACAAAACCCTAGGGTGCCACAAAGTCAGCTGCCTCAGTTTCACATCCATGAGTGGCCATGGATGAGAGACCTTTGTGACATCCTACGGGTCTTTGAGGAGTCCACAAGGAGGGTGAGCTCTGAGGATGCGATGGTGAGCCTTACAATCCCGCTCTTGTGTGTTCTGAGAGAATCCCTGATTGACATCAGGGATAACTCAGATCACACAGAGGAGTTAGGGATAGCATCCGATCCGTCACAGCTGGAGAGTAGGTCCACACATCTGTCCGCTTCACTGCGTTTAATGGAGGAGGAGGAGGAGGAGGAGGAGGAAGAAGAGTTGTCCGATGATGTGATGGTGATACAGGAGGCTTCCGGGCAACTTCGAATCGTCCCATTGTTGCAGCGCGGATGGGTAGACATGGAGGTTGAGGAGGAAATGGAGATTGAACTTTCCGGTGGGGCCAGAGGAGTCATGCCAACTAACACTGTGGCAGACATGGCTGAGTTCATGTTGGGGTGCTTTACAACCGACAAGCGTATTGTCAAAATCATGGAGGACAACCAGTACTGGATCTTTGCTATCCTTGACCCCCGGTATAAAAACAACATCTCGTCTTTTATTCCGGTAGAGGGGAGGGCCAATCGCATCAATGCTTGCCACAGGCAATTGGTGCAGAATATGATGGAGATGTTTCCAGCATGTGACGTTGGCGGCAGGGAGGGCAGTTCCTCCAGTAGGCAACCAAGTTCTCACCGGTCCACACAAACGAGGGGCACACTGTCTAAGGTCTGGGACACCTTGATGGCACCCCCTCGCCAAAGTGCCGCCACGGAGGGTCCTAGTGTCACCAGGCGTGAGAAGTATAGGCGCATGTTGCGGGAATACCTTTCCGACCACAGCCCTGTCCTCTCCGACCCCTCTGCGCCCTACACGTATTGGGTGTCGAAGTTGGACCTGTGGCTTGAACTTGCCCTATATGCCTTGAAGGTGCTGTCCTGTCCTGCCGCCAGCGTCCTATCTGAGAGGGTGTTCAGTGCAGCCGGTGGCATCATCACTGACAAGCGCACCCGTCTGTCAGCTGAGAGTGCCGACCGGCTCACTTTGATAAAAATGAACCACCACTGGATAGAGCCTTCATTTTTGTGCCCACCTGTGTAAAGCACCCCAACATGAAACTCCATGTCTGTACTCAACCTCTCCAATTCCTCCGCATCCTCATACTCATCCACCATAAGCGTTGCACAATTCTGCTAATACTAGGCTCCCTCCAACATGATTTCCCCCAACTCTGCTGGTTAGAGGCTCCCTCCACCCTGATTTCCACCAACTCTGCTGGTTAGAGGCTCCCTCCACCCTGCTTTCCCACAACTCTGCTGGTTAGAGGCTCCCTCCACCATGAATTTGCCCAAACTGGGCTGTTTAGAGGCTCCCTCCACCATGAATTGGTCCAAACTGGGTTTTTTAGAGGCTCCCTCCACCATGAATTGGTCCAAACTGGGCTGTTTAGACGCTCCCTCCACCATGAATTTGCCCAAACTGGGCTGTTTAGCGGCTCCCTCCACCATTAATTGGTCCAAACTGGGCTGGTTAGAGGCTCCCTCCACCATGAATTTGCCCAAACTGGGCTGGTTAGAGGCTCCCTCCACCATGAATTGGTCCAAACTGGGTTTTTTAGAGGCTCCCTCCACCATGAATTTGCCCAAACTGGGCTGTTTAGAGGCTCCCTCCACCATGAATTGGTCCAAACTGGGCTGGTTAGAGGCTCCCTCCAACATGAATTTGCCCAAACTGGGCTGTTTAGAGGCTCCCTCCACCATGAATTTGCCCAAACTGGGCTGGTTAGAGGCTCCCTCCACCATGAATTGGTCCAAACTGGGTTTTTTAGAGGCTCCCTCCACCATGAATTTGCCCAAACTGGGCTGTTTAGAGGCTCCCTCCACCATGAATTTGCCCAAACTGGGCTGTTTAGAGGCTCCCTCCACCATTAATTGGTCCAAACTGGGCTGGTTAGAGGCTCCCTCCACCATGAATTTCCCAAAACTTGGCTGTTTAGAGGCTCCCTCCACCATTAATTGGTCCAAACTGGGCTGGTTAGAGGCTCCCTCCACCATGAATTTGCCCAAACTGGGCTGTTTAGAGGCTCCCTCCACCATGAATTGGTCCAAACTGGGTTTTTTAGAGGCTCCCTCCACCATGAATTGGTCCAAACTGGGCTGTTTAGAGGCTCCCTCCACCATGAATTTGCCCAAACTGGGCTGTTTAGCGGCTCCCTCCACCATTAATTGGTCCAAACTGGGCTGGTTAGAGGCTCCCTCCACCATGAATTTGCCCAAACTGGGCTGTTTAGAGGCTCCCTCCACCATGAATTTGCCCAAACTGGGCTGGTTAGAGGATCCCTCCACCATGAATTGGTCCAAACTGGGGTTTTTAGAGGCTCCCTCCACCATGAATTGGTCCAAACTTGGCTGTTTAGAGGCTCCCTCCACCATGAATTGGTCCAAACTGGGGTGGTTAGAGGCTCCCTCCACCATTAATTGGTCCAAACTGGGCTGGTTAGAGGCTCCCTCCACCATTAATTGGTCCAAACTGGGCTGGTTAGAGGCTCCCTCCACCATGAATTGGTCCAAACTGGGGTTTTTAGAGGCTCCCTCCACCATGAATTGGTCCAAACTTGGCTGTTTAGAGGCTCCCTCCACCATTAATTGGTCCAAACTGGGCTGGTTAGAGGCTCCCTCCACCATGAATTGGTCCAAACTGGGTTTTTTAGAGGCTCCCTCCACCATGAATTGGTCCAAACTGGGGTTTTTAGAGGCTCCCTCCACCATGAATTGGTCCAAACTGGGCTGTTTAGCGGCTCCCTCCACCATTAATTGGTCCAAACTGGGCTGGTTAGAGGCTCCCTCCACCATGAATTTGCCCAAACTGGGCTGTTTAGAGGCTCCCTCCACCATGAATTTGCCCAAACTGGGCTGGTTAGAGGCTCCCTCCACCATGAATTGGTCCAAACTGGGGTTTTTAGAGGCTCCCTCCACCATGAATTGGTCCAAACTTGGCTGTTTAGAGGCTCCCTCCACCATTAATTGGTCCAAACTGGGCTGGTTAGAGGCTCCCTCCACCATGAATTGGTCCAAACTGGGTTTTTTAGAGGCTCCCTCCACCATGAATTTGCCCAAACTGGGCTGTTTAGAGGCTCCCTCCACCATGAATTGGTCCAAACTGGGCTGGTTAGAGGCTCCCTCCACCATGAATTTCCCAAAACTTGGCTGTTTAGAGGCTCCCTCCACCATTAATTGGTCCAAACTGGGCTGGTTAGAGGCTCCCTCCACCATGAATTTGCCCAAACTGGGCTGTTTAGAGGCTCCCTCCACCATGAATTTGCCCAAACTGGGCTGTTTAGAGGCTCCCTCCACCATGAATTGGTCCAAACTGGGCTGTTTAGAGGCTCCCTCCACCATGAATTTGCCCAAACTGGGCTGTTTAGCGGCTCCCTCCACCATTAATTGGTCCAAACTGGGCTGGTTAGAGGCTCCCTCCACCATGAATTTGCCCAAACTGGGCTGTTTAGAGGCTCCCTCCACCATGAATTTGCCCAAACTGGGCTGGTTAGAGGCTCCCTCCACCATGAATTGGTCCAAACTGGGGTTTTTAGAGGCTCCCTCCACCATGAATTGGTCCAAACTTGGCTGTTTAGAGGCTCCCTCCACCATGAATTGGTCCAAACTGGGGTGGTTAGAGGCTCCCTCCACCATTAATTGGTCCAAACTGGGCTGGTTAGAGGCTCCCTCCACCATTAATTGGTCCAAACTGGGCTGGTTAGAGGCTCCCTCCACCATTAATTGGTCCAAACTGGGCTGGTTAGAGGCTCCCTCCACCATGAATTGGTCCAAACTGGGCTGGTTAGAGGCTCCCTCCACCATTAATTTGCCCAAACTGGGCTGGTTAGAGGCTCCCTCCACCATGAATTGGTCCAAACTGGGGTTTTTAGAGGCTCCCTCCACCATGAATTTGCCCAAACTGGGGTGTTTAGAGGCTCCCTCCACCATGAATTTGCCCAAACTCTGCTGGTTAGAGGCTCAATCCACCCTGATTTTCAAAACAAATGTTGGTGCCAACCTCAACTTACTACAAGGGCCAAATTCACTGCTGGTGACAAGCTCTCCTCACTGCAAGTGCCAAATACACATGTTTCAAGGTGTTTTCCTACTGTCAGAGAGGTGGTATTGAGTGTGTAAAGTGTGTAGTTGTTAGGCTGTGATGTTGGGGTAATAGAGGGTCTTTGGTGTGTTAGATGCCCCCAGACATGCTTCCCCTGCTGTCCCAGTGTCATTCCAGAGGTGTTGGCATCATTTCCTGGGGTGTCATAGTGGACTTGGTGACCCTCCAGACACGGATTTGGGTTTCCCCCTTAACGAGTATCTGTTCCCCATAGACTATAATGGGGTTCGAAACCCGTTCGAACACACGAACATTGAGCGGCTGTTCGAATCGAATTTCGAACCTCGAACATTTTAGTGTTCGCTCATCTCTATTAAAGAACAAAGGTTCTCTCAATGTACAACATAAAGAGCTGTTCAGGCTGCCTTCTTAGTTATGACAAGAAATATTTTAATATAATGGGGAGATTTATCAATACCACTGCAAGGAACGTGAATGGGAAGAAAATTGATCGTAGCTGTTTGACCTCTTAGATGCTATGGTCAAAAGTAACCACAGCATGCAAAAATTATACGGTGGCAAATTGGAACCCCTTTGACATCATAATAGGGCATTAATAAGTTGTATGGAAGTTGGGAGTCTTGGGAGTTGGGAGTAGTTAGCACTATTGACTTGCAGAGCTGGAGCCCTAGGTTCAAATTCAGGAAAGGACAACATCTGCAAAGATTTTGCGTGTTCTCCCTGTATTTGCTTTTGTTTCCTACCACACTCCAAAGAAATACTGATAGGAAGTTTAGATTGTGAGTCCTACTAGGGACAGTGACTGACAATTTATGTAAAGTGCTATGGAATATGATGGCACTATACAAGTAAGCAAGATAAATAAATAATATATTCTGCAGAACTTCACAAGACATAGAGTTCATATACAGACAAAGAACACATTACAGAATAGTCACAAGGGTGAGCCAATGGTAAGCAATAATAGAGGCAGAAGAGGAGCTTAGCAGGGACAAAGTCACAGGACAGAGTCTCAATAGTCAGCGAGTCAGTGTGAGCAGATGGCCTGTATATAGAAAGCTCCAGACCTGATTGGAAGACAGGCTGGCAATCACAAAGACAAGGCTAGAATTAACCATTTGATGAACAGAGAAAAACAAGGTGCAGGAGAGGGGTGTGGTGGAAACTCAATTAGAGAGGAAATAGAGAGGAAATTAGAGAGGAAATAGAGCAGTATTCACGCAGTGCAATGAAAAACTCTAAGCAAAGAATCAAAATGAGCCCGCCTCCTGCACCGCAGCGTGTGCGAGGAGAATGGCACAGACACCCGAACAGGCAGAGACATTACAGTTCATTCCTGGAGCTTTTATTATTTATTAAATATATATTTTTCAAGAATGTTTAGACATTTGGGTTAATTTTGGTCACTGACATTTTGCAGGAAAACTAATGAGTCCAAGACATTTTTCAGTATTTTATATCAAAAGACACAGATTAAGATTTCCAATAGGGTGATCTGAGGACAGGCTTGTTTGGCTCTACTGAAGCCGGCGTGGCAGTATTCATTGGAACCCAAGGCTGGTCATACAAGCAATTTTTCATCCTGTAAAACTATTCTCTGGATGATTTAAACCCACTAGATACATTCAGTAATGTGTTATGTCCTAGAAGGAGGAATTTTAAAAGAAATGTTATATAGTTATTGTGCTGCTTCCGAGATTCATCTGTTGTTCTATGTAGAATAGTGACTTAATGGGGAGAAGACTACATGCTTAACCTTCACCATTGTTTATCAAGGAAAAGTGGTTTAAGGGCATATTTTTCAACAGTTAGAATAATATAGTCATTTGCACTACTATTGACTATGAATGGAGACAAAAAGGGACAAGTTACATTTACCTCCTCCAACCACTCACACTATCACTACCTCACTGGTGTTTAATGGGTTTGCGGCACCTCCACCAGCATCTTCACCTACTACTAAGGACGTTACTGTAGCAGCTAAGCAATAATGTTTGTGATTCTGATTTTGACTTTTCATTGACAACTCAACAAGTCCCTGATCTATGCCTGATGTCCTCTCGGTTTGTTTAACATATGGCTCAATTTATTTTAGCTCCTATTTTAAGAAATGTACACTGTACCAATTGGGATGCCCGAGTCTTAAAAACATAAGCATTTAACATACAGCTTTGAAAAAAATGCTGGTGGATACCATCAAATATATGCCAAAAGGACACTCTTATTGCATACATCAGGTTATTTGGACCATGTGCAGAAGAGAACCAAAAAATATGGCACCATTTATTACTGGTGGCTTTTTACATTTCAGAGAGGTCCAGCTCTTGCACCATGGTCTGGATGTGACTGCCACATACCTAGTCCTCTACAATAATTATAAGCATTAAGAAATATAATATATTACAGTCAAGTAAAAATAATATCAATTAATCACATTTCTAGGAATGTTAAAAAAAATGATGTCTGAAGATGGTTGGTTGTATACGGTATGTCAGTTGTCTATTCACACTCTTTCTCTGTCATGACTCAGAATGCATTAACCATACTTTGGCACAGAGTGTTAGCTTGACTCTTTCAGTGGGTTTTCAATGGCATTTGTTGTCTTATGAGATAGGATATCACAGCACAGAAAGTTATCAGGCTGCAGAAAGTCAAATGAAACAAGGTTTAGGAAATCATTTATCCTGTCAGCGATCTTACTTTTCAACAATTCTACAAATGACTATAGTTCTAGTGTTCCCATGGGGTGCCCCAGCAACTAACTGTATGTGTGGACTACTGCACCACCATCAACTATATACCATCTGACTATATTGCTATATTGTGACTATGATTATATCACATGTTATGCTATGTGTTGTACCCGAGCCATTGGCTGATTTCCCTCTAGGATCAATAAAGTATTCTATTCTATTGAAATCGAATTAAAATTTTTATGAGTGAGTGTAATGATGATATATGTAAGTGATTGTAATATTATAGAAAAAGACTAAATTTATTTATTTCATACAATTGAAATGCATCTCTAGTTACCTATTAGACCATCCTTAGCCTGGATATCAATCCCATCAATATGGTCACAGAAAAGCTTGACAGGTAATATATGTAGCAACCAAATAGGACAAGAAAGTATTGCAATATGGCAGAGACAATCCTGGGAAACCCTTGCTGTGTATGGGTAAGCATTATCCTGCTGAAAAATGCCAGCTGGAAGTTCTGGAATCAGAGGCAACATATGTGGTTGCAGGATGTCCTGCACATATTGCTGAGCTGTCCCTTGTATACTACTAAGGGTGACAGGATGTCTCCAGCCCATCACACCAGCAGTTGGGCCAGTGTGTCACTCCACCACAAAGGGAGGATTGAAGCATTCACCACGGGGCCTTAGTACTTAGCAGGGCGTGTATTGTGTGCTGGTGCTGATGCTAAGCACCAGGAAATGGTACAGAGAGAGACAGGGATGTTTAGTGAAGGAGCCACCTGTGTGGATTAAAAGATCCTATCTACTAGTGGTCTGTCTGGTTCGCCTAGAACCTGTTTACTGTCTGGGCGTGTCGTTACATAACCTCTGTTTCCAAACCTCGTAACAGTTAGATCATAACAGCAAGCAGTTCATTGATACAACTATCCTGTATCTCTCAATTAGAGATGAGCAAATTAGTTCATACCGAGCAGGTTTGACCTGAATATTCCAAATTGTTTGTATAAAACCAAACAAATGGTGGTTTGTCTCAGACAAACTAAAATGGCCACCACATTATACCCTGGGGTCTCTTCAGATGCTAAAATATAATAGGTGGAGACCCAGAAGAGGTAAAAAAAAAATAGAAACCATTCATATACTCCTTCCATTACCTATTTTGGGTCTCCTCACAGCATTCGGCGCTCTCCTGGTGAAATCTGGCACTCTTTGGTGATGTCATTGGCCTGGGCTTCAGCGCTGAGGGTCAGCAGACACCTGAGTATGCTGGCTGTGTTTGCCTTAGAGAGCTAGAGATTATATAGATAGGTTCCTTGGAGCTCTAAGGGTAAGTTCATACAGGGTTTTTTGGATCGGAACCTGAGGCGTAGGTTCCGATCCAAAAGCCGGAACTGCACCGGCATCCAGCTGCACACTCTGCTCTGGATTAGGCCCAATGAATGGGCCTAGTCCGGAGGAGGGTGCGTGTTCAGGCCGAATCGCGAGACAAAACGGCCTTAAGAATGAGCACCTCGCTTCTTCGTGCCGACTCCCAGAAAAAGCTCCTGAGCGGCTCCCATTGATTTCAATGGGAGCCGTCTTTTTGGTCAGAATTTTGAGGCGAATATGGCCTCAAAATCCTGACCAAAAAACCCCATGTGAACTTAACCTAAGTCTGTTCTAAACTAAGTTTTATGCCAACTTAAGGTGGGGTTTGTACTATACTTGTTCGACCTGAAACAAATCAGGAACCCCATCTACTGAACCCAAACCAAATCCTGAGAAGTTGGTCCATCTCCAACTCTCATTCTGTTAACTGGATAAAATATATGTGGGTGCCTCACAGAGGGAGTCAATGATCTCTCACCAAGAGGTACACTACACACAAATTTAAGAGACTTATAGAGCAGCAGTGGAAGCACTTTTACGTCCTCTAGTGGCAAGATCCAGTGTCTATTCAGACCAGACTTCTAATCATTGACATACCTGCCTAAGATATAACTGAAAGCTGAGCAATCTACTATTTCTATCTGGGTGCGTTATATATAGAAATTCTTTTCATTTGGACATTTGAAAATATTTAACTTCCATTGTAAAATTCAATCAATTAATAACATGCATAACAATATTCACTAAAAGCAGATTGTTATTGTAATCCCTATCCAGAGTTGATTCACTTTAATATTTGCTTTCATACCTGTCCAATTTTCTTCTATTAGTAGATATTATCAAACTCCCCATGAGTATCCAAAACAATTTCTAATTTGATTTTACTTGTTGAATTGCTTGTGTTACTACCTTATGTGTGTCAGTTTATTCTTATCATAAAAACATCACAATGCGGTTGTTTTTGAACTCACTTCTCTTTCTTTTACTATGTTCTCAAATTCCAACAAAATCTGATAGAAGTTAGAATAATAATTTAAATATAACTGTTCCATTCCCCAAATTAGTTTTCTCTGGTGATATTTAGTAACCTAAATTTTATGTTAAACTACAGTACACGGATGTTTGGAACCAAGGACCACAGTGAGCAGTCATAGGCCACATGTAGGCTCAGAGAAACTGTCTATCATTGCCTATCTGTCTTTCTTTCTAATTTTTCATCCTCACATTCCAAGAACAAAAAAGTTTCATGCACAAGGCCATATGTCTGTTCCAAAACCTTTGCATTTACTTCATGTATATGGGTGTTTCTGGTCTTGTGTATGGTATGGTATTATGGTGCTAGCTCTATCTGTGTGGCAAGGTGTGATTGGGAAAAGGCATTTACTGTAGCACTAGTTTTATCTTAAATACACAGCAGGGTTGAGTATATTTATAGTATTGAGGCATATATGGTGGTGCTAGTTCTAGCAGTGAAACATGGGGAAATTGAGCGAAGGGGAATTGGGTATAGAAGTAGTGTTTTCCTATCTCAGGATATGATAAACTGTTCTTTGGGAGAAATGCTGTTTAGCATGTTGGTATCCTGATAGGTGAGAGCCTCCAAAAAGTAATCAAAGGTAAGAATAGGCATCCAGCAGAATGAGTGAAGATTCTTTTGGTGCTGTTGAAGGTCATGATAAAGGTTATGAAAGTCTGGCTTCCAGGTCCATTGAGAGACAATGGTATGAACCCAATACCTTCTTCTATTTTGGTTCTTCTTCCAGAATGTGTAACCACTTTTGAAATGTTCCAAGAGATAAACCAGGCCAGGTGTTAAGCAAAAGAACACCAAAAACCGAAGCCAAGAAAGCATTGGAATCTAACACAGCTAAAAACCAGAGTTCATTGGCTGTCTGAGCACATGACCGTCTTTTTTTTGCATATTTTCAGTGGATTGGCACATGTGATGTATCAGTTGTTTAATGGATCCGTGAACAGAAAACAAACAGATGCATCATGGACTTTAAAAAGGGACACACGAAACAAAAAAGGAGGAAATGTTAAAAACAGACATTTGTTTCTGTGTTTGCAAATGATAAACAGCGAAAGCTGTATGTATGAGCAATAATACTTTCATTTCTTCATCAACAAGTTGTGGGACAGGTTGTATTTGTAATGGTATCATTTAATATGTTATTTTTTACAGTATTTACTGTGCTGTAAAAATGACATGTTAACTCATGTTATTCATTGTCAGTATAATTACAGTGATACCAAATTAATATAACACACAATGAAGCTGTTAAGATTCTGAGCATGTATTCTCCTTACTGTAGTGCCACTTACTACTATTGCTTTAAGGTTGTGATTCCAACATATAGAGATTTCTCTGACTCTAGCTAATCTGAACTCTGTGATGATGATCCAATAAGCAACTGCGGAGCATATTTAAACCCTCTTCCTCCCCAGCCAAGTGCCTGCTAATTGGTTGTACATGGTGTGGCTTTCTTTTCCTGATTTTGCATACTGGACTGCTCTCGATTGATCTTTGGCTTGTTTCTTTAAATCCACTAGTCTTCTGATTTTTAGCCTGATGTTGCCTCCTAGAAAACTACATTTGGCTTGATACTATACATCCACTTGCTTTACGATTTTGGCTCTTTCATTACCTCATGGACTATCTATTGGTCTGGAAGTTCACTCACCTGATTTATTCTCCTGATTCCAATCTGGGTTATCATGGGTTATCATCTGCCTGGCTTGCGTCTTACGATGATGAAGGCATTTGAGTGTCTGGAATCTATCTCTCAGTGCTGTATAGGAATCAAAAAGCTAGTTCTACTGCTCTCTGTTGCCAGCCAGATCCTGCAATTTCTGATATTTCCGAGACTATAACAGAAGCAGATTAAATGCCATAACTAATTCAGTCTTTTCCCATGTCTTCTTTATTTAATAAACTAAACTGAATGGTTTTAACTCAACAATTCAACAATTCACTTAGCGGTTAAAACCCACTACCTACCCATGGTCACTCCATGTTGTGGATAATGCCTTTGTTTTAAATGCAACACTATGATGTGACTATTGTTCACCAAAGGTGGGCCAGATCTTGACCACATTGCAGCTGCCACCCTTAAACAGATGCTAATTGATAACAAACTACTTCACAAAGAATGGTCATAGGAGTGTGTAGGATTCTCCAAAACAGACCAGATATGGGCTGTTTGACTTCCATAATGACTGCATACTGAACTACCATTATATAACTTGAATTACTTAGATGAAAGATTATTTTGGGTTTTTTTGCTGTGGAAGAAACCACTACATGACTTATATTACCAGTCTTATGACAACATAAAAAGAATCCTGAAACTGGTCAGAGATCCAAAGCAGGATACCGTATATACTCGAGTATAAGCCGACCCGAATATAAGCCGAGGCCCCTAATTTTACCACAAAAAACTGGGAAAACTTATTGACTAGAGTATAAGCTGAGGGGGTGGGGGTGGGAATTCAGCAGCTACTGGAAAATTTCAAAAATTAAAATGGTCAGAGTTTTTTGGGGCAGTAGTTGCTGGGTGCTGGGAAAGGGGAGGAGTTGTTTTGGTTGTCTGTCTGCCCCTTCCCTGAGCTTGAGGACTGTTTTTTCTTCCCCCACTTGGAATTCAGCCTGGCTGAATATAGGGTATCTGCAGTGCTCCTATTAACCTCTTCCTGAAGGAACAGAAGCACTGCAGATACCCTATATTCAGTAGACCAGGCACTTTCAGACACAGGGATACCTAATGTGTAAGTGTTTCACAGTAATTTTCTACTTTTATATATATTCTAGGAAAAGGAGTGATTTAGAACTTTTATTTTTTTTATTTTCTTTAAATCTTTTTTTTTTTTTTTTTTTTTTTTTTTGCACTATTTTATGGGAGATTCTATATATTGATATTGTGGCTGGTCATAGACCCCCCCCTCCTAAAAAAATATATATATATATATATATATATATATATATATATATATATATATAATTATTATTAGAGATGAGCGAACACTAAAATGTTCGAGGTTCGAAATTCGATTCGAACAGCCGCTCACTGTTCGAGTGTTCGAATGGGTTTCGAACCCCATTATAGTCTATGGGGAACATAAACTCGTTAAGGGGGAAACCCAAATTCGTGTCTGGAGGGTCACCAAGTCCACTATGACACCCCAGGAAATGATACCAACACCCTGGAATGACACTGGGACAGCAGGGGAAGCATGTCTGGGGGCATAAAAGTCACTTTATTTCATGGAAATCCCTGTCAGTTTGCGATTTTCGCAAGCTAACTTTTCCCCATAGAAATGCATTGGCCAGTGCTGATTGGCCAGAGTACGGAACTCGACCAATCAGCGCTGGCTCTGCTGGAGGAGGCGGAGTCTAAGATCGCTCCACACCAGTCTCCATTCAGGTCCGACCTTAGACTCCGCCTCCTCCGGCAGAGCCAGCGCTGATTGGCCGAAGGCTGGCCAATGCATTCCTATGCGAATGCAGAGACTTAGCAGTGCTGAGTCAGTTTTGCTCAACTACACATCTGATGCACACTCGGCACTGCTACATCAGATGTAGCAATCTGATGTAGCAGAGCCGAGGGTGCACTAGAACCCCTGTGCAAACTCAGTTCACGCTAATAGAATGCATTGGCCAGTATATACGGTAAATCTTTTTTTGTTAGCTGAAATTTCTTGGTCTTCTGTTTAAAGTGCTGTAATAAAGAAAGTAATTTTTAGCAAGTAAATAGTCTACATTGGCACATATAGTAGTCAGAATCTTTATATGTCAATCAGAATCTTTATATATAGGGGAAATCAATCGTTACACCATTCTTTCAGACTCTGCCTCTCTAACATGCTCTTTTTATACACAGTCATGTGACTTATTTGAAAATTGACCTTCCAGCTGTTTTTTGTTAACACCACTTACTTTTCCAGCCTTTTGTTAACCCTGTCTCAACTTTTTTGAATTGTTTATTGACAATGACAATCTACCTTCCTCTATTTGCTAGACACAACTAAATCTCCTCAGTGTTTACAGTTGTAGCCAAAGTTACAGACCTATTTGCAGTTTGGAATGATGAGTGAACATTCAGTTGATATATTGCATACAAATTTAAAAAAAAAAATGTATTTGCCCCTTGTTCCCAGAAAGCTATCTGTAGGCTTCAGCTGTAGTAAAGTCTTAGTTCATTGTGCTTCCTTGCCACAGAAAACATCAGCCACAGCATGAATGATGAAGTATAGAGCTGATATCGCCATGCTTCATGATTGTATTCAACTTTATTCATTGCATTTAACTTGTCCTATGGGTCCAGATAGAGCACTTAAAATGGGGTCTGGATCAGGTGAAAAGGTTCCCACTACTATAGGGCCCAGTGCAGATATACCTTTTGCCCTATGATTAAAGTGACTCTACCGCTCTCTGCATTTTGCTTCCAGTCTTTGGGCCCTAATAAGGGATAGTAAAGTTTTTAAGCTGTGCCTCTGTAATCTAGGTATGTAAATCTAGATATAACTGTGAGGTTTACGGCAAGCAGGAACTTTGTGTTTTAATGAGCCAAAACCAGGAAAGGGTAGGGAGCAGAGACAGGAGGGCAACTGAAATCCCAAGATGACAAAGTTCCACATGGATGACTCTTCAGTAGTCATGTTATTATTATAACAGGCAGGAAAGATAGCACCTACATACAGATATGACCTTGCTTCCCACAGGATATATATAGGGCCATCCTGGGAATAGCTAATTTAGCTTCACAGACAGAAAGGGACAGAAGAAGTGAAGTTGGAGTTCTCTGGCACTACTTACGGTATATATGTATTCTGGGCATCTCTGGCATCTCATCTCTGAAAATTATCACCATACTCGTCCCCATCGTACAGTGGAATTTCCATTGAGAACTGTTTTGCTAAATTGTTTTGCAACTGTACTGGTTAATGTTGCATCATCTACAGTAAAGTTCAAACTGTTGTTCAATTGCAATCCATATCTTTTTCGTCTGTTCCTGTATTTACCACCAAGATCCCTCCCAACCACCACTATTAGGCTCAGTGAGCTGAAGACCACCATAGGAAGTGCCCTGGGGGAAAATACCACTACCATCAAGTACCCTGCAGGCCCCCTTATCACTGCACCAACTCAGGAAGTAACTGGAGGAGACAGTTGAAAGTTTTGGCACTGTAACAAGTGCTACTACTATAAATACTACTTCTATCCTCCAGATTATATCCATTGAGTTTCTACACAAGTAGTATGATTGTATGCAATAGAAATATACCAAGAACTACAAGGACATAAGCAGTGGTTTACCATTAGAGATGAGCGAACAGTGAAATATTCGAGATTTGATATTCGTTTGGAGTAGAGCCTCAATATTCAACTACTCGATCAAATATCGAATCCCATTATAGTCTATGGGAAAAAATGCTCGTTTCAGGGGAAACCACTATTCCACTAAAGGAGAGTCATCAAGTCCACGAGTAGCAGGAAGAGAGTGTTTAGGAGGAGCGCTGTGCAATTAAAGCGCATGGACCCCATTATAGTCTATGGGGTCCGTGCGCTTAAACTGCACAGCACTTGCAGTTGTGCTGATAAAAAGTAAGCTCCCTCGTAACCGCAAGCTGCCAGCTCTCCCGACTAGCAAAGACGAGCCTGCGGCAAATCAACGCTTGTTCTGTAGCTGGTTCTCCTTGCTAGTTGGGAGAGCTGGCAGCTTGCTGTTACGAGGGAGCTGACGTTTTTGTCATAGGAGTGCATTGACCAGCGTTGATTGGCCAGTGTACAGCATTCGGCCAATCAAAGCTGGTTCTGCCGGAGGCTCGTCTGTGAGGAGGTGGAGTCTAAAATCGGAACACAATGGAGACTGCTGTGAGCCGATCTTAGACTCCACCTCCTCACAGACGAGCCGCCGGAAGAACCAGCGTTGATTGGTCAAATGCTGTACACTGGCCAATTAACGCTGGTCAATGCATTCCTACGAGAAAAAGTCAGCTCCCTCATAACAGCAAGCTGTCATCTAGCAAGGATGAGCCTACTGAAGAACCAGCATTGATTTGCCGAATGCTATACACTGTATAGCATTTGGCCAATCAACGCTGGTTCTGAATCGAATATTTACTGCGAATAGCTAGTAGTATTCGATCGAGTACGAATATTTTTGAATACTGTAGTATTCTATCGAATACCTACTCGATCGAATACTACTCGCTCATCTCTATTTACCAGCCTGTTTATCCTCATCTAAAGACACCCAATGCAATGTCCCTCAATTAACATGTGTCCTTTAGGACTATTGTAATTCTACTTTATGTAGTTTAAGGCCCCAACACAAATCTATTAATATTTATTTTTGACTATTTAATATTATTTACTATTAATTTATACTCAATTAAGCATCATATGGTGTGTTTTATCACACTGTAGGACAATATACCACATAAGGTAGAGAGGCCAAGCTACCGCACAAGGAATCATCTAAAGTAAGGTCAGCTCTAAATGTGTGGTATGCTTAGGATATACCTTACATATGCACTTAAGGAGGCATGCTTTGATTTTTATGTGGTCTTCTATATGGTTCTACAGTCAGAAACACAGATGTATATATCACAATAATAACACACATATTTCTTTCTATCCTATATAGCAATACAACAATTGTTAAAGAATGTGTTAAAGAAAATTGATCAGACGCCTTTATTTCGTATCTGGTTCCAACTGTTCTGTTGCCTTAAGGAGATAACTGAAAATGAAGAATGAAGTTCATAAACATTTGTATTGCTGTAAAATAACCATTGTCATTTTACTCATTAAATCTACCCCCCACTAACTTAGACTGTGCCAGCAGGAGAATATACATTTTATGTATCGATTTCCAATATTTGCCGCCTGCTATGTTCAGGTTGACATGGTGCTGTGACCCATTATGGGACCCCCTCATGATAAATGGGAAGTTAATTTTCTTGTAACACAGAACTACATACGGTACATAAATAACAATGGGTATAGCAGTATAGAGATATATTATGTGAAGTGAGGAAATATACTACATTATATTGCAGTAAGAACAAAATACAGACTTGTCACCCAAACTTTACTTTAATCTTGAAAGAACACCGCTGCTTGAAGGTGGTTCATGAGATCTCATAATCTAGAAACATGAATAATTTTAACATTATTTTTTTGCATTTGTTTACCACATATCTGCTGCATACAAGATGGATTAAGGTATTAGACAAGCAATTTATTATTTACTGCTACTTCAGAGGATCTTCTGTGATATGCATGTTAATAATAACAATGGAGTATATGGTATTTCTCTGTTTTTATTTGTGCTGTAAATCTGACACATTAAGTATATGACCATGATAAAATATTGTGCGCTCACAACATCCATTACTAAAACTAGGAACACTGTTTTACAGCAGAATTAATCCGGCCATATTTATTCCAGTAATTATTTGTAGGGAAAATCTTTAATTTTATAACATGCAGATGACATTGGTGTTACCACCAGCAAGTGTAATAACTACTACTGGACCCATCAACTATAGGGGCCTATATATAAAGTGCAAATAACGATTAGTATAGCAAACTGAAGGAGACTATGTGGCCTCATGGATTTAAGCATTAATATTCATTGTTTTAGAAAAACCTAATAAGTTTTGGTGGACAAATAGTATATTACCCTATATCGAATGATGACGACGATTTGTAGATTTGTTTATACACAAATGTAGTAAAATAAACATTGGCGATAGAGATGAGCGAACAGTAAAATGTTCGAGGTTCGATATTCATTTCAAGTAGCCCCTCAATATTCGACTACTTGAATCGACTATCGAACCTTATTATAGTCTATGGGGGGAAAATGCTCGTTTCAGGGGTAGGCAACGTTCGATCAAATTATACTTACTAAGTCCACAAGTGAGGGTCGGGCTGGATCCTCTGAGAAGTCTTCTCCGTGCAGCGTCCCCGCGGCGTCTTCTGGCTCTTCATTCACTCTGCTAGGCATCGAGCCTGGGCAGAGCCGACTGCGCATGCCTGCACTACAAGCGGACATGCGCAGTCGGCTCTGCCCAGGCCCGATGCCTGGCAAAGTAAATGAAGACCTGGAAGACGCCACGGGGAAGCTGCACGGAGAAGACTTCTAAAGGTAGAAGAAGAACCAGCATTGATTGGCCGACTGTATAGCATTCGGCCAGTCAATGCTGGTTCTGCATCGAACTTTTACATTTGAATAGCGAGTGGTACTCGATCGAGTACGAGTATTTTGAATACCCTAGTATTCGATCTACTCGCTCATCTCTAATTGGCGACCCTCTGCAAACAGTTCGCAAGTTCTGCAGAAGAGCTGTTCCTAAACTTTAGCAATACCATATAAGCTGAGCGATTGTTATCAGCAACTTTCCTTTATACTATCTATTATCTATACTTTTCCCAACATCCAGGTGCCCACTCGGGAATGGGCAAGTGAGTGGTCTCACTACACAGCAGGGGCAGGGCTCAATAACATACGATAGACTGAAATGAATTAGTGTTGCAATCTATGGTATAAGCAATCTACTGTTGATGGGCTGAAGCCTCCAAGGAGGAGCTAAAAAATGTTCATACTCTTTCTAGAATACACATAAAAAAGGGAAAATAATAAATACATTAGGATGCCCACATCACAAAGTATCTAGACTATTAAAAGATGTAAAAAAAAATGCTTCTTGCATACAGCTAACGCTATGGTGAAAAAACATCAAAATGGCCTAATCACTATTTTTTGGTGTTTTTCCTCAAAAATACATTTAAATTAGAAAATGTCAAAAATTCATATCTACCCCGAAATACCAAGCTTCATACTTTTGCAATCACTGTGATAGTTCTGTCCTGCAGAATATAGGTAAAGTGTCATTCTTCATGCACAGCGATCAACATAAAAACTAAACTAGTAAGAAAATGACAAAACTGTGTTTTTTCCAATTCCACCCTATTCTGAATTTTTTTCCAGCTTCCCAGAACAATGCCCAGAATATTAAATGATGATACATCTTTACTTATAATCAAATGAAGTTAAGTATAGCCTGTACTATCATTTTCTGAAAATGGCTGCTTACACTGTAAGCGGCCATTTTTTTGTGGCCTGGGCATGCGCAGTCGGCTCTGCCCAAATCCTAGAAATTTGAAAACCCAGGACGGAAGAAAACGCGCAGAGAGGCGGGTTCCTGAAGAAGATGGAGGCAGCACTGGAGAGTTCTCTGGCAGCATTGGGGAAGCCCCCAGTGCTGTGTGAGTGCTGGGGTCCGCCCCCAGTGCTGTGAGAGAACTCATTTGCATACCGACAAGAATCGGGATTACAGGCAAACGGCGGCACGGAGAAGACAACGAAAGGTAGGAGAAGAATAGCCTTCCTTAAGGCTATTTTGACGTGGTACCTAGAAAAAATTGCATTTGAATGATAGGATCCCTTTAATTATAGTAACTTTGACACTTAATACAACTACAATCACTGATATGTTCTGAGTAAATTTGCAATATAGATGACTAAAGGTGGCCATACACCTTCAATAGCTGGATAGTCAACTATTCCTAATAAACTCCACACACACATACTGTACATGCTCGGCTCTGAAAGTGCTTCTCAATAAGATCTGACAGATACTGGTGGCAACCATTTATCTTCCCTAAGAACAAATAGATCTAGTGATCGAATGAAACATGAGAAATTCTTCATTCATCCAGTAGAGGAGAATTAGGATGCCCCATACACATTAGGTTTGTCATCGGGGTTGACCGACATTAATCTAATTCGTGGATGGATGGGAACCTTAATGTTCAGTCACATCTTCTAGAACTATTCAGGGTGGCATTTTATTGCCCAAACAATGTCATCTGTATTGGAAGGTCCAAAATGGTTAATTTGTTATCGATGTCTGAAGAGGGTATTTTGATGCTATACTAGTGTGTTGCTTAAAGGGAGTCTGTCAGCACAAACATCAGTTATAAAGTAAGCATAGCAATATAGGGCAGTTAGCGCAGATTCCTATGAGACATTTTATTGTGATCTGATGCACCAACACAGAGAAATATATAGTTTTTATGAACATAGAAATGAGTTTCCATGTGTCAATTTGCAGCATAAAAAAGGTGTATTGAATAGAGATGAGCGAGTAGTTAAATATTCGATATTCGATATTCGTTTCGACTAGCCCCTCAATATTCGACTACTCGAATCGAATATCAAATCCTATTATACTCTACGGGGGAAAAATGCTCATTTCAAGGGTAGGCAACATTCGATGAAACTGAACTTACCAAGTCCACGAGTGAGGGTCGAGCTGGATTCTCCGAGAAGTCTTCTCCGCGCAGCATCCCCGCGTCGTCATCCGGCAATGAATTCACCCTGCTAGGAATCGGGCCTGGGCAGAGCCGACTGCGCATGCCCGCACTACAAGAAAATGGCCGCTTACAGTCAAAGTGGCCATTTTCTTGTAGCACTGGCACGCGCAGTCGGCTCTGCCCAAGCTCGATGCCTGGCAGAGTGAATTCACAGCTGGAAGACGCCGCGGGGACGCTGCACGGAGAAGACTTCTAAAGGTAGGAGAAGAACCAGCGTTGATTGGCCAACTGTATAGCAATCAACGGTGGTTCTGCATCGAATATTTCCATTCGAATAGCGAGTGGTACTCGATCGAGTATGAGTATTTCGAATAATTAAGTATTCGATCAAATACCTACTCGATCGAATACTGCTCGCTCATCTCTAGTATTGAACACTAAAAAATTTTCAGCATTGAGTCATTTACTTAACCTGCTGAGGAGAGCACACATCTGTTTCCATGTATTCTTTTGTATATCATTTTGTCAGTACAGAAAAACCTATGCTATGGATTTTTTAAACTTTTTTTCCTCCAGGTAAATTTAATATGTAATTTGAATTCAAGCCGAGCAACATCTATCAGGATTTTGTACTTTCTTGTTATGCTCCTATTCTGCCCTTTAGTTACTGGGATGCCTTCTAAACTAACTTCACCTATTAACTTTCCACAAACTTTTTTATGTCGAGCATGACTTTAAGAAGTAAAAAGTCTATGAAGCACAGGCTAACAAATATATTCTGTGCATCTAACTGTGAAATATGAGAGAGTCTATGAAACCTGGAAACAGCTCTGCTACTATTCAGGATAATAGGCACAGAGCTGTGGTACACTGGTGCCACTAGGGTGGGCAGGGATTCAGCTTGGCTTCTATTTTTGAATAGGAACAGATTTCCTTTTGGCCCTTCCACACCAGTAGATTCCAGTCCCCAGAGGCAGCAGGATCAGTGCAGAATATGGGTGTCAATTCCCCACTGATCAGATACTGATGACCTATACTGTGGATATGGATGCCCACTGATCAGATACTGATGACCTATACTGTGGATAGGGACCCCGCTGATCAGATACTGGTGACCTATAATGTGGATAGGTCATAAGTATAGAAAAAAAAACACTGTTGGGGCTTGGAAAACTCCCTAAGGGTCCATTCACACGGAGTAACGCGAGGTGTTTTTTGTGCTTATTTTGTGCTTATTTTTACGGCTGTAAAAAGACGTTTCCATTGAGTTCTATAGTAAAATACGCCTGTATTTTTACGTCCGTTATTTTATGGACATAAAATTACAGACGTAAAAATACAGTCATATTTTACTATAGAACTCAATGGATACGTCTTTTTACAGCCGTAAAAATAAGCACAAAATAAGCACAAAAAACGCTTCGCGTTACTCCGTGTGAATGGACCCTAAAGGGTGCATTCACACGATGTCTTTTGGCATGTAATGTGGCACATAGACGCCACGGGAGCTTTTGCAGGCCATATACGCTTCCATTGATTTCAATGGGAGCCGGGTCCAACCAGAAAACCTCAATTAATAACTTAAAAGGGTTACAATATTATAAAAAGGGTTTTTCTCTTGAATGTAGCTGACCTGAAATATCAAATAGATTCCATAGACAAACCCTTTAAAATAAGAGGTGGTTTAGGTTTTGTGAGAAATTTTGCAAAATTTAAGATAGTCCTGGATGAAATAGACATAGATAAGGGGCCACACAGTGGCTCAGTGGTTAGCACTGCAGCCTTGCAGCGCTGTGGTCCTGGTGTTCAAATCCCGCCAAGGGCATAAAACCATCTGCAAGGAGTTTGTATGTTCTCCCCGTGTCTGCATGGATTTCCATCCCATATTCCAAAAGACATACTGATAGGGAAAAATGTACATTGTGAGCTCTATGTGGGGCTCACAATCTACATTTAAAAAAAAAAAAAGAAATAGACATAGATAAGTAGACTAAATGGCCCTGTGAACAGAATGACCTATATCGAAAGACGTGTAGACTTCACCCACTGAACTCATCTTATCCTAAGTTAACCCCCCGCATTCTGCCTGTTTATTCATTTAAAATCTATGTCTTCGAGATTTCCTCAATATAACAATGCAGTATAAAAGACAAACATAATTCAAAACATCTGATGCGTAAGTTGGAAGAAATTCTTTAATATATTTTTTTTTTTTACACAGTAACACATATGTATTTGTCCCGGTTATTTTTAACCACACATTGGAGACTGTTACTGTTGCAATAAAGTTGATAAAGAATGTCTTGTACTATAATAATATGAACCAAATGGTCCAGGAAATGTATGTGAACCATATCTTGGCACAGAGACGAGAAGCTAAATAATAATCATATTAGACATCTCATCATTTGGTAATGAACAACGTTATTTAAATAAACATCACATGTGCAGTCACCTATAATATGTTCTGTTTTGTTAACCAATATATTGTAATAAAACTTACACATGTTGTTATTTATCATGAGGCTGATGCTATATATAGTGCGAGTTGAGTAAAATCATGAGAAATATTCTATAGACTTAGGGCAAAAAAAATTAGTTTACATAAGGTCATGGGAATATGCTGTATACCCCAACATATGGTGTGATACAGAGATACACATAAAGGTATTGCAATCTATAGATGGAAAGGAATCTGTAGACATTGTACTTTTAGTATTTGCAGAATAAACATATGCAATTAGCTTTTCCTTGTGACAAATAGGAAGATAGTTCATGTAGAACCACCCTATGGAAGCTATAGATCAATGCTGGCTATCAAGAAGCCAAGTGGCATGACCTGGGATTAAAACCAAACCAGTATATCTGCTCCAAAAGGAAGAGAGAACTTAAAGGGGTTTGCCCAGGGAAGATATTTATGCCATATCCACATGATGAAGGCAGATGAAATTTTATTCAGAAGTGAGGTTACACAAAAACATATTTAGCGATAGAAACAGAAAATGTGCCCACAGAGGCTTTCTGAAGAGGAAGAGAAAACATGGCTCATGTCCCCAAAACAGGAGTTATTTCTTATGCTAAATTTCTGACAACCAGCCATCAGGCCATCACTCTTGTAGGAGAATTAGCATAGTTATACATGTGATATCTAATTAAATGTAAAATCATTATGTGACCTATACATCAGCCTCCAGAGCAATGCTTAGCTAATTATTTTGACTAATATTTCAGAAAACAAGTCTTCATACAACTGATTAGATCATAGGTGAAAATTTTTGTAAGGAACATAGTAACAATGTGAAAATAGTAAAAGTGTTAAGCGACATACTGGATTAGACCCAAATATTCCAAATTGTTTGGGTTTTAACATAGCCAAACAAACAAGGATTTGTCACAGATGAACTAAAATGATGGCTGCGACATGATTTGTGGTCAATTATACTCTGTGGTATCTTCAGACCCTAGTGTATAATAGGTGTATAATAGGATAATAATAAAAGATATTTACACTCATCTTCCCAAACCCTGCTGCATCCAGCGATCTGGGTGCTCTGACACTGTTCTGTGATGTCAGGCACCTGAGATCACCACCATGATGCTCGACATGTCCATGTCCAATCATAGGCCTCAGTGGTGACCCCAGGTGCATGACTTCACAGAAAAGCTCCAGATGCTGGCTCTGAGACTCTTTTGTAAAATCACGTGCCATCAGTATGTAACATCAGTATGCTCAGTACTCCATAGAACTACATGAGCAAACTGCGCCTGCGCAGTACGCTTGTGTAGTCATTGAAGCAAGGTGGTGGGCCGAGCATGCACTGTCAGCTCTGCCCGAGCCCGAAGAGGCAGAGCCAACAACACATGCAAGGAATTTCAATCCCAAACAACAGACTGTTGGCTGCTAACACAGTGAAGGGAACGTCTAACGATCAAGGGAGTATAATTACAGGTAGTCCTCGACTTACGACATTGATCCTTTCCTACGCGGCGTCATAAACCGAATTTCGATGTAAATTGGAAACATGTAGCATACGACACTGCGTAGGAACAGATCAACATGACTTAGTGTGCAGCGGCTCGGAACCGAGGAAGACTGTACCATATACAGTACAGTACAGTCTTCCTCGGTTTCGAGCCGCTGCAAACTAAATCACGTACTGTGCAGCTGCCAGCTCTCCCAGCTAGCAAAGACGAGCCTGCGGAAAATCAACGCTGGTTCTGCAACAGACTTGTCCTTGCTAGTCGGAAGAGAGCTGGCAGCTTGCTGTTACGAGGGAGCTTATTTTTTCTCATAGGAATGAATTGAAAAGCGTTGATTGGCCAGTGTACAGCATTCAGCCAATCAATGCTGGTTCTGCCGGAGGCTCGTCTGTGAGGAGGCAGAGTCTAAGATCAGATCACAGCAGTCTCCATTGTGGTCCAATTTTAGACTCCGTCTCCTCACAGACGAGCCTCCGGCAGAACCAGCGTTGATTGGCCGAATGCTGTACACTGGCCAATCAACGCTGGCCAATGCATTCCTATGAGAAAACGTCAGCTCCCACCTAAATGCAAACTGCCAGCACTCCCGACTAGCAAGGACCTACTCGCTCATCTCTAGTCGTAACCATGAAACATCGTAACCTGAGACCATTGTAACCCGAGGACTACCTGTATATTGAAACAGAGTAACAATGCTGTGTCAAATAAAGCACAAAATTCCTCATAGATGAATAGACCTGACAAATACCTCAAACACATAATATGTAGTCTGAACAAAGCTCAATTTTTATTCTTTTATCTGATCTCTATAATATATACAATTAAAGGTGTCTGGTAGCGGTTTCCTTCCTTCTTCCTATTCAGCAACAAACTGGTACCAGACTCCTCAGAAGAACAGGCAAGAAAAGCGCTCACCCCAATGGATACAACGGATACTTTATTAAGCACGACGTGTTTCGGGCTATCTGAGCCCTTTTTCAAGTGCAAAATTTCACCTCCCTCTATGGGTTAATAGTTATTAACGCTTTTCTTGCCTGTTCTTCTGAGGAGGCTGGTACAATTTTGTTGCTATTCCGACGTCCCTGAGACGTATTCTCCAGCTACTGCCCTATTGGTGTCCCCACTGCAGATTGTTCACTTTTGGTTATTGTGTCCCACACAACCACACCAGGTGAGCAGCCATCGTTTGCTTACCTATTTGACTGCCATACTGCCTCAACATAATACACTAGGGTTGGCTCGGTGCCTTGTCTTTCTTCTTTTTGTATCTTCCTATTGAGAACATTCATTTGTGTTCATGTATATGGAGGAGTCAGGAGGAACGGTTGTCAAGCTGAGCAAGTACTCAACCAGCAGCTATAGTATCTATCAACATAACTTATAAACCCCAGTTTTTTTTGGGGGGGGGGTTTGTTTCTTTTTAACCTTCCTTGCTTTTACTTCTTGTACTGCATTTGTATATGAAAGACAGCAGCTCTTTGGATCAAGATCATATATACAGTAGTATATAGACTATAAAGCAGCAATAAAAGTTTCATACAAGTTTATCATTAAACTTCATCATACTAGGTCAGGTGTCTATTTAAAAAAGTGGAGTAGCCGTTGTTAACCTTATAATACTTATAATAACTTTAATTATTAATATACAAGATTGAAAAAAAGAACATTGTACTAATTAAAAATGCAATGACTGATAAGGCAGTTTTCAGCTACTTGTAGTGCTCAGTACTTGACACCTATATCATAATCTTATGTTATTTTTAAGAGATCTGAACATCAGTATTGAAGGCCAGATTACGTGGGATTTGACATTCGTGACACAAAGCCTAGACTGAATGGAAGGGACAATATTGTACTGAAATAGATGTGTCATGAGGGTTAACATCATTAAGTAGAGAAAGTTCCAGTTGAGAGAACACACAAAAGAGAAGATAAAAATAACAAGCTTTGTCATGCTGGATTTTTATAGCTGAAGAATGAAAGACATCATAGTTATATTCTGTGTGTTTTTGAAGAGAGGATAAACTGTACGTTTACTTCTATTTGCTGGGAAAATATCAGCTCTTCATGTTAAAGGGGAATCATAGCTATAGAAAGTGATTCTGAACAAAGGTGGATTACATACAGATTTAGCAGTTGCTAACATAGCTGCAGTTGTGATATTTTATGTCGGCATCACACCCAGTAAATGTAGATGCTACCCCTCAATTAAAATGAATCGCCGGGTAGCACCTTCTGTGAATGCAGGAACCACCCAGGAATTCATATGAACTGGCGGCACTCTCTGCCTTCTTCCAACCCCAGACTTCATACAGTATTCAAGTAGGCAATGACATTTATAATCAGCGTATAGATATGATTAGAAACTTCTCAAAAATGTGAAACTCCAGCATAAACGTCCTTTTTCATAAAAAATAACTTTTAATAGGAAACTTTAAGTTAAAAAATCCACAAGTGTCTCTTAAGCAACCTCTGAGAAACAGAATATGCTATACAGTGAGCTACATTGAATAACTAACAGATGTTAGTAGACACTGACTGACGCGTTTCGACACATGATGTGTCTTAGTCGTGAAATTTTCCCTCCCCCCCTTGTTTCCCTTTGACATGGTATAGATATGATTGCTTACCCTAGTGTATGTTGTCCAGGGTAGCTTTGGTTATTCACCTGCTGTACTTTGAAAAGTCGATGAATGACTACATGTTACCAGTCCCAGTACAGGGACTCCTTTGTAGCTGAAGGAGCTCCTGCTCAAGGGTGCACCAGATTTCCATTTTGTGGAGCACTGAGACGTACCACAATTATTAACAAATTAGGTGCATCTCAGTGTACCTTTACACCCGAAAATGGATTGGGACAAGTTACTTATGATCAAAGTAGGGGAATGACCAAGAGTAACCTGGACCACATTAACCCCTTCCCGCCTAAAGCATTATTTTGTTTATGTTTTTGACTCCCTGCCTTCCAAAAGCCATTACGTTTTTATTTTTCCGTTCACAGAGCCAAACATATGGGAGCTTAATTTTTGAGGGACATTTTTGATATTTGAACCAAAAATGTGTCACATGTATTCTATGGGTCTTTACTAAAGATGAGCGAGTAGTATTCGATCGAATACCTCCCCGCCATGGGTTTCCGTGTAAGCGGCCGAACACCAAGGGATTAAGTGCATCAAATATTCGATGCGTTTAACCACTTGGTGTTCGGTCGCTTACACTGAAACCTATGGAGGGGAGGTATTCGATCAAATACTACTCGCTCATCTCTAGTCTTTACAGTTACGGCAATAACAAGTTTATACAGGTTTTATTTTTTAGAAAAATGCAAAAACAAAATTGGGGGAATTGTTTTGTTCTGACAGCCATGATTATTTATATTTCTGCATAAGGTGTATTTTTTGCAGGGCCAGATGTACTTTTTACTTAAACCAATTTGGTTTAAACATTCACATTATGGAAAACATTTTTTTTAGAAGTTTGTAGACCAGACATTTTTGGACAAAGGGATACCTAATGTGTATGTGTTTAAAGTTATGTAAGTACTTTTAAATGTGATCTAGGGAAAGGTGATTGATTTGAATATATATATATATATATATATATATATATATATATATATATTTTAACTGTAATTTTTTGGTCTCCCAGAGGACATCATATCTCTTGACCTGACCTGAGAAAAAGTAAAGTATAATAATTGTTTTCTTTCTTTCTTTTCTTTCTTTTTTTTTTCTTTTCTTTTTTTTTTTTAATGAATGTTGTTTTTTTGTATTTTGGACATGTTCCAGTATGCTGAGGACTACTTCTGAAGAAAATTATGAATGATGATTTGTGGAGAGATGTGTGGGGGCCTGGGGTGGCCACTGACTGGTGTTATCAGGGTCAGAAGGAACCAATAATCATGGACTTCCCAACCTGATCATAATAGCCTGCAGCTTCTAGTTGCATCATTTTTTTTTTATGAAATACCACCTTTGGTTGATTTAGATAATGTGGTTACAGGTTACTTCAGTTCATTGGTCTACTTTTAAAAGATGTGGGGCCATTTTAATGGCTAGGCAATTCCTGCAATTCAGAAGAACACAGGATCTGCTATTCAAATGAACAGCTGAGCTGCAGGACTGGGGATCACATGCAGATCATACTAGTGTGATCCACTGGTAGTATTAACTAATGCTACATCTGTATTCGAGCTCATATAGTTTTCATACAGTGAAATATATCTGATGTGGATATGTCTATAGTGTTTCTTCTTTCCTCTTCCCTGCACCATCAAAGCTGCTCCCAGTACATGTGCTAGCACCAATTATCACATGTTTGATTAGTTTAAGATCCCATTCATTTTATTTAAGTAGATCTGTCATGGGGAAACAGACTTCTCTAAATAACTCAGTGACTAACAAGTATTATCTCTTTATCTTCAGATCTTTTGTAATATGTTGGTTTGTGAGAAAAAAAAAACTAACTCCCTAGCTAACAAATGATTTATTCTTATCTGATTTACAGTGGTTGTCCCACAAAAAAACATTTGTCACAAATCTACAACATGCCAAGGTGATAAATGTCTAATAGATAGGGACCATGCTATGGGTGTTCCAGCCTACTCACTGATCACTAGAACAGTAATCCTGCACCTAGCCATGCAATCTTCCTTTACAATCATTTGGCTCATTCTTGAGGCAGGGTTACCATCCAAGAACAGTTGAAAACCAAATCACCAGGGCCACCAGAATAGCAAGATCGGATTTATTAAAATACAATACCAAACAGGAAAACAATCGGGTGTTCCTGGTCATCACATATAACCCCAACCTGGAGACGCTGAGAGGAATCACACGCAAATTACATCAACTACTGCAAAAATACAACCGTCTAAAATCCATATTTCCAGACTCCCTCTCCTGTGCTACAGACAGCCACAATCTGGAGAATGGAATGAATATCACACATGGGTTCATGTCATTCTATAGAAGTCACTGAACTAAGACAGCCATAAAGATAAGAACCTGGGAACTGTGAATTGTTTACATGTATATACTAATAAGCCTCTTCCCCCCTCCCTCCTGAAATTCTATCCCTATGTGTCCTGTTGTACATAAATATGCATCCTTCAGAAATTGTATTTAGTTATATCTGAAGAAGAAACCAAAGAGCTTTGAAACATTATATTCTGTCATCATTATGAATTAGCCATTAAAAAAGGTATCATCTACTGAAGACTCTCAAGTTTTTTGTTTTTTATGTTTCATACCCACTGGCTAACATGGTACAAAAACAAACATTTTCTTCTTTATAGCAACTTAGTGGTGAAATAGAAAACCATATAAACATACAACGTGGGGTAGCTAAATCCAAAGGGACATAAAAGTCATAAAAGTCACCAAAGGTCTGCTGACTCCAGAACTACAAACCTCCTCTGACAAGAACATCAGCTGAAAAATGCTGCATTGAGTGCTTCATTGCACAAGTTCTCAAACTTGTATCAACCCTTATACAGTATCACCAAGCACAATGCCAAGCATCATATGGCGAGGTGTAAAGCACGTCACCACTCGACTAGGAAGTACTGGAAACTGTGAAGTTACAAATCACTATTGTCTATCTGGCAGTCTGATGGGCAAGTCTGGGGTTGGAGAATGGTAGGAGAATTTTACCTGCCCGACTGCATTATGTTAATTCTCGATTTTGATAGAAGGATTAGGAAATTGCAACAACTGTATGCTTAAAACTTTGTGAGAACAGTTTTGGTGACAGTCCTTTTTAGTTCCTGCATGACGGTAGCAAGATCTTCAAAAGAATGGTTGAGTGAGTTTGGTGTGAAAAAACTTGACTGGCTTGCACAGAGCCCTGACCTGAACCCCACTGAACACCCTTGGGATAACCTAGAATAGAGAGGCGACCCAGATCCTCTCGTTCAATGTCAGTGTCTGACCTAACAAATGTTCTTTTGGATAAATGGGCAAATCCACAATCTAGTGTATAGGTGTAACGTGTAGGTGTCCCAATGCCTTTGCCCATACAGTGTAGATACTGCTTATGCTGGTGTGCTAATAAGCCAAGTTTGTGTATGTCTTGATATTCTCAATTGATTCTGGTTCTGGAGATGTCTTGTCTCGATCCTCAGCAGATGAATTTGATATAGACAGATTTATGTGTCATCTTTGTCTTTCACAGTTGTAAGAAATTTCCTATTTCTTCTGTACAGCTGTCCATTTACTTCTACAATATAGGATGGTTGAGAAATTTTCTTCAAATAAGTGCCTTGTCACTAAATGAATCTGATGGGTCTATGTTCACAGTTTTTTACTCCCGACACATCCTTATCATAGTATGCGTTTGCATTTTGTCATTTTTCAGATAGAGTCCATGCACACAACCGACTGTGCATCTGAGTTGGGGGCTAAGTTTATCAGGGAATGCAGTCGGATGACGGAATGTCATCCAAATGCCTTTCGTCCTTCCGGATCCATTCCATTCCAATAACAAGAAACAGAATAGGACCTGCACTATAATCATTCGTGTTATCAGAACAAAATGGATCCAGAAGCCCAATAGACGATTCATCAAGGAATGGAATTGGATGAACTAACCGCAGATCTCTTGTGGGTATAGGTTTTCTCAAATCCATCTGTGTCTTCATGTGATCTCAGACAGAGCAGATGATGTTGAGATCAGAGCTCTGTGGGGGCCATATCATCACTTCTAGGACCCCTCCCTCAAAGGCTGGTCACATTAAATATTGATTTGATTTAGATAAATTTTGTTCATTCATTGTTTAATATAAAGTTAAAGGGTTTATAGAAACTTCACGGGATGAAAGACATCAGAAAATCACAATAAAGCCTCCAAAGCCCCAGGAATATATTTTATATTCAACCCTGTAGTACAAAGTATATTGTTACATGGCTAAAGGAACTGGAACTCACCAGCTACATCTTGCATTGTATTGAGCTTCAGATAGGACCCTGGGTGGTCATGTACTTTGCTGATTGACCTTTCGATTTACACACCAGCAGAAGTCAGTTTTTTATGTATATTTATGACAGTCTGGATATTACAATCTCATAGTTTGCACAGAAATCAGCTGGTGTGTGAACTGTTCTGGAGGTCATTGGGAAGATGCAGGTGAGTTCTGGCACTTTCACTACATAATAGTATACCCTAAGCATAAAATATATCCAGGTTGGTCTAATATATACCAGGACTGAATATGGCAGTGATCATTGATTCCCAGAGTTCAGTCCATCCAGGACATGTTCTGTCATTTAAAAGGTTTAGTATGCAGTTTGTGGCATATGAAATAACCGTGAGGCCCGAACGCTTAAAAGGGCCCAGTTCCATCAACACCCTATCAATACCAAGTGTATAATGACAGTATTATCAGGAGGGGACGGGGCGTTCCTCCCCACTCACACAGTACAGCGTGATAGGCGCTGCTGTGGAGAAGGACCTTCCTGACTGACCGTCAGAAACGCCCTTCAGACTGTAAAGCGCTACGGCACCGGGACCGATAGCGCTTTACCCAGGGGCACAGATCGGGAAAGCCAATAGTGCGCTGAATTCAGCGCACGGTCGGCTTTCCAGCAGTATATGGAACTGCCAGTGCCCGATCTGATGAAAGGTCCTCTTTAAAGCGGCCCTGATTCAGTTACTCCCTGTGCTGGCAATACTAGTTCTGGCTCCTGTTATGTAAGTGTATACAGTCATAGTTGACCTATGTAAACTTCCACCACAACTGCGGAAGGCAATGCCTGGATTTAGTCTAAACTCAAGCAAATTTATAATATATAGATATATGTATGTGAAAAAAAAGTATATATATTGTTTTTTGTTTATTATTAGAGATGAGCGAACACTAAAATGTTCGAGGTTCGAAATTCGATTCGAACAGCCGCTCAATGTTCGTGTGTTCGAATGGGTTTCGAACCCCATTATAGTCTATGGGGAACAGATACTCGTTAAGGGGGAAACCCAAATCCGTGTCTGGAGGGTCACCAAGTCCACTATGACACCCCAGGAAATGATGCCAACACCTCTGGAATGACACTGGGACAGCAGGGGAAGCATGTCTGGGGGCATCTAACACACCAAAGACCCTCTATTACCCCAACATCACTGCCTAACAACTACACACTTTACACATTCAAAAAAACCTCTATCAAAGTGGGAAAATACCTGGAAACCTTCTTTACTCCCCAAATGGATGGACACAAACCCCAATTTAAGCTCAACAAACAATAACAACCACCCCTTTAAATCACGTTCCCCATGACAACCACAAATGAAATAGGCAATGGGAATTCCAAAAGCCCTCACCCTTAACTGTCATTTTGAGTGTGTGTGTGTGTGTGTGTGTGTGTGTGTGATGTGGTAAGACCTTCCAAAATTCACTTTTCTAGCCCTTAACATGAGCCCTTCCAAACAAAGTTACAGGACCTTAAGCTGAGCTACCAGCAGAGATTGAGGCCCTTGGCATGAGTAGAGCCTTGCACTAGCAGTGTTTTTGGCACTTAGGGTGAGTTGAGCCTTGCACCAGCGTGTGTCCCTTAACATCAGGCGGGCCCTAAGTTCTGCGCTTTGCACAAAAGTTCCACATTAACTAGGCTGAATGGTACAAAGATTAGTAGGCCCGAGAACCAGGAACAGGTCTTGCAATGGCTGTCGGATAACGCTTAAAGCACATTGTCCACCAGCCAGTCAGCCTCTACCTCCTCTTACCCAACAGTCTTGTCCTCCTTCCACCCAAAATTCCCAATCTTCCCAGAACAATAACCCCAACTGTCCCTGCTCCCCAGAGCTGTTCTCCCTTCCTTTGACTGTACCGCAACCTGCCCCTCCATTTCGCGATTCCACGGACCTAACAGACGAGTATCTGTGTCCAGATGCTCAAACACTAGAGTCTCCTCCATTCCATCTCCGGTCGATTTGGTGGCGGATGACCAGCAACCCACCCTCATCGACGACGATGAGACGCAGTTGCTGTCAGGGCAGCCAGTTGACATGCGCATTGTGCAGGAGGAGGAGGCGAGACAGGAGTTGGAAGAGGAGGTGGTGGACGACGAGGACACCGACCCCACCTGGACAAGGCGGATGTCAAGCTGGGAAAGTAGTGTGGATGTTGAGGCAGGTGCAGCACCAAAAAGGGTAGCTAGAGGCAGAGACATGTCCAGAGGCAGAGGTCAGCTGCTTTGCCGAAGCCAGGCCAGACCCGGAATGTCCGAAGATGTTCCCTTTTGTACCCAGCCCAGAAAAACTCCCCCATCGAGGGCACCTTTCTTGAAGGTGTAGAGTTTTTTCAAGGAATGCGCCGAGGACAGATATAGTGTCGTCTACACAATTTGCCTCTCGAAATCGAGTAGGGGCCCTGAGAAGAGCAACCTGTCCACCACTTCAATGCACCGTCATTTGGAATCCAAGCAATGGAATCAGTGGCAGGCAGCAACGGCAGGACAAACGTCGCCCGCCGTTCATGCCACTGCCTCTGCTCACATTGCTGGCGATGCACTCCAGAGGACGAGCCAGGACATCACTTCATCTGCCTCCGCCACTTTGTTGACTTCTCCCTCATCCTCCCCTGTTTCTGTCTTATCTCCTTCTCCTGCACCATCAAAGGCACCATCAGGCGCTTCTTTACAACAACCCACCATCTCTCAGACATTGGAGCGCCGGCAGAAATACACCGCTAACCACCCACCCACGCAAGCCTAGAACACCAACATCGCTAAACTGCTGGCCCAGGAGAGGTTGGCGTTCCGGCTTGTTGAAACTCCCGCCTTCCCGGACCTGATGGCAACTGTGGCACCTCATTATGCCGTCCCTAGCCGTCTCAACTTCTCCCGGTGTGGCGTCCCCGCCTTGCACCAGCACGTGTCACTCAACATCAGGTGGGCCCTTAGTTCCGCGCTTTGCTGCAAGGTCCACTTGACCACCGACACTTGGACAAGCGCCTGTGGTCAGGGATGCTGCAGTGCCTATCTTTAATGACAGGCAGGGTGAATGTGGTGGAGTCTGTTCCCCGGGTGCAAACTGGGGTGGCCTATCTCCTCTCCCAGGCCAAAATTCATGGCAGGAGTAGACTGAAACCCTACGACGCTGCAACCTCCACCACAGCTACTAGCGGCAAACGCTAAAACACTGGTGTGGGGAGACGTCAGCAGGCGGTGCTGAAGCTCATCAGCTTGGGGGACAGACAGCACAGTGCCTCCGAGGTCAGGGATGCCATCATGGCTGAGATGGCATTTTTTTTCCCTGCTACACCTGGGGCCTGGCATTTTTACGCCTGTGATAATGGCTGGAACCTGGTAGCGGCTCTGGAGCTTGCCAGCCTCCAACACGTTCCATGTTTGGCCCACGTCTAACCTAGTGGTGCAAAGTTTTTTAAAAACATACCCAAATGTACCGAAGCTACTGTTGAAAATGCGGCGCTTGTGCGCCCACTTTTGCAAGTGCACAGGAGTCGCTGCTAGCCTAAAAACACTCTAGCAAGGCCTACATCTGTCCAAACACAGGCTGTTGTCTGTCATTGACACACGCTGAAACCCTACAATACCATATCTTGAGCAGGGTGTGTGAGCTGCACAGACCTTTGATGGAGTTCCATCTACAAAACCCAAGGGTTCCTCAAAGTCAGCTCCCAAAGTTTCTGCACCATGAGTTTCCAGGGGTGGCAGAGTTATGGCTAGGGGCAGAGGCATGGATAGGGATGATGTCTAGGGGCAAAAGCAGTGTGGATGTGGAGGCAAGCTAAGCAGGAAAAACTGAGGGTACAAGCTAAGGCATGGACTGGGGTGATGTCTAGGGGCAAAAGTAGTGTGGATGTGGAGGCAAGCAAAGCAGGGAAAATGGTGGCTAGAGGCAAAGGGATGTCCATAGGCAGCAAGGGCAAAGATGCAAAACTCTCCCGTTTCAAGAATTTTCCTGACTTGTCTCCCCACAAAACATTCCTGGGAGGAGGGCTGAAACACCACCCTCCTCCTCCTCCTCCGCTGTTAGATTGACCCCAGCTACGAGCTGAAAATGCTGCAACACTGGTGTGGGGAGACGTCAGCAGGCTGGGCTGAAGCTCATCAGCTTGGGAGACGGACAGCACACTGCCTCTGAGGTCAAGGATGCCATCCTGGATGAGATGGCAATTTGTTTATCCCGCTGCCCCTGGGGCCAGGCTTTTTTGTCTTGTTGGAGGGCTCTGGAGCTTGCCAGCCTCCAACACGTTCCATGCCTGGCCCACGTGTTCAATGTAGTGGTGCAATGATTTTTAAAAACATACCCCAAATTAGCTGAGCTAAGGGTGAAAGTGCGGCACTTGGACACCCACTTTCCCAAGTCTACAGTACCTGGAGCTAGCCGCAATACACTCCAGCAAGGCCTACATCTGCCTGAAGCACCTACTGTTGTGCGAGGTCACCACACGCTCTAACCCTAGATACCGTATGTTCAGCAGGGTGTGTGAGCAGCAGAGACCTTTGATGAAGTACCAGCTACAAAACCCAAAGGTTCCTCAGAGTCAGCTCCCTCACTTTCTGCACCATGAGTTTCCATGGGTGGCAGACTTATGGCTAGAGGCACAGGCATGGATAGGGGTGATGTGTAGGGGCAAAAGCAGTGTGGATGTGGAGGCAAGCTAAGCAGCAAAAACTGGGGGTACAAGCAGCCGGTGGCATCATCACTGACAAGCACAGCTGTCTGTCAGCTGACAGGCTGACTTTCACCAAAATGAACAGACAATGGATAGACTCATCATATACATGTCAGTTACATGACGAATTTAGTGCAATTTGCAAGTCCAAGATGGTTTGGAGATCTGCGGAGAGGAATCTCACCACCTCTTGCGGGTGCCATCATTTGGAAGGCAAGCCCTGGGCTCAGTGGGTGAGAGCAAGCGCAGGATAATCGTCGTTTGGCCTGGCGGCCACTGCCTCTCCCACTGTTGACAGGGCTGGCGCTGCAGTCCAGACCAGCAGCCAGGACACCTCCACATCTGCCTCTGACACTTTGGGGAGTTCACCCTTATCCTCACCTTTTCCTGCCATTTCTCCTTTTGCCCGCGCCATCATGCGCCTCTTCCCAGCAACTACCCATCTCCCAAGCCTTTCATTTCATGCTAAAGTACAGCGCAACCCACCCACATGCCCAAGGCTTCAATGGCCTCATCTCAAGAAATCTGGCCCAGGAGATGTTGGAATCCCGGCTGGGGGACACTCTTCCCTTTTTGGGCAGAGTGTCTACTGCGCCACCGCACTGTGCCGTCCACACCAGCACTTTCCCCCAAACATGAGGCGGTCCCTAAATTCAGCGCTTAGCCCTAAAGTTCCATGTGACCAGTTACGTATGGACAAGTGCATGTGGACAGGGACGCTACCTTTCAATTTGGGCACAGTGGTTGAATGTAGTTGAGGCGTGGACCGGGTCGCAAAATGTGGTGGCCTGACTTGTCTCCCCACACAACATTCCTGGGAGGAGGGCTGAAACACCACCCTCCTCCGCTGTTAAATTGACCCCAGCTACGAGCTGGAAACGCTGCAACACTGGTGTGGGGAGACGTCAGCGGGCCGTGCTGAAGCTCATCAGCTTGGGGGCCAGACAGCACACTGCCTACAAAGTGAGTCATGCCATCCTCGATGAGACGGCAATGCGGTTTTTGCCACTGCACCTGGGCCCAGGCATGTTGTCATGTGTGATAATGGCCGTAACCTGGGATTGGCTCTGTAGCTTGGCAGCCTGCAACATATTCCATGCCTGGGCCACGTTTTTAACTCATTGCTGCTAATCTTTTGAAAAAGGTACCCCAATGTTCCTGAGCTACTGGTGAAAGTGTGGCGCTTGTGCGGATAGTTTTTAAAGTCTATAGTTGCCGCTGCTAGCCTCTATGCACTCCTACAATGCCTGTACCTGCTGGAACAACGGCTGTTGTGCGACGTCTCCACACTGCTGGCACTAAACATATCATGTGTTGAGCAGAGTGTGTGAGCAGCACAGACCTTTGATGTAGTTCCAACTCCAAAACCCTCGGGTTCGTCAAAGTCAACTCCCTCAGTTGCTCAACCATGAGTGGCCATGGGTGGCAGACTTATGTGAAATCCCATCCCATCCATTGCACTGGACACGAAACATTAGCATGCGCTCAGCACAACTTCGGATATGGCAGCTGCGTTAAGCAGGGTGCAGGGTACAACACAGACCAGGCCCGAGCACCAGGAACAGGTGTTAGAAATACTGCAGCATCTGCCATTTCCTTCCAATTTTGGGGTTTTGGACCCACCACCAACTTGTCTGGACCTAAGTGGGGATCATGAGACACAGTTGCCATCAAGGCAAGCTGTGGTCATGTGCGGTTTGCAGTAAGGGGGCAGTGCGCAATTGGAAGAGGAGTTGGTGGATGACGAGGCCACCGACCCCACATGGACAGGGGTGATGTCTAGGGGCTAAAGCAGTGTAGATGTAGAGGGAAGCTAAATCAACAAAAAACCTGGGTAGAAGCAAAGGCATAAACTGGGGTGATGTTTAGGGGCTAAAGCAGTGTAGATGTGGAGGGAAGCTAATTCAACGAAAAAAAACAGGGTAGAAGCAAAGGCATAAACTGGGGTGATGTTTAGGGGCTAAAGCAGTGTAGATGTGGAGGGAAGCTAATTCAACAAAAAAAACAGGCTAGAAGCAAAGGCATAAACTGGGGTGATGTTTAGGGGTGAAAGCAGTGTAGATGTGGAGGGAAGCTAAGCAGCAAAAACAGTGGGTAGAAACAAAGGCATGCAAAACTCTACCCTGTTGGAAGACTTATTCCTAGGTCTGGAACACGTTAATGGCCCCCCTGGACAAATTACTGCCACTCAGGGGCCTAGTGTCACCAGGAGGGACAAGTATAGGCACATGTTGTGGGAATACCTGGCCGACACCAGCTCTGTCCTCTCCGATCCCTCTGTGCTCTACAGCCTACACTTATTTTCTCATCTTTTTTTCTGAACTGCACATCTCTTGCCTGCTTCCTTTGGGATCTTAGAAATGGTGGTCCACTTCCACAGATGGTAACTTCAATAGACAGTGTAACGGGAGTAGCTGAGGGATCGCTGTCTTAACCACTTTTTTGCACATAATTAACTTCCAAAGCCAAATATGGTGCAAGTATATGATGCAAGGACACCTACACACCTATCTCTGACACATTGGGGAGTTCACCCTCATGCGCCCTTTTGGCCTGCACCATCATGCGCCTCTTCCCAGCCACTCCACATTTCCCAAGCTTTTCATTGCAGGCAGAAGTACAACACAACCCACCCCCATGCCCAAGCCTTTAACAGCCTCATCGATAAACTGCTGGCCCTGGAGATGTTGGTGTTTGTTTATGCTTCTGGAGACCCAGGCCTTCCGTCAGCAGATGGCAGCTGGGGCACCTCCCTATGCTGGGCCTAGCCGTTACTACTTCTCTTGGTGTGCTGTCCCTGCCTTGCGCCTGCATGTGTCCCATAACATCAGTCGGGCCCAGAGCTCTGCGCTTTGCTGCAAGGTCCACTTGACCACCGACACATGGACAAGCGCCTGTGGTCAGGGATGCTGCAGTGCTTATCTTTAATGACAGGCAGGGTGAATGTGGTGGAGTCTGTTCCCCGGGTGCAAACTGGGGTGGCCTATCTCCTCTCCCAGGCCAAAATTCATGGCAGGAGTAGACTGAAACCCTACGAAGCTGCAACCTCCACCCCAGCTACTAGCGGAAAACACTGTAACACTGGCATGGGGAGATGTCAGCAGGCCATGCTGAAACTGATCAGCTTGGGGGACAGACAGCACAGTGCCTCCGAGGTCAGGGATGCCATCCTGGCTGAGATGGCATTTTTTTTTCCCTGCTACACCTGGGGCCTGGCATTTTTGCGCCTGTGATAATGGCTGGAACCTGGTAGCAGATCTGTAGCTTGCCAGACTCAAACACGGTCCACGCATGGCCCACGTTTTCCAACTTGTTGGTGCCATGTTTCTTTGAAACCTACACCATTGTGCCTGATATACAGGTCAAAGTGGGGCCATTTTCAAAAGTGAGAACTAGCCTCTGCTAGGCAGAAAACATTCAGAGCACACTCCTCTCATCTTCGCACCGTTGGCTGGCGGAGGAAGACGAGGGGGTTGGAGTGGCATCTGATGTCCCTGTCCCACACGAGGCTAGAGGGTGCACTTCAGTGCATCCCATTGCTTCACCACAAATGGTGTGAAGGGGAGTGGAAAATGGAGGAAATGGAGAGTGACCCTTACAGTTGGGGCCAGCAAAGGCATGCCAAGTAACACACTGGCACACATGGCTGACTTCATCTTGGGTTGCTTTTCAACACATATTTCACATCATGAAGAAAAAATAATACTGGATTTTTACAAGCCTCGAACCCCAGTCTAGGTCTAATGTCTGTTCCTTTCTTATATTAGGGGAGAGGGAAAAAAAATTACTTCAGTGATACGTTTAGCGTACATAGACTGACTATTAATGTGTATCCCACTTAGTGTTGTTAGGGTTACACACCGTCACAACCTGGCTAAAGCTTCTATAGCTGTTAATAAAGTCAACATAACTTTACGGTATCCAAAAAGACAGTTGGTACCGACAGAGAGCAAGACAAATGTCAACCAAAGCTGTGAGCTCTGAACACCCACAGTGACTTTGGCGTCATCATCATTATAAGGGAGCGGGTGGTAATAAATAACTTGGCAGTGCCTAAAACCCAAAAAGCTTATACAACTATATTTACATTAAGATACACAAATGACACTTTTCAGTAGCATGTCATGAGACAAGCTGATAAGCTCTTCCTTTGTGCAGTGCTATTTGAAAGTTAAACGCTGCCTTTATTTTAATTCTGGAGAAGGTGCAGACATTAGATTTAGAACATGTTGTCTTCATTGTCCAAATCCTCTATATAGGTAACGTGTTTTTCGGGCCGAGCTGTCTGGGAACGAGCTGGTGCAGCACTGACAACCTGGGTGAATATGGCAAGAGCCTGAGATGTAGGGTGAATGAATCCCCAAATTATTTGTGGAATTCCCAGTGAGACAATGGCACTATCTACCAGTAGCAAAAATTGTGGGTGCACGTAACCCCAATATATTCTTTGAATTCCCAGTCAGACAATGGCACTGTATAGCAGTAGCAAAAATTGTGGGTGCACGTAACCCCCATATATTCTTTGAATTCCCAGTCAGACAATGGCACTATATACCAGTAGCAAAAATTGTGGGTGCACGTAACCCCAATATATTCTTTGAATTACCAGTCAGACAATGGCACTATATACCAGTAGTAAAAATTGTGGGTGCACATAACCCCAATATATTCTTTGAATTCCCAGTGAGACAATGGCACTGTATAGCAGTAGCAAAAATTGTGGGTGCACGTAACCCCCATATATTCTTTGAATTCCCAGTCAGACAATGGCACTGTATACCAGTAGTAAAAATTGTGGGTGCACATAACCCCCAATATATTCTTTGAATTCCCAGTGAGACAATGGCACTGTATAGCAGTAGCAAAAATTGTGGGTGCACGTAACCCCCATATATTCTTTGAATTACCAGTCAGAAACTGGCACTATATAGCAGTAGCAAAAATTGTGGGTGCACATAACCCCAATATATTCTTTGAATTCCCAGTGAGAGAATGGCACTGTATAGCAGTAGCAAAAATTGTGGGTGCACGTAACCCCCATATATTCTTTGAATTCCCAGTCAGACAATGGCACTATATACCAGTAGCAAAAATTGTGGGTGCACGTAACCCCAATATATTCTTTGAATTACCAGTCAGACAATGGCACTATATACCAGTAGTAAAAATTGTGGGTGCACATAACCCCAATATATTCTTTGAATTCCCAGTGAGACAATGGCACTGTATAGCAGTAGCAAAAATTGTGGGTGCACGTAACCCCCATATATTCTTTGAATTCCCAGTCAGACAATGGCACTGTATACCAGTAGTAAAAATTGTGGGTGCACATAACCCCCAATATATTCTTTGAATTCCCAGTGAGACAATGGCACTGTATAGCAGTAGCAAAAATTGTGGGTGCACGTAACCCCCATATATTCTTTGAATTACCAGTCAGAAACTGGCACTATATAGCAGTAGCAAAAATTGTGGGTGCACATAACCCCAATATAATCTTTGAATTCCCAGTGAGACAATGGCACTGTATAGCAGTAGCAAAAATTGTGGGTGCACGTAACCCCCATATATTCTTTGAATTCCCAGTCAGACAATGGCACTATATACCAGTAGTAAAAATTGTGTGTGCACATAACCCCAATATATTCTTTGAATTCCCAGTGAGACAATGGCACTGTATAGCAGTAGCAAAAATTGTGGGTGCACGTAACCCCCATATATTCTTTGAATTCCCAGTCAGACAATGGCACTGTATACCAGTAGTAAAAATTGTGGGTGCACATAACCCCAATATATTCTTTGAATTCCCAGTGAGACAATGGCACTGTATAGCAGTAGCAAAAATTGTGGGTGCACGTAACCCCCATATATTCTTTGAATTCCCAGTCAGACAATGGCACTATATACCAGTAGTAAAAATTGTGGGTGCACATAACCCCAATATATTCTTTGAATTCCCAGTGAGACAATGGCACTGTATAGCAGTAGCAAAAATTGTGGGTGCACGTAACCCCCATATATTCTTTGAATTCCCAGTCAGACAATGGCACTGTATACCAGTAGTAAAAATTGTGGGTGCACATAACCCCAATATATTCTTTGAATTCCCAGTGAGACAATGGCACTGTATAGCAGTAGCAAAAATTGTGGGTGCACGTAACCCCCATATATTCTTTGAATTCCCAGTCAGACAATGGCACTGTATACCAGTAGTAAAAATTGTGGGTGCACATAACCCCAATATATTCTTTGAATTCCCAGTGAGACAATGGCACTGTATAGCAGTAGCAAAAATTGTGGGTGCACGTAACCCCCATATATTCTTTGAATTCCCAGTCAGACAATGGCACTATATACCAGTAGTAAAAATTGTGGGTGCACATAACCCCAATATATTCTTTGAATTCCCAGTGAGACAATGGCACTGTATAGCAGTAGCAAAAATTGTGGGTGCACGTAACCCCCATATATTCTTTGAATTCCCAGTCAGACAATGGCACTGTATACCAGTAGTAAAAATTGTGGGTGCACATAACCCCAATATATTCTTTGAATTCCCAGTGAGACAATGGCACTGTATAGCAGTAGCAAAAATTGTGGGTGCACGTAACCCCCATATATTCTTTGAATTCCCAGTCAGACAATGGCACTGTATACCAGTAGTAAAAATTGTGGGTGCACATAACCCCAATATATTCTTTGAATTCCCAGTGAGACAATGGCACTGTATAGCAGTAGCAAAAATTGTGGGTGCACGTAACCCCCATATATTCTTTGAATTCCCAGTCAGACAATGGCACTATATACCAGTAGTAAAAATTGTGGGTGCACATAACCCCAATATATTCTTTGAATTCCCAGTGAGACAATGGCACTGTATAGCAGTAGCAAAAATTGTGGGTGCACGTAACCCCCATATATTCTTTGAATTCCCAGTCAGACAATGGCACTGTATACCAGTAGTAAAAATTGTGGGTGCACATAACCCCAATATATTCTTTGAATTCCCAGTGAGACAATGGCACTGTATAGCAGTAGCAAAAATTGTGGGTGCACGTAACCCCCATATATTCTTTGAATTCCCATTCAGACAATGGCACTGTATACCAGTAGTAAAAATTGTGGGTGCACATAACCCCAATATATTCTTTGAATTACCAGTCAGAAACTGGCACTATATAGCAGTAGCAAAAATTCTGGGTGCACATAACCCCAATATAATCTTTGAATTCCCAGTGAGACAATGGCACTGTATAGCAGTAGCAAAAATTGTGGGTGCACGTAACCCCCATATATTCTTTGAATTCCCAGTCAGACAATGGCACTATATACCAGTAGTGTAAAAATTGTGGGTGCACATAACCCCAATATATTCTTTGAATTCCCAGTGAGACAATGGCACTGTATAGCAGTAGCAAAAATTGTGGGTGCACGTAACCCCCATATATTCTTTGAATTCCCAGTCAGACAATTGCACTGTATACCAGTAGTAAAAATTGTGGGTGCACATAACCCCCATATATTCTTTGAATTCCCAGTGAGACAATGGCACTGTATAGCAGTAGCAAAAATTGTGGGTGCACATAACCCCCATATATTCTTTGAATTCCCAGTGAGACAATGGCACTGTATAGCAGTAGCAAAAATTGTGGGTGCACGTAACCCCCATATATTCTTTGAATTCCCAGTCAGACAATGGCACTGTATACCAGTAGTAAAAATTGTGGGTGCACATAACCCCCATATATTCTTTGAATTCCCAGTGAGACAATGGCACTGTATAGCAGTAGCAAAAATTGTGGGTGCACGTAACCCCCATATATTCTTTGAATTCCCAGTCAGACAATGGCACTGTATACCAGTAGTAAAAATTGTGGGTGCACATAACCCCCATATATTCTTTGAATTCCCAGTGAGACAATGGCACTGTATAGCAGTAGCAAAAATTGTGGGTGCACGTAACCCCCATATATTCTTTGAATTCCCAGTCAGACAATGGCACTGTATACCAGTAGTAAAAATTGTGGGTGCACATAACCCCCATATATTCTTTGAATTCCCAGTGAGACAATGGCACTGTATAGCAGTAGCAAAAATTGTGGGTGCACGTAACCCCCATATATTCTTTGAATTCCCAGTCAGACAATGGCACTGTATACCAGTAGTAAAAATTGTGGGTGCACATAACCCCAATATATTCTTTGAATTCCCAGTGAGACAATGGCACTGTATAGCAGTAGCAAAAATTGTGGGTGCACGTAACCCCCATATATTCTTTGAATTCCCAGTCAGACAATGGCACTATATACCAGTAGTAAAAATTGTGGGTGCACATAACCCCAATATATTCTTTGAATTCCCAGTGAGACAATGGCACTGTATAGCAGTAGCAAAAATTGTGGGTGCACGTAACCCCCATATATTCTTTGAATTCCCAGTCAGACAATGGCACTGTATACCAGTAGTAAAAATTGTGGGTGCACATAACCCCAATATATTCTTTGAATTACCAGTCAGAAACTGGCACTATATAGCAGTAGCAAAAATTCTGGGTGCACATAACCCCAATATAATCTTTGAATTCCCAGTGAGACAATGGCACTGTATAGCAGTAGCAAAAATTGTGGGTGCACGTAACCCCCATATATTCTTTGAATTCCCAGTCAGACAATGGCACTATATACCAGTAGTGTAAAAATTGTGGGTGCACATAACCCCAATATATTCTTTGAATTCCCAGTGAGACAATGGCACTGTATAGCAGTAGCAAAAATTGTGGGTGCACGTAACCCCCATATATTCTTTGAATTCCCAGTCAAACAATGGCACTGTATACCAGTAGTAAAAATTGTGGGTGCACATAACCCCCATATATTCTTTGAATTCCCAGTGAGACAATGGCACTGTATAGCAGTAGCAAAAATTGTGGGTGCACATAACCCCCATATATTCTTTGAATTCCCAGTGAGACAATGGCACTGTATAGCAGTAGCAAAAATTGTGGGTGCACGTAACCCCCATATATTCTTTGAATTCCCAGTCAGACAATGGCACTGTATACCAGTAGTAAAAATTGTGGGTGCACATAACCCCCATATATTCTTTGAATTCCCAGTGAGACAATGGCACTGTATAGCAGTAGCAAAAATTGTGGGTGCACGTAACCCCCATATATTCTTTGAATTCCCAGTCAGACAATGGCACTGTATACCAGTAGTAAAAATTGTGGGTGCACATAACCCCCATATATTCTTTGAATTCCCAGTGAGACAATGGCACTGTATAGCAGTAGCAAAAATTGTGGGTGCACGTAACCCCCATATATTCTTTGAATTCCCAGTCAGACAATGGCACTGTATACCAGTAGTAAAAATTGTGGGTGCACATAACCCCCATATATTCTTTGAATTCCCAGTGAGACAATGGCACTGTATAGCAGTAGCAAAAATTGTGGGTGCACGTAACCCCCATATATTCTTTGAATTCCCAGTCAGACAATGGCACTGTATACCAGTAGTAAAAATTGTGGGTGCACATAACCCCCATATATTCTTTGAATTCCCAGTGAGACAATGGCACTGTATAGCAGTAGCAAAAATTGTGGGTGCACGTAACCCCCATATATTCTTTGAATTCCCAGTCAGACAATGGCACTGTATACCAGTAGTAAAAATTGTGGGTGCACATAACCCCAATATATTCTTTGAATTCCCAGTGAGACAATGGCACTGTATAGCAGTAGCAAAAATTGTGGGTGCACGTAACCCCCATATATTCTTTGAATTCCCAGTCAGACAATGGCACTATATACCAGTAGTAAAAATTGTGGGTGCACATAACCCCAATATATTCTTTGAATTCCCAGTGAGACAATGGCACTGTATAGCAGTAGCAAAAATTGTGGGTGCACGTAACCCCCATATATTCTTTGAATTCCCAGTCAGACAATGGCACTGTATACCAGTAGTAAAAATTGTGGGTGCACATAACCCCAATATATTCTTTGAATTCCCAGTGAGACAATGGCACTGTATAGCAGTAGCAAAAATTGTGGGTGCACGTAACCCCCATATATTCTTTGAATTCCCAGTCAGACAATGGCACTGTATACCAGTAGTAAAAATTGTGGGTGCACATAACCCCAATATATTCTTTGAATTCCCAGTGAGACAATGGCACTGTATAGCAGTAGCAAAAATTGTGGGTGCACGTAACCCCCATATATTCTTTGAATTCCCAGTCAGACAATGGCACTGTATACCAGTAGTAAAAATTGTGGGTGCACATAACCCCCATATATTCTTTGAATTCCCAGTGAGACAATGGCACTGTATAGCAGTAGCAAAAATTGTGGGTGCACGTAACCCCCATATATTCTTTGAATTCCCAGTCAGACAATGGCACTATAAGATAAGATAAGATAAGATATTCCTTTAATAGTCCCACAATGGGGAAATTTCAGTGATACAGTTTCATAGATGGTACAGTAGTATATAACAAGAGAGAAACACATAGAAGCTCATGGCAGATAGAGAAATCCTAGGAATCATAGCAACTAAAAAAGAAAGAAACACAGACATACTGCAGGATCATTTAGTTCTCTGTGCAGATTGATGTTAATAATAATAATTATAATAATAATAATAATACAGCCGACTTGGTTGTAGGACACGAGGAGGGGGGTCACAGCATGTGGATATAACAAGCAGAAATGTTTGCAGAGGTGGGGGACATAAGCAGCTATCATGATAACATGTGGCAGTTCCTTTGGTAGGTGGTGAGATCTCCTGCTCACAGCTGATAGTTCGGTATCTTGCATCAGCACTATTTTCCTTTTAACCACAAAAAATGCCCCAAATGTCCTTCATCACAAGCCCTCCTCCTCCTCCTTACCACAGTGTTCTACTGCTCCAAGGAAGTCAGAGACCATCCAGGTATACATGGTGCTGCTCTCTTGCCAAGCTTCCATAACTCCTGGGGTAGGTGGGTGATGGTAGGTTCCCAGGTTGTAACAGTGTCCCACGTGTCCACAGTAATAGAAAGAAATACCAGTCAGCTGTAGCATCTTCACACATCAGCAATTGACGCCAGAAATCATCTCCTTGAACGAAGAAGTCCGCATTTCCATGTAGGTTTCTCTTCCATGCCGCATGTTGAGCCATGCTGTCCTAGCTGGGGGGATGGTAACAGGCACATGTGGAAACCAGCTGAACCAGGTCTTGAGTCCATGCTTTACAATGGAAACAAAAGGAACAAAAAACTCCACAGGGTCTTCCATTCGATTTATAGTTGCTAAATTCATAGTGCTAGATTGCTTGGTTACCGGATTCTTGAAGATAAAGAGAAAAAGAGTGAAAAAGGAAAGAAAAAGTTTGCTCCCAGCTTGGAGCACTGCATCAAAGGCAGCCAGCCTCTCAGGGGGCGGCGCCAAAAAAAAACCAAAAAAAAAACCAGTAGACAATGGCACTGTATAGCAGTAGCAAAAATTGTGGGTGCACGTAACAACCATATATTCTTTGAATTCCCAGTCAGACAATGGCACTATATACCAGTAGTAAAAATTGTGGGTGCACATAACCCCAATATATTCTTTGAATTCCCAGTCAGACAATGGCACTATATACCAGTAGCAAAAATTGTGGGTGCACGTAACCCCCATATATTCTTTGAATTCCCAGTCAGACAATGGCACTGTATACCAGTAGTAAAAATTGTGGGTGTATATAGCCCCAATTCTATTGCTAGGGGACTTGCAGGGTATTTCTGAGGTGAAGGTGGGGGGGCACACCGTTGGAACGGGGATTTGGGGTGTATATATGGGGTATACGGGAATACACTGTCAGTGTGTTCCATTCAGGATCCTGGGAAAGCTGGGTTGCGGCGATTGAGCCCGTCAGTGCCACGTTACACTGACAAGCTTCTCCCTGGAATTGAAGTTATATGTAAGCCCAATATATTCTTTGAATTCCCAGTGAGACAATGGCACTATATGGCAGTAGCAAAAATAGTGGGTGTATATAGCCCCAATTCTATTGCTAGGGGACTTGCAGGGTATTTCTGGGGTGAAGGTGGGGGGGCACACCGTTGGAACGGGTATCGGGGGTATATATCGGGTATACGGGAATACACTGACAGTGTATTCCAATCAGGATCCGCGGAAAGCTGGGTTGCGGCGATTGAGCCCGTCAGTGCCACGTTACACTGACAAGCTTCTCCCTGGAATTTAGCTCTTATAAGAGCTGTTGGTTGTCTTCTCCTTCCTATCCTAGCCTGTCCCTGCCTACCCAGAATCTAACCCCTAGCTAACTGGACGGAAACCTCCGTCCCCGGTGAATTGCAAGCTCAGAATGATGCGAAGCTGGGCGTCGCTGTTCTTTTAAATTAGAGGTCACATGTTTTCGGCAGCCAATGGGTTTTGCCTACTTTTTTCAACGTCACCGGTGTCGTAGTTCCTGTCCCACCTCCCCTGCGCTGTTATTGGAGCAAAAAAGGCGCCAGGGAAGGTGGGAGGGGAATCGAGTAATGGCGCACTTTACCACGCGGTGTTCGATTCGATTCGAACATGCCGAACAGCCTAATATCCGATCGAACATGAGTTCGATAGAACACTGTTCGCTCATCTCTATTTATTATGTAATATGATGTACTTTTACAGTGCAGCAATTTACTTGAGAGAACACATTGAACTCCAACCCTAAAACATAGCATTCACAATGGCTTACATCCTACATGCATACTTTATGTGCCTCTCATACAATCTTATATGCACTTATGATGAACAACGATAATGGAAAAGTATACGGATTACATCAAGTGATTTTTTTGCTCTGTGTATGTCTCAGTTCCAGGGAAAAATAAAGTAGCAGCACTTCAATAGTACTTCAATATAACCGCTCAACTTATTGTAATAGATTTTATGCAAACTACATCCAATGCTATAATGGTTTTACAAGTTTTTATTACATATCATTATATATTTAACACAATATTATGTACTATATAATCCAATATTACTGGATATTGTAATAGAGCAGGACCAGCTTGACTTTGGCCTGCACCTGAGGACATTGTGCTAGTGAGTCCTGTTAACCCCTGTATAGGATTTTAGACTTTGCAGCAGGCAGGGTCAGCTAAAGCTTTGTGTGGACCCTTGGGCAATAGACCCTTCTGTAGCTTGAGTATAGTCTTTAAAAGCCAACTCAGCCAAAAACACCAGGAATTGCAGTATACATGAAGGAATCACTGTAGGTATTCTAGAACTTTGAACCTTTGCCTTGCAAGATGAATATGATCACAATGAAGCAGAAACTTTTGCAATTCAATTTGGACAAACCAAAAATAGTGACCACCATGTCAAAAATGCTGATAGTAGTAGGATCACATGATCTGTGACCAAGGAAATTCTTTCAGTAATCCCTTTGTTAGGGAATTACCTGTTGAGCAATTCCCCAGTAGCTGCTACTGAAAACTGGGAATGACAAAGACATTGAGTCCTAAACTCGAATCAGCCCCTGTCCCTACCTACTTGACTCATCTACCCTAAATTGGAAGAGGACAACTGGGATACAGTCCCTTCCTACAAAAACAAGTCTAAACATAAAATGCAGACCAAAAAAACAGATATCAATAAAGCCAAAGGTCAGAACCAGTCAAGCAGTGAAGTACAGAATCGGAATCCAAAAGAGAATAGCCAAAGTCAGGAATATATATACATAGAAAACAGTATGATAACCAGCAAGCTAGATAAGCTAACAGCAAGCATAGAAGAGAGGACTGTGAAACTATATAAAGGGAATACGCCCTAAGCTCGACTGGAGAGGAGGAATTTCAATCAAATAGCTACTAATTTTAACTCCTTAGTGACCAAAGGACAAATAGCATTGGCTGAACTGACATACAGCAACAAAGCTTTGCTAATACCACTAGTGAAAAGGATCCCAACTGAATACAGGATGGTGCAGAGGCCGAAACAGGCAAAGATGTTACACCCTTGCATCAGCCTCCTAGCCAGTCATCAGGTTTGTCGTTAGATTTTCCATTGTTGACAGTGGGGAGGAGGAGCTGGCTATATATCCACCTATCTATCATGTTCCATTTACTGCACTGCTGATGCTGCTTCCTCTACATAGCTGGACAACATTTCCTGTGGCCTGGTCCATCATGTTTGTATTCCATACCGTACTTTGCTGCTACCATTACCGCCAGACATCTTCTGTGGGCATCCTGGTCCATTATGTGGTTTTCTGTACCGTTCTGCCTCTGATTTTGCCACTTGTACCAGCGTTGCCACCCACGCCCCCCCCCCAAAAAAAAAATAAATAAATAAATAAATTGAAAATACGAATTGCTCCTTTTGACCTTTTGAGACCAATTCCCATAAAGGCATCAGTATTTTGACACTGCATTGTGGGGTTAAACAAGCTACTTATTTTCACTGCCTACTTTGCGTTTTTTTCATAGACTTACGTGTTATTGACATTTCTGCCTGTGTTTAAATAGAGAACTAGATATAGGATAACCAGAGTCCGAAGAGCTTTGACAATGTCATATGCTATATTATCAATGTCTTTGGATCGATCTTCCCAAAACAGAACAAAACTTGACAGGTTCGTCCATCTCTAGTTGAAAATTGGGGGAGCTACAGCAATAACATGAGTGTTGCCATGTGGCTGGTTTATAACTACTGTAGTTTTAGTTGTAGCATGTAGATGCGATTTATAGAAATCTTATACTCAGTGCTGACGCTGTATACAGCAGTGGGATAGCTCCTGGTGAGTTTGCTGCAGATAACCTGCTGAGATTTCTGCTTCTCTGCTCAGAATCCTGTTCATTACAGATATTTTATAATGTATACAACATGAAATAGCCAAAAGAAACAAACAGGCAGTACTACTGTTCCATGTCTTGTACTATGCTTCATTAGTGCCCCAACAGTAGAATAGCCCCTGTATTATGCCCCCACACAGTATAATGGCTCCTAATTATGCCACACATAGTATAATAGCCTTTCTATTATGATCCCTGCCTGCACTCCCTTGTTATGATAATGGTTGGTGAGCATGCAATGAGACCAGATTTCATAATTACTCTCGGATCTTATTATCCTGGACTCTCTGCCCCTTCTCTATGTTCTGGGACTGGCACATATAACAAGGGCCAATACTAATGCAAAGTGTGCTTGCATCTTTATTCATGGAATCACTCATTGTGGATACTGAGTGCGCCTTCCCAGGCACAATGGGCCCTGGCACTTGCTTGGGTTTGCAGGCACTGGTGGCATCCATGGCTGCAGGGGACGACCAGATCACTACCTCTAGGAATAGTCTAAGTGTTAATGACAACTGAACCGGGTGGATGTAGAGGTATATGTGCACAGCACCTGCGGGAACAGGCAAAGACACGGTCAAGCAGGCACATCAAGGTCAGGGCAGCTAAATTTTGTTTGTCACAGTAATCTAGGCAAAGGTTGGGCATGCAGAGTTTATTCATCATAGTAATCCAGGCTGAGATCAGGGCAGGCAATTTTATTTGTCTCCCGTAATCCAGGCAGGTGGCACAGAATCAGTTATGAGAAACAGATCCAAGGTCAAGAAGCAGTTAAATGTGAAAGCGCGCGGGAACACCTTTGCAGCACACTTGCAAACTAGGAAGATTTTGTGGGAGAAGTTATCCTATATACTGTAGCTCACAGGTGCAGATTACTTGTAAGCAGACTGCAAAGTTCTTTACAGGAAAATAGGTTTCTAGCCAACAGCAACCCCAATAGATTTATGTATCTGAAGCTGAGTGTAGATGATGAAATCTATCCTGACTGAAAGGATGAGTTAGAAGAAAAGCTGATAATTGAAGAAAGGAGCATTTTTCTTTAATAAGTTATATTACAACATTTTTATATTCCTTTGCACTATCCATTTCTTAAACATTTTATTATTGGAGGTCCATTTTATCTATCCAAAGAGAGGGAGTATTGATGTTCCTGTTAGGTACCTACAGCTGTGACCTTCCTTAGCTTTTCTATTAGATGGATGTTTCCATATTTCCTGTATGTGTTACATGATGACCACCTTTTAAAAATAACAGGATTTTGCTTTATGGTATCACTTATATGTGTGGTCAGCTAAGCTGTGAGTTGCATTCTATCAGGGCTTTTGGTAGCATATTACAATACTGCGTTGAATTAGAGAAATTGGCGCCCTTAACCTAAATCAAATTAGGAAAAGTATGAAGACATTTCTATAGTATGTGTGTTTTTATAGCCATGGTGATCATTGAACTATGTTTCTGGTAGTTTGTCTACAAGCAGAATCATTGAGGAAACCATTAGCTACATGTGAGGAATGTTATTCTATAGATTAGCTACCACTATGCATGTCCACCTGATATGCAATGTTTCTTCTTACGTCCTTGATTGCAAAACGCTACTGGAGGTGTGGTAGAAGAACCGCAGTGAAACCAGTGTTAAAGCGGTTAAACTGGGAAGACTAAAACTTACTAGTGCATTTCCCACACAGAATAATCTTTCTTACATATATATATATATATATATATATATATATATATATATATATATATACAGTATATATATATATATATATATATATATATATATATGCAGTTTCCTTTCCCTGGAGCCCTTATGACTAGGGTTGAGCGATTGTGTTCGGAAAAAATTGGATTCCGATCGGCGATCGAGAAAATTTCACGATCGCGATCGGAATTCCGAACACGATCTGTTTATGTGGGATCAAGATTGGTGATCTTTTCCCACAATGCCTTCACACTGAGTATATAGTGTATACTCAGTGTGAAGGCTCCGCTGCGGTTCCATAGGAATGAATGGAAGCAGCCGGCACACAGCCTTAACCCCCTGTGTGCTGGCTGCCTCCATTCATTCTAATGGGAGACTAAAGCTACTTACCTCCAGAGATGGCTGGTCCAGCTGCTGTCTTCTTCTACTCGCTGCCCCCTCCCTGCCAGGTTAGGAGAGTGTGGGCGTGTTAGGAGAGAGTGGGTGGGTACAGGGCGGGGAGACGTGACGTCTCCCCTCCCAGTACCCGCCCACACTCTCCTAACCCGCCCACACTCTCCTAACCTGGCAGGGAGGGGGCAGCGAGGCGGAGAAGACAGCAGCTGGACCAGCAGCGAAGCGAAGAGCAGCGGACCAGCCATCTCTGGAGGTAAGTGGACACCAGGGGGGACTAAGTAGCCAGAGGATTAAAAAAAAATCCTCTGGCTACTTAGTGATTCACTACACAGCGTGGATTTTAACAATTGTTAGATTCCATGCTGTATAGTGAATAGGACTGCTTTTAAAATCCGATCTCCGATTAATAAAAAAAATCCCATTGACTTGCATTGGGATCGGAATTGGGATCGAGATCGGGTTCGAATGAAAAATGATCGGAAATCGGATTTTAAAATCGATCCTGAAAAGTCAGGATCAGCTCAATCCTACTTATGACTAGTTTTGCAGAGTGCAGCCGGGTACAGGAGGTTTCTATGTGCTGCCTCTGCTGTTTCTGTTCCATCTCTCTGTGACAGTCACTTCAGTGACTCTACCCTACTCCTGCTGCAGTTACATAGAGTGTAGCGGAGTTGGTTGTCAGAGAAACAAGACTTCAGACCTCACCCACTGTGTTCTGTAATGCTAAGAAAGAGATGATCAGGGACCTGTACATATTTCAGTAAGAAAGCTTATCCAGTGCAAGGAATACACTGCTAAGCTTTATTTTTCCCTGCATGATCCCTTTAAGCTTGGTTAAACTGGTCTGGGACGGCCACATTAGAAGTTGAAGTGTAGGATGAAGATAATACTCTTCATTCAATACAAGCAATTTACTGTAAATGTTAAAGGTAGTCTGCCATTGGTAAATTGGTTACAGGACCTTGTCGAGGGGATTCTACAATTTCCAAACATGTCCCTGTTATTCAGCTTTGAATACCCATGTTTGCATATTTTGGGGCATACCTGGCCTTTGATCTCAGTTCTACATTTGTAGTCAAAACACTTTCCCCCCATCTTATGGGGGCTTTCATACTTGAGCTCGTACTCCGGTCTGTGCATTCTGCCAGGTTTCTGTCTTCAGCACTGGCGAAACTGGACAGGGGACGGAAACCCAGCAGTCAGTTTTAAAACCCATTCACTTGAATGGGTTTGTAAAGGTGACCATCAGTGTCTGTCTGCTTGCTGCCTGTCTGTGGGGAAATGTTTTTTTTTTAGCTGGACACAAAGTCAGACATGCAGGACTTTGTCTCTGGCTAATAAAAACGGTTTACCTGCGGACAGACAGCAGGCGGACACAGAGGGTCACCTTTACACACCCATTCAAGTGAAAAACGCAACTGCGAGAAAAACCATCACAGCATTGCATCGTGGCTTTCCCCGCAGCACATTGCACAGAAAGTTTGCAGATGTTTCCTCTGTGTACTTCCTGCTTCAATTATATCATAGGGAAACCGTCAGCATTTCCAAAGATATACAGTCCTATGAAAAAGTTTGGGCACCCCTATTAATCTTAATCATTTTTTGTTCTAAATATTTTGGTGTTTGCAACAGCCATTTCAGTTTGATATATCTAATAACTGATGGACACAGTAATATTTCAGGATTGAAATGAGGTTTATTGTACTAACAGAAAATGTGCAATATGCATTAAACCAAAATTTGACCGGTGCAAAAGTATGGGCACCCTTATCATTTTATTGATTTGAATTCCCCTAACTACTTTTTACTGACTTACTGAAGCACAAAATTGGTTTTGTAACCTCAGTGAGCTTTGAACTTCATAGCCAGATGTATCCAATCATAAGAAAAGGTATTTAAGGTGGCCAATTGCAAGTTGATCTCCTATTTGAATCTCCTCTGAAGAGTGGCATCATGGGCTACTCAAAACAACTCTCAAATGATCTGAAAACAAAGATTGTTCAACATAGTTGTTCAGGGGAAGGATACAAAAAGTTGTCTCAGAGATTTAACCTGTCAGTTTCCACTGTGAGGAACATAGTAAGGAAATGGAAGACCACAGGGACAGTTCTTGTTAAGCCCAGAAGTGGCAGGCCAAGAAAAATATCAGAAAGGCAGAGAAGAAGAATGGTGAGAACAGTCAAGGACAATCCACAGACCACCTCCAAAGAGCTGCAGCATCATCTTGCTGCAGATGGTGTCACTGTGCATCGGTCAACTATACAGCGCACTTTGCACAAATAGAAGCTGTATGGGAGAGTGATGAGAAAGAAGCCGTTTCTGCACGTACGCCACAAACAGAGTCGCCTGAGGTATGAAAAAGCACATTTGGACAAGGCAGCTTCATTTTGGAAACAAAAATTGAGTTGTTTGGTTATAAAAAAAGGTGTTATGCATGGCGTCCAAAAAGAAACAGCATTCCAAGAAAAACACATGCTACCCACTGTAAAATTTGGTGGAGGTTCCATCATGCTTTGGGGCTGTGTGGCCAATGCCGGCATCTGGAATCTTGTTAAAGTTGAGAGTCGCATGGATTCCACTCAGTATCAGCAGATTCTTGAGAATAATGTTCAAGAATCAGTGACGAAGTTGAAGTTACGCCGGGGATGGATATTTCAGCAAGACAATGATCCAAAACACCGCTCCAAATCCTCAGGCATTCATGCAGAGGAACAATTACAATGTTCTGGAATGGCCATCCCAGTCCCCAGACCTGAATATCATTGAACATCTGTGGGATGATTTGAAGCGGGCTGTCCATGCTCGGCGACCATCTAACTTAACTGAACTTGAATTGTTTGTCCAAAATACCTTTATCCAGGATCCAGGAACTGATTAAAAGCTACAGGAAGCGACTAGAGGCTGTTATCTTTGCAAAAGGAGGATCTACTAAATATTAATGTCACTTTTCTGTTGAGGTGCCCATACTTTTGCACCGGTCAAATTTTGGTTTAATGCATATTGCACATTTTCTGTTAGTACAATAAACCTCATTTCAATCCTGAAATATTACTGTGTCCATCAGTTATTAGATATATCAAACTGAAATGGCTGTTATAAACACCAAAATATTTAGAACTAAAAATGATTAAGATTAATAGGGGTGCCCAAACTTTTTCATAGGACTGTAATTGACATGCTGTATTTCCAAAACCGCAGCATATTTGGAGATCGCAGTATGTCCGCTGTGCATATTTTACTGAAAAGTAGGAATGGGATCTGTTAGAATCCCATCCACGTTGCTGTGACTTCCACGGTATTAAGCTGCAGGCGAGCTGGACATCATTTCCGCCATGTGGGGCCCCAGCCTTAAAGTGAGCTCCTAACTACAGTATATATATAAAATTACAACAGGGCGTAGTGCTGATACTGACTGACCAGCAATCACATGGTCACCTTCGTTAGTACCCGTTATTGACATTGTAGTGTTGTAAGGAAAATGACTTCATTCTTAGCAAACAATTATAAAAAACAATAATTAAAGTCAATAAATGTCAAGTGATTTCGTAAGACAATCTGCAGAAAAATGGAAGGCCAGATAGAGTGTTAACTATAAAATGTTGGAATGGCAGAAGTAGCAATTTAATTGTTGCTACCTGCTGATAAAACTAATAAAGAGTTGACATTTATTAGCTGAAACACTCGGGCAGATAGATGACACCGCGACACAATTAAAGACGCAGAGAACAAAAACATTTATTTCGTGATAGATTCCCTTCAGTGCGTTCCCTGTTATTTTCCCCAAAGTGCTCAACTTGTGTAGATTTGGTTTATGATCTATCTGCTCTGACAAAGTGTTGTTTTGCCATGTCTTTGTTATTGTGACGCTTAAGGGATGCTTTCAATTGTGATAAATGTTTATTTGTACACTGCTTCGGAGAGTTTACTGCGCCTGACCAAAGGGTCTTTCCACAATCCACAATTCAGTAAGTTTTGTTTGCGTTGATTCAGGAATGACCTGTCTATAGACTGGCGCTCTGGGTTTTTGTGTTTTTTTTTATCAGATTCACCAGCTGCGGTGGCGATGTTGTTAATGGAGTTGTTAGTGAAATGTCAGTCTGCATATTGGCACACATCCGGTATGAGAGAGTGAACATGTAGATGTTGTTAAGAATTGCTGACACTTTCGAGAGCAGGTAGAGACTGAGGATGAAGGATCTGATGGAAAATATAGGCTCGCTGGAGAAATAAGAAAGAGGTAGAACAAATTCATTAACTTGAAGTCTCGTGAGAATGGCGGTAATTTTCCAAATGTTAATTTAAATGTTCAGTAATATAGATTGTACAATCGATTTACCAGGTTTAAGATTCCCCTAAAGTTAAGATAAGTTACATTTTGGAGAAATGCACCTAATGAAACGTGGAAAACGTGACTGGCCCTATAATTTGGAATCATGGATAGCTGGCAATCTTATGTGTATTCTGGTAATGATATTAGATGCTGTGCCAGTCTGGTGAAGGTTGTCTTATAAAAGCAACCAGTTGGACTGGGCTGCCCAGGGTCTCAGCAGTAGAATTCACTCTCTGTACAGCTAAATGGAAATATAACCTGATTCCCATTCACAAATTCCCCAAACTGTGCTGACATACATTTTTTATATTATTAGTTTGCTGCCTTGTGCTTATTGTGAACCTTTTTTGTCTTGTGGCCCTCATGTTCCTGCCCGAAAATAGGACCAGCAGGGGCTTAACTAAAGCCCTGGTGCAAAAAGCTCAACTTAGGCACCCCTGTGCAACTTCTCCACAACACTGTCAGCTACATCCCATCAGTACATTTTAACAGTATTTACATTTCCCTTTCCTTCTCTATATAGGTCTAGACTGTCAAATAATAATAACAATAATAATAATAATAATAATAAGAAGAAGAAGAAGAAGAAGAAGAAGAAGAAGAAGAAATTTTATGTATATAGCGCCAACATATTCCGCAGCACTGTACAATTAGTAGGGTTCAAATACAGACAGAAAGAGACATTACAAAGAAAGTCATTTCACACACTGGGACTGAGAGCCCTGCTCGCAAGAGCTTACAATCTATGAGGTAGAGGGGGTGACACAAGAGGTAGCAGGGGCGGCATTGCTTATACAGGGGGTCAGATAATTTTGTAATAGAGGTTACTGTCATTGCACAAACATAAAACTTTATGAGCCATCACCAGTTGTGACCTTTAACCTGTGGATGGTGCTTGGACATATAGAGTTAGCCTGAAATGGCATCATATCATGTGGGGTAATGTGGGAGCGGGGACGGAGGAGGGTTAGATTTTGGGGATTCTAATGACGGTACGGAAGGGTTTACATTAGGAATTGTGATAGGCCTGTCTGAAAAGATGTGTCTTTAGTTTGCACTTGAAGCTGTAGAAATTGGGAGCCAATCTGATTGTCTGGGGTAGAGCATTCCAGAGAAGTGGTGCAACTCGGGAGAAGTCTTGTATATGAGCGTGGGAAGTTCTGATAATAGAGCATGTAAGTGTTAGGTCATTGAGTGAACGGAGAACACGGGTTGGGCGATAGTCAGAAATGAGGAAGGAAATGTATGGAGGTGCGGCATTATGGAGAGCCTTGTGGATGAGGGTGATAACTTTATATTTTATTCTATAATGAATAGGCAGCCAATGTAACGGCTGGCACAGACCAGAGGCATCGCTATAGCGTCTAGCCTGATAGATGAGCCTGGCCGCTGCATTCAGAGTAGATTGTAGAGGGGAGAGTTTAGTGAGGGGAAGACCGATTAGTAAGGAGTTACAGTAGTCAAGGCGAGAATGAATCAGAGAGACAATAAGTGTCTTTAATGTATTTCTGGTAAGGAAAGGGCGTATTCTGGAGATGTGTTTGAGGTGGAGGTGACATGAGCGTGCAAGTGATTCAATATGGAGAGTGAAGGAAAGGTCTGCGTCAAACATGACCCCGACGCAGCGGGCCTGCTGCCTAGGAGTTATAGTAAGGCCTGAGACTACAATGGATATATCAGGGACAGATCTATTAGATGGTGGAAACAGTAGTAGTTCAGTCTTAGAGAGATTTAGTTTCAGATAGAGCGAGGACATGATATTAGAGACAGCAGAAAGACAGTCACTGGTGTTCTGTATGAGTGCAGGGGTGATGTCACGGGAAGATGTGTATAATTGGGCGTCATCAGCATAAAGATGGTACCGGAAGCCAAATCTGGTGATAGTTTGATTTGTGCAAACATTTTGGATTTTTATTTTTTTTTAAATTGACTTTTAAAAGTCCACCTAATGGTAAATCTCCCCATTATGTATTACATATAGTTGCTAACCTTTAACCACTAAGGTGGTGTCCAGCAGGAAACCAGATAACAGGTATAATGGTGGACATTGTTCTCCAGTTGGGAACCATAATGAAATCTGCTATGCCACTTCATTGGCACATATATAATGAAATGATAACTCTAATGGCGCAGCGACTGAGCTGGTGTCATCAATGCAGCGCAATTTCAACCACCTTGAGGTTTCCACCATGCTACATGAATATTAGATTTATATTGGGTGTTGTGACACTTTAAAGCTTCTTATAAATTCTGGGTGTAAACAGCTGGCTGTTGTTTATATCACATTCTGCATTCCATAGACAGATGATATTACTCACCTTCATGATATTTATGGACACTTCGAGTGAGATTTTATGCACTTTCTAGTATGGAAAGTAATGACTTAGTTATTCTCCTTTTTTACATTTGTTTCTGCAGCTGCTAGATATAGCTAATTAGTCATTCAGATTTATTCTGTGCCCGCTCTCCAGCTCACATTGTCACCATATGTTTAGGAAGATTCTTTTACTTTACAAACTCCAAAACTTCCAAAAATGATCTCATGGATTGGACACATACATGTAAGCTAGAGATAACATGACACATGCAGTTTCCTTACAAGTTTGTCATTAGAAGTAGTGAATGGGGTATTAGTGATTTTACTAGGATTAACATCCTAATTGTCTATGAAACTGTAGTTCGCAACTGATGATATATATTAAAGCAACACTCTAACTTTTTTTTAATTTTTTTGCTGTGTATCAAGAAAAATATGCTAAAATATGTTACTGCCGATGCTGTCACTCATGGCTAGAACCTGTAGACATGTCTAGTACCTGAAGCCTTGTCTATTTCCTGTTTCTTCTAAACACTCCAGAACTAATACTAAAATGGACCTTCCAGGACCTGAGACAATGAGGTAGGTGTCACCAAAGACTGAACCAACTGCAACTGATAACACCGGCAAAGGTCATTAGAGTATGGTGACCTGACTGTGAAAGAGGGGGATCTGTGAGCAGTATATGGCAGAGGAAGGCTATAGGGATTATGTGAAAGGGAGAAGATTAGCAGGGGGGAAACGTTCATAAATCTGAAGCCACATGGCACATGGTTCTCTATAGTATCTGCAGGAAGCAGAAAGGGACTTCCTGTTTATACGGCAACCCATCTTATTGAAATAGATGAAAGCATTAGTTACTGTTCGTTTGTGTCCGTTATGATAGGTGTCCGTTTTTTTTTGTTTTTGTTTTTTTTTTAAGCAGACACAAATGATAATGTGAACCCTACCTTAGTAGACAGCTATTACTATTGAAGATGGTCTTTCAGACAACATAATGAGTAAACAAGAAAAGTCACCTAAATTGTTCCTTTAAAGAGGTTGTCTGGGATGAAATGCCCACCTGTTTAATCCTCCACCTGTCCTGTGCCTCCACCTGTCCTGTGCCTCCACCTGTCCTGTGTCTCCTTTCTCGTGGTCCCTTCTGGTTTCTGTTTAGAACTCTTCAGCAATGATGTACATGCACATTACCACTTAAGAGACATTGGCCTAAATGGTGACGACCATTTGTATGGCACAAGACCACTTAAACCAATTATTATCATCAGCCATTTGTGAAGAGGTCACCACTGAGGCCTGTGATTGGCTGAGGCGGGTCCATCATAGAAACAGCACTGGACTTGTATACAATGAATGGAGCTGCCGAGCCCGAGCTGCATTTAGTAATAAAATTAAGAACTGCACAACCCCTTTGAGTCTTTCACAATATTACATTGGAAGAATATGCAAATCTGTCTTCCATGATGTAATTAGGAAGTCAGGTGCCTCAGTGTTGCAAACCAATAGAGGGTGCTCACTGGAATGTGCAAGCCTGTCTTCCCTGATGTAATTAGGAAGACAGAATCTCAGTGATATGGCCCAATAAAGGTTTGCTCCCTTTAACATCATGCTCGACCTTCCAAGAGGCCTTTGTTTTGCAATGATGCTGGGATTATTACCAGGTATAGTCTCTCAACCGAGGACGGCCGTTTCGATGTTATTGCATCTCGTCAGCCTGGCATAGAGAAGACTATATCCCCCTAACAATATTACATTATCATACAATTTTGTGATGAAAAAACAGCAAAACACCAGATGTACAGTAGTTAAAGTTTTAGGCAGGTGTGGGGAAATGTTGTAAAAGTAAGAACGCTATCGAAACTAGAAGTGTTAATAGTTTATTTTTGAAAGAAATTTTCTGAGAGAAGTCCTCAGTAGTTGATACCTTTTTTAATGGCTAACTCAAAAAGTTTTTTGATGACATATTTCGAGCTTTCGGGACTACTATAAAGGTCCCTTCATCAGGATGGTATAACACAATGTCTGAAGGTAGGCATATATATACAGAGAAATGGAGTGTTAGATGCAAAATAGATGGAAAACAGAACATAAACAGTTTAAAAAAAAACCACATATATATCAGTTCGCAGGAAAGTTCTTCAGACATTGTGTTATACCATCCTGATGAAGGGACCTTTATAGTAGTCCCGAAAGCTCGAAATATGTCATCAAAAAACTTTTTGAGTTAGCCATTAAAAAAGGTATCAACTACTGAGGACTTCTCTCAGAAAATTTCTTTCATTTCATATCCACTGGCTAACATGGTACAAGGATATATATTTTTTCTTTTAGTTTATTTTTGTCAATAAACAAAGAAGTAAATGGAAAAATCAAAATCCAATATATGGAGGAGGAGCCTGGGAGATGAATACATGGTTCCCACAAAGCCCTGATCTCAACATCATGTGGTCTCCAATTAGAGGATGACCAAAAAATAAACTATCAACGTTTCTATTTATGAAGGCATTCTTACATTGCTGCATTTTTCCACGCCGGTTTCGGTATTCTATAAAAAATCACCAGTGGCTATAACTCAGATTGGAGCCATGGTTTCCTATTTTCCTCTTAAGGAATCCATCATGGGGATGACAGAGTTGTTCTATGTTATGATCCATGTCACAGATCCATCATGATCTCTTTTTCTCCTGTTGATTCATAGCCAGCCATTTTTATTTTTTTTTTAATTGGAAACAATATTGCAGCAAGTTGCACTATTTTTACCATCAAAGAGCAATAGAAAACTGTCTGGAAAGCTCAAGTATAGCCGAGGATAGTCAGTTATGATCAGGTAACCCAATTTACCCATAAGACAATAGCCTTATGTCAGTTCCATAATCCATCAGTTAGTGGTGAAATAAACATCTCTTTCTGTACTGAAAATTATGGGAAAAAAATTCTCTTTTTCTATTCATTTATATGCTGTGTTGTCTATTGATGGCTCTACATTGTTACAGTTACATACAACGTTCAGAAGACCATAATGAAAATCACCTATAACTATAGACTTTGTTCTTATGTTTTGTTACTAAACATTCATAACTAGATAGAATAAGTGCAATAGCTTTTATATAACAAATGTACTTAGTTGAACATCCCAGTCACCTATATCTAAAACTGACATCAAGTTTATGGCTAAACATATTGAAGTGAGGATGCAAGAAATATATTCCAGAACTTTCACATCAGCGCTGTGCAGATAGAATGGCTTCTTTAAATATCCACATCTATGAAGGTCTTTGGTTTTTACTTGTTGAGGCTTAATTGTTTGGGCAAATTCAGATAAAGGATATGAAGTGTAAAATTGAACTTGTATTGAATGGAACACTATTCAATAAAAGCACATGCTGTGCAGTAGTTATACGGAAGAACAATAGAAAAGGCAATCACATCACATAATATTGCTGGCGACATGGTGAAAGAGAAAAAAAAAACAACAACTAAGTGAGAAGGAAAAAGCATACATATAAACAAGTAAAGTAGAGGAAACGATACTCTAGAGAACAATGAGCAGGGCAAAGAAAATTAACATTATGGAAGACAAAAATAAAATAGACCAATAGCTCCGAGACAATTTAGGGCGACTGGAAGGAAGTAACATTGTCTCTATAGTTATCGGACAACAAAAGGTTTTATGGGTGATTGTACAAGCGTCTCAAGGGTTTGATCAATATAACTAGAAAATATGGGTAAACCTACAGTAGGCAAGACAGAACCCAGAAACTTAATGAGGTGAGCGTGAATAGTTTTGTGTAGTGAGAGGAGAGCTGCTGAGAAGTGTTTAAGTATAACAAGTGGAATATAGAATAAAATTGGAAGATGGCTTAAAGCAAAACAAAGGAAGGAGAAGCTCAATCAATCTCTCCGCAGGTAGGATTCACAATGTATATGAACAGACCATTTTAAAGAAGGAGGTAAAACAAGGGTCAAAAAAGACTAAAAACAGTATAACAAATGATTTGGCTTCACATCTTTCAAAGATCGGTGGAGTCCTCTAATAAACAGTGAGAAAAGGAGATTGAGCATCTACAAAGGTCTGGAGTCATGTGGGCACCCGAGTTTTATCATCACCTACTATCTTAAAGGGGTTGGATGAGCTTAGAAAAAAATATGGCTGCAAAACAAATCAGTTTTGGTTAAATTAAATGTCTCAAGTTATTCATACAACATTGTCAGCATAATTGTTATTGGCCTTAGGTGCCCACAAAATTATTTGCTCTCTATTTTAGGTTGACATACATGGGAGAGGGGGAAGTTGTGGGACTACCTGTACTTACTTTATGTACCATTTTTGAAGCATACATATAGGTGATTAAGGGTGTGTTCACATATGTATGTCCTTATAATCAGTTTCCTTCCAGCATGGTGCACACAATCCAGAGGGAAACTAAGCCAGAACAGACCCAATAATTTTCTATGGGATCTGTTCTAGCATAAGAGGCATTAGTTCTATCACTGTATGGCATCAGATCTTTGCCGCGGTCAGAGGGATAAACACTACCTACAGCATTTTTCCATCCAGTTACCTTGAAAAGTATGCCAGGTGCTGCCTTATGGATACGGCATCACCTGGTGTTCTTTACATCCAACAACCCAAACTCCCTCCACTGAAGTCTATCAATGTACAACAATGAAGCTGGCAATTCCTGGCTTCACTACTGTACCTTGTTTTGCTGAACCATACTTGCCCCACCCTCACTGTATCCAGTAGCGCAGTCGGCGACAGCCACCTGACTTTCACTGATGTTGAAACCAGGTTAGAGGATACAATGCAGTTTGGGGGTGTCAGTACTACATTTTTTCTGTGGACTACCAAGGTAAAAACCAATGTTAAAAAAGGATAATAACTGATGATGGCTTATGGTTTTGGAGTGGAAATTTTTAAAAAGCCAAATGAAAACTGATTAATTTTTGTGTCAATTTTGACATCAGAAGACTTAAGGGACAAAAAAGCTGATATATAATGCTATTGATATATAATGTAACCCCTAAAGAGGTTTTCAGGCTCCTAATGGAATTTTGATACTGATGGTTTAACCACAGTATTAGAGATGAGCGAACAGTGTTCTATCGAACTCATGTTCGATCGGATATTAGGCTGTTCGGCATGTTCGAATCGAATCGAACACCGCGTGGTAAAGTGCGCCATTACTCGATTCCCCTCCCACCTTCCCTGGCGCCTTTTTTGCTCCAATAACAGCGCAGGGTAGGTGGGACAGGAACTACGACACCGGTGACGTTGAGAAAAGTAGGCAAAACCCATTGGCTGCCGAAAACATGTGACCTCTAATTTAAAAGAACAGCGCCGCCCAGGTTCGCGTCATTCTGAGCTTGCAATTCACCGAGGACGGAGGTTTCCGTCCAGCTAGCTAGGGCTTAGATTCTGGGTAGGCAGGGACAGGCTAGGATAGGAAGGAGAAGACAACCAACAGCTCTTGTAAGAGCTAAATTCCAGGGAGAAGCTTGTCAGTGTAACGTGGCACTGACGGGCTCAATCGCCGCAACCCAGCTTTCCCAGGATCCTGAATGGAATACACTGTCAGTGTATTCCCGTATACCCGATATATACCCCCGATACCCGTTCCAACGGTGTGCCCCCCCACCTTCACCCCAGAAATACCCTGCAAGTCCCCTAGCAATAGAATTGGGGCTATATACACCCACTATTTTTGCTACTGCCATATAGTGCCATTGTCTGACTGGGAATTCAAAGAATATATTGGGGTTACGTGCACCCACAATTTTTACTACTGGTATACAGTGCCAGTTTCTGACTGGGAATTCAAAGAATATATTGGGGTTATAAATACCCTCATTTCTTGCTACTGCCATATAGTGCCAGTTTCTGACTGGTAATTCAAAGAATATATTGGGGTTATAAATACCCTCATTTCTTGCTACTGGTATATAGTGCCATTGTCTGACTGGGAATTCAAAGAATATATTGGGGTTACGTGCACCCACAATTTTTACTACTGGTATACAGTGCCAGTTTCTGACTGGGAATTCAAAGAATATATTGGGGTTACAAATACCCTCATTTCTTGCTACTGCCATATAGTGCCAGTTTCTGACTGGTAATTCAAAGAATATATTGAGGTTACGTGCACCCACAACTTTTACTACTGGTATACAGTGCCATTGTCTGACTGGGAATTCAAAGAATATATTGGGGTTATAAATACCCTCATTTCTTGCTACTGCCATATAGTGCCAGTTTCTGACTGGTAATTCAAAGAATATATTGGGGTTATAAATACCCTCATTTCTTGCTACTGGTATATAGTGCCATTGTCTGACTGGGAATTCAAAGAATATATTGGGGTTACGTGCACCCACAATTTTTACTACTGGTATACAGTGCCAGTTTCTGACTGGGAATTCAAAGAATATATTGGGGTTACAAATACCCTCATTTCTTGCTACTGCCATATAGTGCCAGTTTCTGACTGGTAATTCAAAGAATATATTGGGGTTACGTGCACCCACAATTTTTACTACTGGTATACAGTGCCATTGTCTGACTGGGAATTCAAAGAATATATTGGGGTTATAAATACCTTCATTTCTTGCTACTGCCATATAGTGCCAGTTTCTGACTGGGAATTCAAAGAATATATTGGGGTTATAAATACCCTCATTTCTTGCTACTGGTATATAGTGCCATTGTCTGACTGGGAATTCAAAGAATATATTGGGGTTACGTGCACCCACAATTTTTACTACTGGTATACAGTGCCAGTTTCTGACTGGGAATTCAAAGAATATATTGGGGTTACAAATACCCTCATTTCTTGCTACTGCCATATAGTGCCAGTTTCTGACTGGTAATTCAAAGAATATATTGGGGTTACGTGCACCCACAATTTTTACTACTGGTATACAGTGCCATTGTCTGACTGGGAATTCAAAGAATATATTGGGGTTATAAATACCCTCATTTCTTGCTACTGCCATATAGTGCCAGTTTCTGACTGGGAATTCAAAGAATATATTGGGGTTACGTGCACCCACAATTTTTACTACTGGTATACAGTGCCATTGTCTGACTGGGAATTCAAAGAATATATTGGGGTTATAAATACCCTCATTTCTTGCTACTGGTATATAGTGCCATTGTCTGACTGGGAATTCAAAGAATATATTGGGGTTACGTGCACCCACAATTTTTACTACTGGTATACAGTGCCAGTTTCTGACTGGGAATTCAAAGAATATATTGGGGTTACAAATACCCTCATTTCTTGCTACTGCCATATAGTGCCAGTTTCTGACTGGTAATTCAAAGAATATATTGGGGTTACGTGCACCCACAATTTTTACTACTGGTATACAGTGCCATTGTCTGACTGGGAATTCAAAGAATATATTGGGGTTATAAATACCCTCATTTCTTGCTACTGCCATATAGTGCCAGTTTCTGACTGGTAATTCAAAGAATATATTGGGGTTATAAATACCCTCATTTCTTGCTACTGGTATATAGTGCCATTGTCTGACTGGGAATTCAAAGAATATATTGGGGTTACGTGCACCCACAATTTTTGCTACTGGTATATAGTGCCAATTTCTAACTGGGAATTCAAAATGCGCAAGGCTCCCGGAAAGGGACGTGGACGAGGCCGTGGGCGAGGTCGGGGGAATGGTTCTGGGGAGCAAGGTAGCAGTGAAGCCACAGGGCGTCCCGTGCCTACTCCTGTGGGGCAGCAAGCATTGCGCCACTCCACAGTGCCAGGGTTGCTTGCCACATTAACTAAACTGCAGGGTACAAACCTTAGTAGGCCCGAGAACCAGGAACAGGTCTTGCAATGGCTGTCAGAGAACGCTTACAGCACATTGTCCAGCAGCCAGTCAGACTCTGCCTCCTCTCCTCCTATTACCCAACAGTCTTGTCCTCCTTCCTCCCAAAATTCCCAAGCTTCACAGAACAATAACCCCAACTGTCCCTGCTCCCCAGAGCTGTTCTCCGCTCCTTTCATTGTCCCTCAACCTGCCTCTCCACGTCACGATTCCACGAACCTAACAGAGGAGCATCTGTGTCCAGATGCTCAAACACTAGAGTCTCCTCCATCTCCGTTCGATTTGGTGGTGGATGACCAGCAACCCACCCTCATCGACGATGATGTGACGCAGTTGCCGTCAGGGCATCCAGTTGACCGGCGCATTGTGCGGGAGGAGGAGATGAGACAGGAGTTGGAAGAGGAAGTGGTGGATGATGAGGACACTGACCCGACCTGGACAGGGGGATGTCAAGCGGGGAAAGTAGTGTGGATGTTGAGGCAAGTGCAGCACCAAAAAGGGTAGCTAGAGGCAGAGGCAGAGGTCAGCAGCTTAGGCGAAGCCAGGCCACACCCGGAATCTCCCAAGATGTTCCAGTTCGTACCCAGCCCCGAAAAACTCCCACCTCGAGGGCACGTTTCTCGAAGGTGTGGAGTTTTTTCAAGGAATGCGCCGAGGACAGATATAGTGTTGTCTGCACAATTTGCCTCTCGAAATTGATTAGGGGCTCTGAGAAGAGCAACCTGTCCACCACTTCAATGCGCCGTCATTTGGAATCCAAGCACTGGAATCAGTGGCAGGCAGCAACGGCAGGACAAAGGCCGCCTGCCGTTCACGCCACTGCCACTGCCTCTGCCACTGCCTCTGCCTCTGCCACTGCCACTGCTGACTGTGCTGGCGATGCACTCCAGAGGACGAGCCAGGACACCACTTCATCTGCCTCCGCCACTTTGTTGACTTCTCCCTCATCCTCCCCTGTTCCTGTCTTATCTCCTTCTCCTGCACCATCAGGCGCTTCTTTACAACAACCCACCATCTCTCAGACATTGGAGCGGCGGCAGAAATACACTGCTAACCACCCACACGCGCAAGCCTTGAACGCCAACATCGCTAAACTGCTGGCCCAGGAGATGTTGGCGTTCCGGCTTGTTGAAACTCCCGCCTTCCTGGACCTGATGGCAACTGCGGCACCTCGCTATGCCGTCCCTAGCCGTCACTACTTCTCCCGGTGTGCCGTCCCCGCCTTGCACCAGCACGTGTCACTCAACATCAGGCGGGCCCTTAGTTCCGCGCTTTGCACAAAGGTCCACTTGACCACCGACGCGTGGACAAGTGCATGCGGACAGGGACGCTACATTTCACTGACGGCACACTGGGTGAATGTAGTTGAGGCTGGGACTGCTTCCCAAACTGGCCCGGTGTACCTCGTCTCCCCGCCTAACATTCCTGGCAGGGACACGAGAAGAACACCCCCCTCCTCCTCCTCCTCTACCGCCTCCTCCTCCGCCACCGCCTCCTCCTCCGCCACCGCCTCCTCCTCCGCTGTTAGATTGACCCCAGCTACGAGTTGGAAACGTTGCAGCACTGGCGTTGGTAGACGTCAGCAGGCTGTGCTGAAGCTGATCAGCTTGGGGGACAGATAGCACACTGCCTCCGAGGTGAGGGATGCCCTCCTCGATGAGACGGCAATATGGTTTGAGCCGCTGCACCTGGGCCCAGGCATGGTCGTTTGTGATAACGGCCGGAACCTGGTAGCAGCTCTGGAGCTTGCCGGACTCCAACATGTTCCATGCCTGGCCCACGTCTTCAACCTAGTGGTGCAACGTTTCCTAAAGAGCTACCCCAATGTTCCAGAGCTACTGGTGAAAGTGCGGCGCATGTGCGCCCACTTTCGCAAGCCGACAGTAGCCGCTGCTAGCTTAAAATCTCTCCAGCAACGCCTGCATGTGCCACAACACCGGCTTTTGTGCGACGTCCCCACACGCTGGAACTCAACGTTTCAGATGTTGAATAGAGTGGTTGAGCAGCAGAGACCTTTGATGGAATACCAGCTACAAAACCCTAGGGTGCCACAAAGTCAGCTGCCTCAGTTTCTCATCCATGAGTGGCCATGGATGAGAGACCTTTGTGACATCCTACGGGTGTTTGAGGAGTCCACAAGGAGGGTGAGCTCTGAGGATGCGATGGTGAGCCTTACAATCCCGCTCTTGTGTGTTCTGAGAGAATCCCTGATTGACATCAGGGATAACTCAGATCACATAGAGGAGTCAGGGATAGCATCCGATCCGTCACAGCTGGAGAGTAGGTCCACACATCTGTCCGCTTCATCGCGTTTAATGGAGGAGGAGGAGGAGGAGGAGGAGGAGGAAGAAGAGTTGTCCGATGATGTGATGGTGATACAGGAGGCTTCCGGGCAACTTCGAATCGTCCCATTGTTGCAGCGCGGATGGGTAGACATGGAGGATGAGGAGGAAATGGAGATTGAACTTTCCGGTGGGGCCAGAGGAGTCATGCCAACTAACACTGTGGCAGACATGGCTGAGTTCATGTTGGGGTGCTTTACAACCGACAAGCGTATTGTCAAAATCATGGAGGACAACCAGTACTGGATCTTTGCTATCCTTGACCCCCGGTATAAAAACAACATCTCGTCTTTTATTCCGGTAGAGGGGAGGGCCAATCGCATCAATGCTTGCCACAGGCAATTGGTGCAGAATATGATGGAGATGTTTCCAGCATGTGACGTTGGCGGCAGGGAGGACAGTTCCTCCAGTAGGCGACCAAGTTCTCACCGGTCCACACAAAGGAGGGGCACACTGTCTAAGGTCTGGGACACCTTGATGGCACCCCCTCGCCAAAGTGCCGCCACAGAGGGTCCTAGTGTCACCAGGCGTGAGAAGTATAGGCGCATGTTGCGGGAATACCTTTCCGACCACAGCCCTGTCCTCTCCGACCCCTCTGCGCCCTACACGTATTGGGTGTCGAAGTTGGACCTGTGGCTTGAACTTGCCCTATATGCCTTGGAGGTGCTGTCCTGTCCTGCCGCCAGCGTCCTATCTGAGAGGGTGTTCAGTGCAGCCGGTGGCATCATCACTGACAAGCGCACCCGTCTGTCAGCTGAGAGTGCCGACCGGCTCACTTTGATAAAAATGAACCACCACTGGATAGAGCCTTCATTTTTGTGCCCACCTGTGTAAAGCACCCCAACATGAAACTCCATGTCTGTACTCAACCTCTCCAATTCCTCCGCATCCTCATACTCATCCACCATAAGCGTTGCACAATTCTGCTAATACTAGGCTCCCTCCAACATGATTTCCCCCAACTCTGCTGGTTAGAGGCTCCCTCCACCCTGATTTCCACCAACTCTGCTGGTTAGAGGCTCCCTCCACCCTGCTTTCCCACAACTCTGCTGGTTAGAGGCTCCCTCCACCATGAATTTGCCCAAACTGGGCTGGTTAGAGGCTCCCTCCACCATGAATTGGTCCAAACTGGGGTTTTTAGAGGCTCCCTCCACCATGAATTTGCCAAAACTGGGCTGTTTAGAGGCTCCCTCCACCATGAATTGGTCCAAATTGGGGTTTTTAGAGGCTCCCTCCACCATGAATTTGCCCAAACTGGGCTGGTTAGAGGCTCCCTCCACCATGAATTGGTCCAAACTGGGCTGGTTAGAGGCTCCCTCCACCATGAATTGGTCCAAATTGGGGTTTTTAGAGGCTCCCTCCACCATGAATTGGTCCAAACTGGGCTGTTTAGAGGCTCCCTCCACCATGAATTGGTCCAAACTGGGGTTTTTAGAGGCTCCCTCCACCATGAATTGGTCCAAACTGGGCTGGTTAGAGGCTCCCTCCACCATGAATTGGTCCAAACTGGGTTTTTTAGAGGCTCCCTCCACCATGAATTGGTCCAAACTGGGGTTTTTAGAGGCTCCCTCCACCATGAATTGGTCCAAACTGGGGTTTTTAGAGGCTCCCTCCACCATGAATTGGTCCAAACTGGGGTTTTTAGAGGCTCCCTCCACCATGAATTTGCCCAAACTGGGCTGTTTAGAGGCTCCCTCCACCATGAATTGGTCCAAACTGGGTTTTTTAGAGGCTCCCTCCACCATGAATTGGTCCAAACTGGGGTTTTTAGAGGCTCCCTCCACCATGAATTGGTCCAAACTGGGGTTTTTAGAGGCTCCCTCCACCATGAATTTGCCCAAACTGGGCTGTTTAGAGGCTCCCTCCACCATGAATTGGTCCAAATTGGGGTTTTTAGAGGCTCCCTCCACCATGAATTGGTCCAAACTGGGGTTTTTAGAGGCTCCCTCCACCATGAATTTGCCCAAACTGGGCTGTTTAGAGGCTCCCTCCAGCATGAATTGGTCCAATCTGGGGTTTTTAGAGGCTCCCTCCACCATGAATTGGTCCAAACTGGGCTGGTTAGAGGCTCCCTCCACCATGAATTGGTCCAAACTGGGTTTTTTAGAGGCTCCCTCCACCATGAATTGGTCCAAACTGGGGTTTTTAGAGGCTCCCTCCACCATGAATGGGTCCAAACTGGGGTTTTTAGAGGCTCCCTCCACCATGAATTGGTCCAAACTGGGGTTTTTAGAGGCTCCCTCCACCATGAATTTGCCCAAACTGGGCTGTTTAGAGGCTCCCTCCACCATGAATTGGTCCAAACTGGGTTTTTTAGAGGCTCCCTCCACCATGAATTGGTCCAAACTGGGGTTTTTAGAGGCTCCCTCCACCATGAATTGGTCCAAACTGGGGTTTTTAGAGGCTCCCTCCACCATGAATTTGCCCAAACTGGGCTGTTTAGAGGCTCCCTCCACCATGAATTGGTCCAAATTGGGGTTTTTAGAGGCTCCCTCCACCATGAATTTGCCCAAACTGGGCTGGTTAGAGGCTCCCTCCACCATGAATTGGTCCAAACTGGGGTTTTTAGAGGCTCCCTCCACCATGAATTTGCCCAAACTGGGCTGTTTAGAGGCTCCCTCCACCATGAATTGGTCCAAACTGGGTTTTTTAGAGGCTCCCTCCACCATGAATTGGTCCAAACTGGGGTTTTTAGAGGCTCCCTCCACCATGAATTGGTCCAAACTGGGGTTTTTAGAGGCTCCCTCCACCATGAATTTGCCCAAACTGGGCTGTTTAGAGGCTCCCTCCACCATGAATTGGTCCAAATTGGGGTTTTTAGAGGCTCCCTCCACCATGAATTTGCCCAAACTGGGCTGGTTAGAGGCTCCCTCCACCATGAATTGGTCCAAACTGGGCTGGTTAGAGGCTCCCTCCACCATGAATTGGTCCAAACTGGGTTTTTTAGAGGCTCCCTCCACCATGAATTGGTCCAAACTGGGGTTTTTAGAGGCTCCCTCCACCATGAATTGGTCCAAACTGGGGTTTTTAGAGGCTCCCTCCACCATGAATTGGTCCAAACTGGGGTTTTTAGAGGCTCCCTCCACCATGAATTTGCCCAAACTGGGCTGTTTAGAGGCTCCCTCCACCATGAATTGGTCCAAATTGGGGTTTTTAGAGGCTCCCTCTACCATGAATTGGTCCAAACTGGGGTTTTTAGAGGCTCCCTCCACCATGAATTTGCCCAAACTGGGCTGTTTAGAGGCTCCCTCCAGCATGAATTGTTCCAAACTGGGGTTTTTAGAGGCTCCCTCCACCATGAATTGGTCCAAACTGGGGTTTTTAGAGGCTCCCTCCACCATGAATTGGTCCAAACTGGGGTTTTTAGAGGCTCCCTCCACCATGAATTGGTCCAAACTGGGCTGGTTAGAGGCTCCCTCCACCATGAATTTGCCCAAACTGGGCTGTTTAGAGGCTCCCTCCACCATGAATTGGTCCAAACGGGGGTTTTTAGAGGCTCCCTCCACCATGAATTTGCCCAAACTGGGCTGGTTAGAGGCTCCCTCCACCATGAATTTGCCCAAACTGGGCTGTTTAGAGGCTCCCTCCACCATGAATTGGTCCAAACTGGGCTGTTTAGAGGCTCCCTCCACCATGAATTGGTCCAAACTGGGTTTTTTAGAGGCTCCCTCCACCATGAATTGGTCCAAACTGGGGTTTTTAGAGGCTCCCTCCACCATGAATTGGTCCAAACTGGGGTTTTTAGAGGCTCCCTCCACCATGAATTTGCCCAAACTCTGCTGGTTAGAGGCTCAATCCACCCTGATTTTCAAAACAAATGTTGGTGCCAACCTCAACTTACTACAAGGGCCAAATTCACTGCTGGTGACAAGCTCTCCTCACTGCAAGTGCCAAATACACATGTTTCAAGGTGTTTTCCTATTGTCAGAGAGGTGGTATTGAGTGTGTAAAGTGTGTAGTTGTTAGGCTGTGATGTTGGGGTAATAGAGGGTCTTTGGTGTGTTAGATGCCCCCAGACATGCTTCCCCTGCTGTCCCAGTGTCATTCCAGGGTGTTGGTATCATTTCCTGGGGTGTCATAGTGGACTTGGTGACCCTCCAGACACGGATTTGGGTTTCCCCCTTAACGAGTATATGTTCCCCATAGACTATAATGGGGTTCGAAACCCGTTCGAACACACGAACAGTGAGCGGCTGTTCGATTCGAATTTCGAACCTCGAACATTTTAGTGTTCGCTCATCTCTACACAGTATGTGATCTGTCGGGATTGAGATCAGGAACCTGGTACAGTAGATAGGGGGCGTGCACAGGCCACTCATATTCAGGTAACAATTCCCCCAGAACCAAAGTTGTACAGTAGATAAGGCTACCTGCAGATACAAAAGATCTGTCTCTGTGGGGGGAGCTGTATTTTAAGGCTTTTCTCAGCATTGTATTGTTTTTGTATTGAATTGGTTTCAAGACAAATTGGAATCCTTAACCAAATTGGAGATCAGCTAAATAAGGACCTAAGAAGTAACTTCACAGACTGTCCTTCAATAGATCCTAGGCTCTATATGTATATAAGCTATGGGAATGCATCCTTTGGAACCTCCCCCCATGCATCAAGCAGTTTAGTTGGTAGCATACAATGATGTAGAGTACGGACAGCAAAAGATCTTTCATTTCCATCATTAAAAAATTACAGCTATTATCCTGCTATCTAAGTACTGCTGCCTTGCTATACTCCCATGCTATACACTTAAATACATAGTCCATAAGTGATTTAGTCAGATCCAGTGTTGATGGTTCTGTAATCCCCAGATACTCTATACTATTATGGACATCATCTATATGTGATTAATCATGTCCAGTGTTGATAAGTTTGTGGTCCCCGGCTATGCTATACTATTATGGACATCAACTATATGTGATTAATTTGGTCCATTTGTCGATGGTTCTGTATTCCCGATATTCTATATTATTATGGATGATGTCCATAAGTGATTTAGTCAGCTCCATTGTTGATGGTTTTGTGGTCCCTGGCTATGCTTTACAATTATGGACATCATCCATAAGTGATTATTCAGCTCTACTGTTGGTGGTTCTGTGGTCCCTGGTGAAGATTTACCATACTGTTAATGTCAGTATATATAGCTAGAGATGAGCGAACACTAAAATGTTCGGGGTTCGAAATCCGATTCAAACAGTCACTCACTGTTCAACTGTTAGAACGGGTTTCGAACCCCATTATAGTCTATGGGGGGAAATGCTCGTTTCAGGGGTACGCAACATTCGATCAAATTCTACTTACCAAGTCCATGAGTGAGGGTCGGGCTGGATTCTTCTCCCTGCGCAGCGTCCCCGCGTCCTCTTCCGGCCTTGAATTCACTCTGCTAGGCAACAGGCCTGGGCAGTGCCGATTGCGCATGCCCGCACTACAAGCAGACATGCGCAGTCAGCTCTGCCCAGGCCCGATGCCTAAGCAGAGTGAATTCAGAGCCGGAAGAGGACGCGGGAACGCTGCGCAGGGAGAAGACTTCTAAAGGTAAGAGAAGAACCAGCGTTGATTGGCAATGTATAGCATTCGGCCAATCAACGCTGGTTCTGCATCGAATCTTAACTTCGAACAGCTAGTAGTACTCGATCGAGTATGAGTATTTCGAATACCGTAGTATTCTATTGAACACCTACTCGATCGAGTACTACTCGCTCATCTCTATATATAGCATGCTTGTGATTTACTGCAGAAGTCACATGTTGATAAGGCACATAAATGATGCTACCTTTATGCAAAGACAAGGAGGCCCTCGACATCATTGGTCCTAAAGCACGATGGGATTTGAAGGTAAATATGGTTGTATTTGTAAAAGCAGCTGCGCTAAGATTTTTTTAAGTAAATACAATTCTGTGTTTAAACGTTATTAGAGGGCGTTCACACTACCATTGGTGTCTGATAGCAGTGTCTGTAGCTACTGTCCATTCAAGATTTTAGCAATGGACACTAGCTGTGTCCGTTACAATTTCCATTCATTTCATTGAGATTTTATCTGTTGTCCTTTGGTGTCCGCTTGTGTCCTTTAGTGTCCGTTTACACCCATGTCCAAAAAAACCTACATGCAGGACTTTTCTGTCCGTTTGAAAAAATGGACAGCAAGTGTCCTTTTTTTTTTTAACATTGAGGTCTATGGGCAAGTAACGGACAGTTACTGATAGCCATGAGTTATTGTCCGTTTGTGTCCGTTAGGATAGGATTCTATGCGGACACCAACGGTAGTGTGAACCACACCTTACATATAAGGCTGTAAACACATACCGTATGCAGTTATTAATGAAGATTGAGGATCAGTTTTTAAGCTAAAGACAGAACTGGATCGAGCAAGAGATATAAGTCTTTCCTTCACATTTCCAATTTCTTTCACATTCACTCCTGGCTTTGTCTTACAAACTTCCCCAAAAAGTTCCCATGTGATCCAGCCTCCTATCATTGCTTTCTCCTTTGTGTTAAACAGTTTAGCTGTGGTTTACATTTTATACAATCTCTGTTCCTAACACTATCACTGTGGAAAGCTTTACCTGGAGGACGCTGAGCTGAGCAAAGCAGTTTTCTATAGTATTTTATGCTCACTTAAAGGCATTTAGTAGTCCATAGTCATTAAGGGTCACACAGCTTTCTGTGTCTGCTCTGGATCCATTCAGACTAAGCAATTGGCAGAGAGGTCAATAATACCAGGCAGTTCTGAATGCTGAATTCACAGTAGAAGCTGTTGTTATATATGTATGTAAATTTCCTCCTTTATGTGGATTGTTTATGTATTCGCACTGCATATATGTCTACTATTATTTGGCATTTCTACATTTTTCTTTTCATTGCGTACAGTACTATAGAAAATTTGACAGATACTTAGAACATCACCATTGCTTCCTACACTATTGGATTCTGTACAAATATTAGTTGTATATTTCTTGTTATTGTAATATTAAAGGCATAACAATCATAATTCACATTGTGCTAAGTTATTCTTACTTTTATTTTTGTAATAATATAATAAGCATAGTGCGACAACTCAGAGGGTGAATGTGAAAAACTAAATTAGAATTTACAGAAGAGCAAACTAACAATTTGAAGACCAGGGGTGACAGCTCTGATGACAATAGTCTGGGGACATAGAGTATGTACAGGTAGCCGATTTAAGGGCCTTAGTGCCTGCCAGGGGCCCATATACCCGTTTACCACATAAGACACCAATGTTATAGATGACACAAGGCAGGTAGGGACCCTGTTACAATTTTTGTGATGGGAACCAGTACTGTAGCTTCAAGATAATCCTCTACAAGAGCTTACTAAGAGGAAGCAGGGATGACCCAAGAGGTAAAGTTACTGTAACGTTAAAGGGGTTTTGCTATGAACATAGTGTTAGGACTGTGCGGCAGGTGTGGCCAAGAGAGCAGGGTCACAGCCTGTTCTGCTGTCACTGCTCAGTCCAGCATGCATGGGGTTAACTCCCTTGCAGCTGATAGGCATGGTCGGTCTTCTGACTAACAGAGGTGCTAACCTATGAGCACCTGGCGTGGGCACCTGAGGCTTGCTGGTTAGACCCGTCTTCCCTCTTTTTAAGGAGGCAGCACTGTTCGCCCAGTGCCTTAGCCTGAAACCTGAAAACCTGAATTGTGCACCTCAGTGCAATCATTAGTTTCGCAGCAAGTCAAGTAGTGAGAATCTCTAACCTTTTGTTAAAATTGTTGGAATCCTTCCCTTAGTTAGTTTGTGGGAATCTCCTACCTTAGGCAGGCTGCTACCTATGATGCTCCACAGTAGGTGGCTGGGGTGGGTGCGGCCCAGTAAGCTACTGAGAGCATACGGTCATTGTTAGTTTGGGTTTAGTCTTGCAGTGGAGTAACTGCAAGACATTTGCGGCTGCTCTGTCCTGCAGAGATATTATCCATTTAATTTCAGTTTGTAACCAGATGGTGTTGTAGCCCGGCAGTGACATTAACTGTCAGGCCTTGTTCACTGTGGTTCAGAGCTCAGTTGGGCTCCGCAGGATATTTATTATTTCGTTTTTTTTATATAGTATCCTGCTGACTGTAACACATAGCCATACATAAATGTGAAGACAATTAAAAGTTAAACATTTTTACAAATATAAGTAATTAAAACATTTTCAGCATTTTCAAGACTTTTTTGAACCATCTTAGTGGTGACAGTCTTTTGATTTATTGGTTGCCAATGGACATGATCTTGAATACAGGAATTTTCTATGGTCTCGCACTTGTCAGAAACCTTATTATAGTTGGGTTATCTTCTCGCACATGCAGTGTCCCAGCCTATTTCTATGTAAGGAATACAAAAATCATAGCTGGGTTTCTGACAAGTGCCAGAGCCTAAACATTTTCTGCATTCATGGTCGCATCCAATACCAACTGATTAGTACAAAAGTTAGTAACCAATAAGATGGCTAGATAAAATCTTTAAAGCTCAGCAAAACTGTAAATTATTAATATTTACATATATAAGAAGGAACCTGTCTGATGTTTTTTCAACTAAAAATAGGTTCTAGCATGTCTACTCTAAGCATCTAGACTGGGCTGACCACTTGGAGGCGCTGCACAGAAAAGGTCACAGCCGGCTCTACCTGCTCAGGAGGTTGAGGGGCTTCGGAGTCCAGGGGCCACTTCTTAGGGCCTTTTTCAACTCCATGGTTGCTTCAGCCATCTTTTTCAGTGTCGCCTGTTGGGGGATCAGTATATCAACCAGGGACAGAAATAGACTTGACAGGCTGATCAGAAGGGCCAGCTCTGTCCTGGGGGGCCCCCTGGACCCAGTACAGGTGGTGGGTGACAGAAGGATACTGTCTGTGGTGAGCTCCATGTGGGAGAACAAATCCCACCCCATGTATGAGACCTTGATGGCACTTAGCAGTACTGTAAGTGACCGTCTGCTTCACCCCAAGTGTGAAGGAGCGCTATTGCAAGTCCTTCCTTCCAACCGCGATCAGACTGTATAATCTACATCAGACCAAGCAAAGATCACTCTGCACAGAGAACTAATGATTATGATTATGAAGTCTTCCTTCTTTCTCTCTTCTGTTCCTTAGCTGCTATGGACTCCTAGTAAATATTTCTCTTCTCAGCATATGTGTGCCTACGTCTGTAATATATTTCTGTGTATTATCCTGTATCTGTATTACTATGCTGCTGTAACGTACTGAAATTTCCCCACTGTGGGACTATTAAAGGATTATCTTATCTCATGATTAAGCTCTCTGATGGTAAAAAGTAAGATTCAAATTTACCTTTACTAGTCATGGGGGTGGAGATTCTGCTCTAGTTTGCCAAGCATTCATGCCAGTAATTATGCCCTACCTTGTGAGATAGGGGCAGTACGGTGGCTAAGTGGTTAGCACTGCAGGCTTGCATCGCTGGAGTCCTAGGTTGGAATCTTGCCAAGGACAACATCTTCAAGGAGTTTGTATGTTCTTCCCTTGCTTGCATGGGTTTTCTCCCACCTGCCAAAGACATATTGATAAAGAATGTAGATTGTGAGCCCTATATGGGACAATGTCTGTCTAGCTCTGCGGAATATGATAGTGCTATACAGGGCCGGCTCCAGGTTTTTATGGGCCCTTGGGCGACAGAGCCTCAGTGGGCCCTCTTGTAAAGGAGGTGGGGGGAGTCGAGATACTGTGCGTCGCAGATGTAGCGAGTGACGTCATGCAGGAGGGTGGCGTCACCAACGCCATACCTCCCAATCTTTTAAAGAGTAGAAAGAGGGGCAAAATGTGCGGCGCGCTCTGCGCGCCGCGGCAAATTTAGCTCCACCCACTTTTATGTTGATTCCACCCATTCTCATTCATTTATTATGTGCTCCCACACAGTATAATCCTCCTACAGTCACCCGTAAATTATATGCCCCCCTCCATCTCTCCCCCAGTTTCATATACACCCTTCCTCTGCCCCCAGTTTCATGTCCCCCCTCCATCTCTGTCCCCAGTTTCATCACGTTCTCCCCCTTCATCTGCCCACAGTTTCATGTCCCCCATCTCTGCCCCAGTGTCATGCCGTTCCCCCCCTCCCCTTCATTTGCCCCTTCAGTTTCATTGGGCCCCCTCCATCTCTGTCCCCAGTTTCATGCCGTTCTCTCCCCACCCCCTTCCCCAGTGTCATGCCGTCCCCCCCCCCTTCATTTGCCCCCTCAGTTTCATTGGGCCCCCTCCATCTCTGTCCCCAGTTCCATGCTGTTCTCCCCCCTCCATCTGCCCCAGTGTCATGCTGTTCCCCCCCCCCTCCATCTGCCCCAGTGTCATGCTGTTCCCCCCTCCCCTTCATTTGCCCCCCAGTTTCTTTGGGCCCCCTCCATCTCTGTCCCCAGTTTCATGCCGTTCTCTCCCCACCCCCTTCATCTTCTCCAGTGTCATGCCGTTCCCCCCCTCCCCTTCATTTGCCCCCCAGTTTCATGGGCCCCCTTCATTATGTTTCACCTTTATATGTAATACAAAACAAACACATCACTTACCTTCCCTCGTTCCCCCGACGCTCCTCTCTCTCTCCCTCCAATCACATACGCGATGCAGGAGCTGTGAGATCAGCTCCCGCTTAGCTCCGGACCGGCTTGCATGTGTAGGCGTGATGCGATGACGTCATCGCGCCTACACACGCAAGCCGGGGCCGGAGCTTTAAAGCAGGAGCTGATCTCACAGCTCCTGCATCGCGTATGTATTTCAGCTCATCGGCGGACGGACGCCGATGAGCTGAAATTGTGACAGGCAAGTGCCGGGGGGCCCCCAGAGGCTCTGTGGGCCCCGGCACTTGCTCGACTATGCCGTGCGCTGACGCCGGCCCTGGTGCTATACAAGTAAGCATAATAAATAGAGATGAGCGAACAGTGTTCTATCGAACTCATGTTCGATCGGATATTAGGCTGTTCGGCATGTTCGAATCGAATCGAACACCGCGTGGTAAAGTGCGCCATTACTCGATTCCCCTCCCACCTTCCCTGGCGCCTTTTTTGCTCCAATAACAGCGCAGGGTAGGTGGGACAGGAACTACGACACCGGTGACGTTGAGAAAAGTAGGCAAAACCCATTGGCTGCCGAAAACATGTGACCTCTAATTTAAAAGAACAGCGCCGCCCAGGTTCGCGTCATTCTGAGCTTGCAATTCACCGAGGACGGAGGTTTCCGTCCAGCTAGCTAGGGCTTAGATTCTGGGTAGGCAGGGACAGGCTAGGATAGGAAGGAGAAGACAACCACAACAGCTCTTGTAAGAGCTAAATTCCAGGGAGAAGCTTGTCAGTGTAACGTGGCACTGACGGGCTCAATCGCCGCAACCCAGCTTTCCCAGGATCCTGAATGGAATACACTGTCAGTGTATTCCCGTATACCCGATATATACCCCCGATACCCGTTCCAACAGTGTGCCCCCCCACCTTCACCCCAGAAATACCCTGCAAGTCCCCTAGCAATAGAATTGGGGCTATGTACACCCACAATTTTTACTACTGGTATACAGTGCCATTGTCTGACTGGGAATTCAAAGAATATATTGGGGTTATAAATACCCTCATTTCTTGCTACTGCCATATAGTGCCAGTTTCTGACTGGTAATTCAAAGAATATATTGGGGTTACGTGCACCCACAATTTTTACTACTGGTATACAGTGCCATTGTCTGACTGGGAATTCAAAGAATATATTGGGAATACAAATACCCTCATTTCTTGCTACTGCCATATAGTGCCAGTTTCTGACTGGTAATTCAAAGAATATATTGGGGTTACGTGCACCCACAACTTTTACTACTGGTATACAGTGCCATTGTCTGACTGGGAATTCAAAGAATATATTGGGGTTATAAATACCCTCATTTCTTGCTACTGCCATATAGTGCCAGTTTCTGACTGGTAATTCAAAGAATATATTGGGGTTACGTGCACCCACAATTTTTACTACTGGTATACAGTGCCATTGTCTGACTGGGAATTCAAAGAATATATTGGGAATACAAATACCCTCATTTCTTGCTACTGCCATATAGTGCCAGTTTCTGACTGGTAATTCAAAGAATATATTGGGGTTACGTGCACCCACAATTTTTACTACTGGTATACAGTGCCAATTTCTAACTAGGAATTCAAAATGCGCAAGGCTCCCGGAAAGGGACGTGGACGAGGCCGTGGGCGAGGTCGGGGGAATGGTTCTGGGGAGCAAGGTAGCAGTGAAGCCACAGGGCGTCCCGTGCCTACTCCTGTGGGGCAGCAAGCATTGCGCCACTCCACAGTGCCAGGGTTGCTTGCCACATTAACTAAACTGCAGGGTACAAACCTTAGTAGGCCCGAGAACCAGGAACAGGTCTTGCAATGGCTGTCAGAGAACGCTTACAGCACATTGTCCAGCAGCCAGTCAGACTCTGCCTCCTCTCCTCCTATTACCCAACAGTCTTGTCTTCCTTCCTCCCAAAATTCCGAAGCTTTACAGAACAATAACCCAAACTGTCCCTGCTCCCCAGAGCTGTTCTCCGCTCCTTTCATTGTCCCTCAACCTGCCTCTCCACGTCACGATTCCACGAACCTAACAGAGGAGCATCTGTGTCCAGATGCTCAAACACTAGAGTCTCCTCCATCTCCGTTCGATTTGGTGGTGGATGACCAGCAACCCACCCTCATCGACGATGATGTGACGCAGTTGCCGTCAGGGCATCCAGTTGACCGGCGCATTGTGCGGGAGGAGGAGATGAGACAGGAGTTGGAAGAGGAAGTGGTGGATGATGAGGACACTGACCCGACCTGGACAGGGGGGATGTCAAGCGGGGAAAGTAGTGTGGATGTTGAGGCAGGTGCAGCACCAAAAAGGGTAGCTAGAGGCAGAGGCAGAGGTCAGCAGCTTAGGCGAAGCCAGGCCACACCCGGAATCTCCCAAGATGTTCCAGTTCGTACCCAGCCCCGAAAAACTCCCACCTCGAGGACACGTTTCTCGAAGGTGTGGAGTTTTTTCAAGGAATGCGCCGAGGACAGATATAGTGTTGTCTGCACAATTTGCCTCTCGAAATTGATTAGGGGCTCTGAGAAGAGCAACCTGTCCACCACTTCAATGCGCCGTCATTTGGAATCCAAGCACTGGAATCAGTGGCAGGCAGCAACGGCAGGACAAAGGCCGCCTGCCGTTCACGCCACTGCCACTGTCTCTGCCACTGCCTCTGCCTCTGCCACTGCCACTGCTGACTGTGCTGGCGATGCACTCCAGAGGACAAGCCAGGACACCACTTCATCTGCCTCCGCCACTTTGTTGACTTCTCCCTCATCCTCCCCTGTTCCTGTCTTATCTCCTTCTCCTGCACCATCAAAGGCACCATCAGGCGCTTCTTTACAACAACCCACCATCTCTCAGACATTGGAGCGGCGGCAGAAATACACTGCTAACCACCCACACGCGCAAGCCTTGAACGCCAACATCGCTAAACTGCTGGCCCAGGAGATGTTGGCGTTCCGGCTTGTTGAAACTCCCGCCTTCCTGGACCTGATGGCAACTGCGGCACCTCGCTATGCCGTCCCTAGCCGTCACTACTTCTCCCGGTGTGCCGTCCCCGCCTTGCACCAGCACGTGTCACTCAACATCAGGCGGGCCCTTAGTTCCGCGCTTTGCACAAAGGTCCACTTGACCACCGACGCGTGGACAAGTGCATGCGGACAGGGACGCTACATTTCACTGACGGCACACTGGGTGAATGTAGTTGAGGCTGGGACTGCTTCCCAAACTGGCCCGGTGTACCTCGTCTCCCCGCCTAACATTCCTGGCAGGGACACGAGAAGAACACCCCCCTCCTCCTCCTCCTCTACCGCCTCCTCCTCCGCCACCGCCTCCTCCTCCGCCACCGCCTCCTCCTCCGCTGTTAGATTGACCCCAGCTACGAGTTGGAAACGTTGCAGCACTGGCGTTGGTAGACGTCAGCAGGCTGTGCTGAAGCTGATCAGCTTGGGGGACAGACAGCACACTGCCTCCGAGGTGAGGGATGCCCTCCTCGATGAGACGGCAATATGGTTTGAGCCGCTGCACCTGGGCCCAGGCATGGTCGTTTGTGATAACGGCCGGAACCTGGTAGCAGCTCTGGAGCTTGCCGGACTCCAACATGTTCCATGCCTGGCCCACGTCTTCAACCTAGTGGTGCAACGTTTCCTAAAGAGCTACCCCAATGTTCCAGAGCTACTGGTGAAAGTGCGCCGCATGTGCGCCCACTTTCGCAAGTCGACAGTAGCCGCTGCTAGCTTAAAATCTCTCCAGCAACGCCTGCATGTGCCACAACACCGGCTTTTGTGCGACGTCCCCACACGCTGGAACTCAACGTTTCAGATGTTGAATAGAGTGGTTGAGCAGCAGAGACCTTTGATGGAATACCAGCTACAAAACCCTAGGGTGCCACAAAGTCAGCTGCCTCAGTTTCACATCCATGAGTGGCCATGGATGAGAGACCTTTGTGACATCCTACGGGTCTTTGAGGAGTCCACAAGGAGGGTGAGCTCTGAGGATGCGATGGTGAGCCTTACAATCCCGCTCTTGTGTGTTCTGAGAGAATCCCTGATTGACATCAGGGATAACTCAGATCACACAGAGGAGTTAGGGATAGCATCCGATCCGTCACAGCTGGAGAGTTGGTCCACACATCTGTCCGCTTCACTGCGTTTAATGGAGGAGGAGGAGGAGGAGGAAGAAGAGTTGTCCGATGATGTGATGGTGATACAGGAGGCTTCCGGGCAACTTCGAATCGTCCCATTGTTGCAGCGCGGATGAGTAGACATGGAGGATGAGGAGGAAATGGAGATTGAACTTTCCGGTGGGGCCAGAGGAGTCATGCCAACTAACACTGTGGCAGACATGGCTGAGTTCATGTTGGGGTGCTTTACAACCGACAAGCGTATTGTCAAAATCATGGAGGACAACCAGTACTGGATCTTTGCTATCCTTGACCCCCGGTATAAAAACAACATCTCGTCTTTTATTCCGGTAGAGGGGAGGGCCAATCGCATCAATGCTTGCCACAGGCAATTGGTGCAGAATATGATGGAGATGTTTCCAGCATGTGACGTTGGCGGCAGGGAGGGCAGTTCCTCCAGTAGGCAACCAAGTTCTCACCGGTCCACACAAACGAGGGGCACACTGTCTAAGGTCTGGGACACCTTGATGGCACCCCCTCGCCAAAGTGCCGCCACGGAGGGTCCTAGTGTCACCAGGCGTGAGAAGTATAGGCGCATGTTGCGGGAATACCTTTCCGACCACAGCCCTGTCCTCTCCGACCCCTCTGCGCCCTACACGTATTGGGTGTCGAAGTTGGACCTGTGGCTTGAACTTGCCCTATATGCCTTGGAGGTGCTGTCCTGTCCTGCCGCCAGCGTCCTATCTGAGAGGGTGTTCAGTGCAGCCGGTGGCATCATCACTGACAAGCGCACCCGTCTGTCAGCTGAGAGTGCCGACCGGCTCACTTTGATAAAAATGAACCACCACTGGGTAGAGCCGTCATTTTTGTGCCCACCTGTGTAAAGCACCCCAACATGAAACTCCATGTCTGTACTCAACCTCTCCAATTCCTCCGCATCCTCATACTCATCCACCATAAGCGTTGCACAATTCTGCTAATACTAGGCTCCCTCCACCCTGATTTCCCCCAACTCTGCTGGTTAGAGGCTCCCTCCACCCTGATTTCCACCAACTCTGCTGGTTAGAGGCTCCCTCCACCATGAATTGGTCCAAACTGGGCTGTTTAGCGGCTCCCTCCACCATTAATTGGTCCAAACTGGGCTGGTTAGAGGCTCCCTCCACCATGAATTGGTCCAAACTGGGTTTTTTAGAGGCTCCCTCCACCATGAATTGGTCCAAACTTGGCTGTTTAGAGGCTCCCTCCACCATTAATTGGTCCAAACTGGGCTGGTTAGAGGCTCCCTCCACCATGAATTGGTCCAAACTGGGTTTTTTAGAGGCTCCCTCCACCATGAATTTGCCCAAACTGGGCTGGTTAGAGGCTCCCTCCACCATGAATTTGCCCAAACTGGGCTGTTTAGAGGCTCCCTCCACCATGAATTTGCCCAAACTGGGCTGGTTAGAGGCTCCCTCCACCATGAATTTGCCCAAACTGGGCTGTTTAGAGGCTCCCTCCACCATGAATTGGTCCAAACTGGGGTTTTTAGGGGCTCCCTCCACCATGAATTTCCCAAAACTTGGCTGTTTAGAGGCTCCCTCCACCATGAATTGGTCCAAACTGGGTTTTTTAGAGGCTCCCTCCACCATGAATTGGTCCAAACTGGGCTGTTTAGAGGCTCCCTCCACCATGAATTTGCCCAAACTGGGCTGTTTAGAGGCTCCCTCCACCATGAATTTGCCCAAACTGGGCTGGTTAGAGGCTCCCTCCACCATGAATTGGTCCAAGCTGGGTTTTTTAGAGGCTCCCTCCACCATGAATTTGCCCAAACTGGGCTGGTTAGAGGCTCCCTCCACCATGAATTTGCCCAAACTGGGCTGTTTAGAGGCTCCCTCCACCATGAATTGGTCCAAACTGGGTTTTTTAGAGGCTCCCTCCACCATGAATTGGTCCAAACTGGGCTGTTTAGAGGCTCCCTCCACCATGAATTTGCCCAAACTGGGCTGTTTAGAGGCTCCCTCCACCATGAATTTGCCCAAACTGGGCTGGTTAGAGGCTCCCTCCACCATGAATTGGTCCAAGCTGGGTTTTTTAGAGGCTCCCTCCACCATGAATTTGCCCAAACTGGGCTGGTTAGAGGCTCCCTCCACCATGAATTGGTCCAAACTGGGCTGGTTAGAGGCTCCCTCCACCATTAATTGGTCCAAACTGGGCTGGTTAGAGGCTCCCTCCACCATGAATTTGCCCAAACTGGGCTGTTTAGAGGCTCCCTCCACCATGAATTGGTCCAAACTGGGTTTTTTAGAGGCTCCCTCCACCATGAATTGGTCCAAACTGGGCTGTTTAGAGGCTCCCTCCACCATGAATTTGCCCAAACTGGGCTGTTTAGAGGCTCCCTCCACCATGAATTTGCCCAAACTGGGCTGGTTAGAGGCTCCCTCCACCATGAATTGGTCCAAACAGGGCTGGTTAGAGGCTCCCTCCACCATGAATTGGTCCAAACTGGGCTGTTTAGAGGCTCCCTCCACCATGAATTTGCCCAAACTGGGCTGGTTAGAGGCTCCCTCCACCATGAATTGGTCCAAACTGGGCTGGTTAGAGGCTCCCTCCACCATGAATTTCCCAAAACTTGGCTGTTTAGAGGTTCCCTCCACCATTAATTGGTCCAAACTGGGCTGGTTAGAGGCTCCCTCCACCATGAATTTGCCCAAACTGGGCTGTTTAGAGGCTCCCTCCACCATGAATTTGCCCAAACTGGGCTGGTTAGAGGCTCCCTCCACCATGAATTGGTCCAAACTGGGTTTTTTAGAGGCTCCCTCCACCATGAATTGGTCCAAACTTGGCTGTTTAGAGGCTCCCTCCACCATTAATTGGTCCAAACTGGGCTGGTTAGAGGCTCCCTCCACCATGAATTGGTCCAAACTGGGTTTTTTAGAGGCTCCCTCCACCATGAATTTGCCCAAACTGGGCTGTTTAGAGGCTCCCTCCACCATGAATTGGTCCAAACTGGGTTTTTTAGAGGCTCCCTCCACCATGAATTGGTCCAAACTGGGCTGTTTAGAGGCTCCCTCCACCATGAATTTGCCCAAACTGGGCTGTTTAGAGGCTCCCTCCACCATGAATTTGCCCAAACTGGGCTGGTTAGAGGCTCCCTCCACCATGAATTGGTCCAAGCTGGGTTTTTTAGAGGCTCCCTCCACCATGAATTTGCCCAAACTGGGCTGGTTAGAGGTTCCCTCCACCATGAATTGGTCCAAACTGGGCTGGTTAGAGGCTCCCTCCACCATTAATTGGTCCAAACTGGGCTGTTTAGAGGCTCCCTCCACCATTAATTGGTCCAAACTGGGCTGGTTAGAGGCTCCCTCCACCATGAATTTGCCCAAACTGGGCTGTTTAGAGGCTCCCTCCACCATGAATTGGTCCAAACTGGGTTTTTTAGAGGCTCCCTCCACCATGAATTGGTCCAAACTGGGCTGTTTAGAGGCTCCCTCCACCATGAATTTGCCCAAACTGGGCTGTTTAGAGGCTCCCTCCACCATGAATTTGCCCAAACTGGGCTGGTTAGAGGCTCCCTCCACCATGAATTGGTCCAAACTGGGCTGGTTAGAGGCTCCCTCCACCATTAATTGGTCCAAACTGGGCTGTTTAGAGGCTCCCTCCACCATGAATTTGCCCCAACTGGGCTGGTTAGAGGCTCCCTCCACCATGAATTGGTCCAAACTGGGCTGGTTAGAGGCTCCCTCCACCATGAATTTCCCAAAACTTGGCTGTTTAGAGGCTCCCTCCACCATTAATTGGTCCAAACTGGGCTGGTTAGAGGCTCCCTCCACCATGAATTTGCCCAAACTGGGCTGTTTAGAGGCTTCCTCCACCATGAATTTGCCCAAACTGGGCTGGTTAGAGGCTCCCTCCACCATGAATTGGTCCAAACTGGGGTTTTTAGAGGCTCCCTCCACCATGAATTGGTCCAAACTTGGCTGTTTAGAGGCTCCCTCCACCATTAATTGGTCCAAACTGGGCTGGTTAGAGGCTCCCTCCACCATTAATTGGTCCAAACTGGGTTTTTTAGAGGCTCCCTCCACCATGAATTTGCCCAAACTGGGCTGTTTAGAGGCTCCCTCCACCATGAATTGGTCCAAACTGGGGTTTTTAGGGGCTCCCTCCACCATGAATTTCCCAAAACTTGGCTGTTTAGAGGCTCCCTCCACCATGAATTGGTCCAAACTGGGTTTTTTAGAGGCTCCCTCCACCATGAATTGGTCCAAACTGGGCTGTTTAGAGGCTCCCTCCACCATGAATTTGCCCAAACTGGGCTGTTTAGAGGCTCCCTCCACCATGAATTTGCCCAAACTGGGCTGGTTAGAGGCTCACTCCACCATGAATTGGTCCAAGCTGGGTTTTTTAGAGGCTCCCTCCACCATGAATTTGCCCAAACTGGGCTGGTTAGAGGCTCCCTCCACCATGAATTGGTCCAAACTGGGCTGGTTAGAGGCTCCCTCCACCATTAATTGGTCCAAACTGGGCTGTTTAGAGGCTCCCTCCACCATTAATTGGTCCAAACTGGGCTGGTTAGAGGCTCCCTCCACCATGAATTTGCCCAAACTGGGCTGTTTAGAGGCTCCCTCCACCATGAATTGGTCCAAACTGGGTTTTTTAGAGGCTCCCTCCACCATGAATTGGTCCAAACTTGGCTGTTTAGAGGCTCCCTCCACCATTAATTGGTCCAAACTGGGCTGGTTAGAGGCTCCCTCCACCATGAATTGGTCCAAACTGGGTTTTTTAGAGGCTCCCTCCACCATGAATTTGCCCAAACTGGGCTGTTTAGAGGCTCCCTCCACCATGAATTGGTCCAAACTGGGGTTTTTAGGGGCTCCCTCCACCATGAATTTCCCAAAACTTGGCTGTTTAGAGGCTCCCTCCACCATTAATTGGTCCAAACTGGGCTGGTTAGAGGCTCCCTCCACCATGAATTGGTCCAAACTGGGTTTTTTAGAGGCTCCCTCCACCATGAATTTGCCCAAACTGGGCTGTTTAGAGGCTCCCTCCACCATGAATTGGTCCAAACTGGGTTTTTTAGAGGCTCCCTCCACCATGAATTTGCCCAAACTGGGCTGGTTAGAGGCTCCCTCCACCATGAATTGGTCCAAACTGGGGTTTTAAGAGGCTCCCTCCACCATGAATTTGCCCAAACTGGGGTGTTTAGAGGCTCCCTCCACCATGAATTTGCCCAAACTCTGCTGGTTAGAGGCTCAATCCACCCTGATTTTCAAAACAAATGTTGGTGCCAACCTCAACTTACTACAAGGGCCAAATTCACTGCTGGTGACAAGCTCTCCTCACTGCAAGTGCCAAATACACATGTTTCAAGGTGTTTTCCTACTGTCAGAGAGGTGGTATTGAGTGTGTAAAGTGTGTAGTTGTTAGGCAGTGATGTTGGGGTAATAGAGGGTCTTTGGTGTGTTAGATGCCCCCAGACATGCTTCCCCTGCTGTCCCAGTGTCATTCCAGAGGTGTTGGCATCATTTCCTGGGGTGTCATAGTGGACTTGGTGACCCTCCAGACACGGATTTGGGTTTCCCCCTTAACGAGTATCTGTTCCCCATAGACTATAATGGGGTTCGAAACCCATTCGAACACACGAACATTGAGCGGCTGTTCGAATCGAATTTCGAACCTCGAACATTTTAGTGTTCGCTCATCTCTAATAATAAATAAATTAAAAGTGACATCAGCTGAAAGTTTCACAAAAATCATTCTAAAATCTCAGGCATGGGCTGCTGCACCCACAAGTCCTGTCTGAGGAGTCTAGGCATCAGGGTGGGATTTCAGAATGAGTTCAGTAGGCTTTCCGTTGATGTCAAAGCCAGGAACAAGTAAATCGCACTAGAAAGGGCATGAGTGCTAGAATAGCCAGACACTCCGCCCCTATGACTAGTTAAAGTAAATCTTCATACGGCACCAGAATCTTTTAAATTCATAAGGTCATTTATAACTTTACTTTTCAGTATCAGGCAGCTTATTCAGGGGCATGATAGTAGAGGCCCATCTAAGATCAAAAAGACACCTGGCAGGTTTCTTTTAAAGAGAATTTTCAGCCAAAATGAAGAAATGATAATATTAGTAAATTAAAATATAGAACATTGCTGACATTTTTTTTTGTCTGTTTGCTTTTAACTATAGAAAGGGTAAAGGCTCAGAAACCTTGGTTCCTTGTTCCTCTGTACAGTGTACAGTGCTGTGCTTCCAGGGAGTACACCATGTAGCTGGTACCTTTGCACAACTCACTAAGGCTCTCGTTTGGGTCATTCCGTTCTCCTCTCCACATGACAAATGTGAAGATCTGCATTTGTCACATGGGAAACCAAGCAGAAACCACAAGGACCAATTAATAGTCTATGGAGTCCGCGGGTTTATTAAGGTAACTGCTTTATTTATGCGGATTCGTTTTTTGTTTGGGGGTCCCCAATAAGATTCTTCAAATGGAAACCCCTGCGCAGATGTGAACTGGGCCTTACAGTGTTGGCAAAAGTATTGGCACCCCTGCAATTCTGTCAGATAATACTCATTTTCTTCCAGAAAATGACTGCAATCACAAATTCTTTGGTATTATTATCTTCATTTAATTTATCTTCAATGGAAAACCACAAAAAGAATTGTCAGAAAGCCAAATTGGATATAATTCCACAGCAAACATAAAAAAGGGGGTGGACAAAAGTATTGGCAATGTTTGAAAAATCATGTGATGCTTCTCTAATTTGTGTAATTAACAGCACCTGTTACTTACCTGATACACCTAACAGGTGGTGGCAATAACTAAATCACACTTGCAGCCAGTTGAAATGGATTAAAGTTGAGACTTGAGAAGCAAAATTGTGAGGAAGCATGAGCAATCTCAAGGCTACAAGTCCATCTCCAAAGACCTGAATGTTCCAGTGTCTACTGTGCACAGTGTCATCAAGAAGTTTAAAGCCCATGGCACTGGGGCTAACCTCCCTAGATGTGAACGGAAAAGAAAAATTGACTAGAGATTTCAACGCAAGATTGTGTGGATGGTGGATAAAGAACCTCGACTAACATCCAAACAAGTTCAAGCTGCCCTGCAGTCCGAGGGTACAACAGTGTAAACCCGTACTATCTGTCGGCGTCTGAATGAAAAGGGACTGTATGGTAGGATATCCAGGAAGACCCCACTTATTACCCAGAGACATAAAAAAGCCAGGCTGGAGTTTGCCAAAACTTACCTGAGAAAGCCAAAAACGTCTTGGAAGAATGTTCTCTGGTCAGATGAGACAAAAGTAGAACTTTTTGTGAAAAGGCATCAACATAGAGTTTACAGGGAAAAAAAGAGGCCTTCAAAGAAAAGAACACCGTCCCTACAGTCAAACATGGCGGAGGTTCCCTGATGTTTTGGGGTTGCTTTGCAGTTGCTTTGGCACTGGACTGCTTGACTGTGTGCATGGCATTATGAAGTCTGAAGACAACCAACAAATGTTGCAGCATAATGTAGGGCCCAGTGTGAGAAAGATGAGTCTCCCTCAGAGGTCATGGGTCTTCCAGCAGGACAATGACCCAAAACACACTTCAAAAAGCACTAGAAAATGGTTTGAGAGAAAGCACTGGAGACTTGTAAAGTGGCCAGCAATGAGCCCAGACCTGAATCCCATAGAACACCTGTGGAGAGATCTCTTGATGGCAGTTTGGAGAAGGCCCCCTTCACATCTCAGGGACCTGGAGCAGTTTGCCAAAGAAGAATGGTCTAAAATTCCAGCAGACCATTGTAAGAAACTCATTGATGGTTACCGGAAGCGGTTGTTCTCAGTTATTTTGTCTAAAGGTTGTGCTACCAAGTATTAGGCTGAGGGTGCCAATACTTTTGTCTGGCCCATTTTTGGAGTTTTGTGTAAAATGATCAATGATTTGACTTTTTTTCATTCTGTTTTGTGTTTTTTCATTGCAAGCAAAATAAATGAAGATATTAATACCGAAGAATTCGTGCTTGCAATAATTTTCTGGAAGAAAATGAGTATTATCTGACAGAATTGCAGGGGTGCCAATACTTTTGGCCAACACTGTAGGAGTTGCCGGAGGCAGACAGACACACACTTTTATTAACTAGATGACCTCCCCTTAGTCAATGTGATTTGCTTATATAGGCAGTGGAGAGATTTAGCGGCTGTTCACACTGCACATGTTGTGTTGCATATTAGCTCGTGCAGGACACTTTGGCTGGTGTAGGTCATGGTACCATCATGTTCTGGGAGGTTTCTGGAGCCTCTATCACATGATGGCTTTTAATAGACAGAACACTGAGTGGTGTGTTGCTCTCCTCTGATGCAAACCATTGACAACAGATGTTTTCCAGATTACCATGGTGGGAAGGGGCATGTTATTTAAGGGCCCATTACAGCATTGGGAAAGAAGGTGGAGATAGTGCATCCATCAGGAGAGGAGTGGCTTGCTGCTCAGAGATTTGCACTTACGTCCTGGTCAGCTAAAGGTGCGAAGGCAGTGAGTCTAGCGCTCCAGTAAGACCTCTCTTAGCAGCGACATGGGTTTTTGAAGGCACTGTGGTTGCATTTCTGCCCCAGTCCAAGTGGGGCGCCTGTCACCACTGGGCCTATAAAAAGCTATTGTAGTTTCGCTGTTCCACTGTATCTACCTCTTTCATCTAGTAAAGACTCCTACATTGAAGGCCATGATGTTTCCAGTTTGGGTGTGTCCCTTCCTGTGCCAGTAAAGTACTCTGGTAGATGACCTTCAAGAGGGATGATATGGCTGGACAGTTGCTTTGTAAGAGCCTGTCAGGTAAACAGCACAACAGCCTCTGAGGAACGCAGCACTGGATGGGGCAAGGTGAGCATCATATTGCATGACGTGAAGACTGGAGTGTGCACTTGTAACAAGACTGCTATTGATGACCTACCCTAAGGGCCTAGTACAATTTTTGCATTGGTACCCTAAGGGCCTAGTACAATTTTTGCATTGGTACCCTAAGGGCCTAGTACAATTTTTGCATTGGGTGCCAGGGCTTTAAGTTTCCTCTTTGAGAGGATCTGTTCTTTATGGCACCTCTTCTCTGATTAATAAAGGGAGGGGGCCAGTAGAATATTACTTGTTCCCTTTCCAGCAATTACTTATGATTTTGAAGTTGTCAGGTAAATACAATTAGGTTCGGTTTTATGTGTCTTGTATACTTGTTGACATTAATAAGTTTTTTCATGGGCTCTTGATACTTTTGTCCATCTGCCCTTTTGTTTATCAGTTTTTGTAAAACTGGATATTAACAAGTATGTAAGCTTCAAAACTGACCCCGCTCTCAAGGCAGAAATGTAGAAGCCATTTTCATATAATCAGATGCCGTGAACACGGAATTTATTCATCACCTCTTGGAAAGTTCAGATCTTGAAATTTCAAATTATCCAGTGATGATTATTCGATAGCTACAGAAAACACAGAAACAAATCTATGAAAGTAACTAATAAGCTACCAACATGTAACTTGTAAACTTTATAGTACAACTCAGGGCTCAGAGTTCAAGAATCATTAACAACACTGAGGAGTGAGGTATCAATACTGCCCCCTCCTTAGCATCTGCAGCTGCCTGGCCATACAATTAAAATACTAGTCAGTGGAATGACTTTCTTAGCTGAGAGGTGCACAACTCCTGAACCGGAACAGGGAAGAAAACCACTGGCACCAACTTCTGTTTTTCAAAGAACAAAAGGATCTGGTGGCTAAAAAACAACTGTCTGATCCTTATCTCCCTGATATTTACCATCTAGAAGACGACAAACGGCCCCTATACATATTAGATGGTTGGTCAATGCTTCCAAAATCATCAGGCTCAATCAATATATTGTATATATAATGTGTATGGGTTGCTTGAAAACAGTTTTTTTTTTTTTTTTTTTACCTATTATTGACACTAATAATGATCCTAGTTGATAAGATGTATTAGGTTAGTATTAAAGGCATCCAATCATTGGAATCCCATTTTTTCTCCCTAACATGTAGGAATAGCCTTAAGAAAGGCTATTCTTCTCCTACCTTTAGATGTCATCTCTGCACCGCCGTTCGGTATAAATCCCGGTTTTCGTCAGTATGCAAATGATCTCTCTCGCAGCACTGGGGGCGGTCCCCAGCACTCAAACAGCACTGGGAGCTTCCCCAATGTTGCGAGAGACATCTCCAGTGCTATCTTTGTCTGGAACGACCTCTCTCCACGTCTTTTTCCATCCAGGGTTTAAAACTTCTAGGCATGTGCAGTCGGTTCTTCCATGGGGCCTCGGGCACAGACGACTGCACATGCCCACAGCCATTTTCTTGTGGCCTCTTACACAGTAAGCTGGTGTAAGCCTTTCTTAAGGCTGTTCCTATGAGTTAAGGAGAAAAAATGGGATTCCAATGATTGGATCCCTTTAAATAAGATATGTGCGTGTTCTCCAAAAATAAGATAGATATTATTTCTTTGCTCCAAAAGATGGGTTAGGGTTTATTTTCAGGGGATTATTTTATCTCTTTCCATGAAAAACAATCCACTCACATAGACCCCCTTACACCAAAAACAATTAGAGTTTGCAAGTGCTAATGGTGGATGGGCTCTCACACACAGATCTGCGTCGCCCGTCATAGGCATGTCACTGTCATGTCTCTTGCCATTGTATCAGCGCTACCTCTTGAGGTACTCTCCATTCAGCAACAGGTGTGGCATTAAAAATAATAGGCAGTGGACCAGCCAACAGGTGGCACCTGTGCAGGAACTGGGTACACTCAAAACTAAAATTGCTCAGACCCTTTAACTGACTGGGAGGAATGAAAAATAGCCCATTCTAGGCTCCATGGTAAAGGAGCATCTTGTGCAGCATATAGGTATTGTAATGTAATGGTGGTCAACCAAAAAGAAGGCAAGTAGTCTCTTGGTAAGGAGGACATGTCAGGTCTTTTAATATGTATAGGATAAAATAAGATCATGTGTATAAGATAAGCATCTTTACTTAGCACTCAGCATTGTGCTCCTTGCTAATCCTCCTGGAAATTTACATATACATTGCTACATTTTCAGTAAAATTTCTAAACGAAGAGCAACAGAGTACAAGGAAAAGTGTCCCAACATTGTTATTCAATAAGAAATGCAAATTTTTACTAAAACAGACATATTAAAGTTGACAGGTCTAAAGGGTTATCCGACCATGGGAATTTATTGCATATGCATAGTATATATATGATATGCATAAATATGGAAAACGGAGATAGCCAACCTGCCTAGTGGTGAAGTCCTAGGCTGCTGCATCTGAGCAGAGGATGACTATAGATGTGGCCAACAACTTATACAGCCATTGAAGTTACAGAATACTCACTTGCCTCCTGGATGCGGTCCCCCACATAGATGTAGATGCCATAGATGGGACATCTATCACACGTTTCCAGCATATCTGTAGATAAGCCGTAAAAGTCCAAGGTGTGAATACCCCATTAAATCATGAGTGGCCTGGTAGACAATTGTCCCCTGCAGAGCAATAAGTGCTCCACGGCCAAGCGCCAGTTAATTTAAGGATTATTTTAATCTATAACCGCCTTACAGTATCTTAACTGACCCAAATTGTCTTAGATTTCCATTTCTTCTGGGATCCCTGCAGTTATCACCAATAATTCAAATAACCTTAAAAATACTTGAAAATACTATTGCTCCATGTAGCTGTCAAGCTGAAGGTTTGAGTATATATATAAAGGGCGAGTTGTGCCTTCTGCTAACAATCATAGACTAATCGCTGTAATTATTAATTCCTCTATTGTACGCTCTATGAATACAGATATGGCTCCACACAGAACATTGTAAAGTAACGTGGATGACATTGGGAATTGCTTAGGAAACGGACTGCACAAATGGAGCAGACCTCTTGATTGAGATCTCCTCTCTTGCTGTCATTACTAATTACCTTTTCCTCGCACTGATTTATATGCATTGCGGGGCTTTTATTTTCACAATGGAGTCTTATGATGTTATTTCTGCTTTCCAAAGAAGAGCATAAAGACACAATTCAAAGGCCCGTTTATCCTGCGGAAAATCGAGACGTCTCCTCAAGTACTTTGTATCAATATAGAGAGCCCAAGCCTTTCATTGGGAGCCATAATGCGCAGAAAATGTCAAAGGTTTTTTACTACAAAGTACGCTGGTCCTTCTGCCGCAGCCAAAAACATCCTCTTAAAGGGTTAACGGTGGAATAATGACCTTAGTCATACTTGAGATGGGAAGGTATAAAATGCTAACAATGATATAAGTAAAATACTTGAACCAATAAGGCTTTACACCATGGTATATGGAAATGGAAATAACGCTAAGTGCTTATGCAAAAGAGCAGATAAAAGACGGGAACCCTGATTTTTAATCATTATGGGATCTGAAGCCTTTAATGGAAAATCATGTGGAGTATTTTACGGGCAATAATTTCAAGCATATTGTTTAATTAAAGAAAGAAAACTTTACTATTTTCATTCGCTTTGCTCAAACAGGCTTATAGCTTTATCTAGCCAGGCAAAGAGGCGAAAGTAATCTTTTGTTTCTGCTTTTTATCAGTTTAGTAGATTTCAACTACCCAACTAGACTTCTAGAACGTCTAGAATTTACTCTAAACCTGTGTAGGTAATGTTTTCTTCGGCAGGCACCCAAGCAGGACAATGTTACATGGAGCTTCGGGGATAAATGACTCATAGTACAAAAGTAATATCGAGGAGTAATCTAATAATGCATTACAATTATTTTTGGCTTACTCACAAATTAAAGAAATTTAATATGCACAGAAAAATTATAGGGAATGCAAAAGGGGCAAATGTCCAGGGGCCTCCAACACCAACTTTGGGACTAGTTTTCTTAATCCCTTTTCAGACACTCCTAACAGAGATTTGCAAAGATGTAAAATATATGTCCAACAATATAGATGTTTTACTATGAGATGATTATGGGATTTTACTAGTATATGATTACAAAGGGTGAGGAATCCAGTCTCCAGTACACATGGCTTACTTAAAGAAACTCAAGCTAGCCATACACATTAGATACAATAGATATGTATGGGGTCCTCCACACTCTCCCGTAGTAGATGATGGGGTAGATAAGGAACGGGCTTGGGTTCCAAGTACACAATCCTTCTATATTCACAAAACTACATCACTGTCACTTTCTCCACTCTCAAAGTACAGTACACAAGAACAGCTTGGGCAAGATACTTGTCTGACTATCCAACATGCAAATCTTGATCTCCCCAAAATGCAGGGAACAGCGGGACTGCCATCTTATATATTACGTTGTCAGATACTGTTGATATAAGCAACAATTATCTGATATTCATGTCTAATTCACTTATCTTAAACTGGGAGATCTTACTCTGAAATCACTATATATAACATGAATGGTTCAACACCACCATACACGATACATTACATGGTCACCTGATGACTAATAGGCTTAGATCAAGAACATTCCTTCATTAGTTATACCTCTGGTAGGAAGTGAACCTATGTTATCCTATATAAGAAAAGTAGTTCAAAATGGGTCAACCAGGGCAGAATAACCACCCAGACTCCCAGACTAGGAGAGGTTTTAAAATGAGGCTAGTCTAAAGGCGGTGGAAGTCATGAACCCTTTAATACTCACCGTAATGTCTGTCTGTTCTTCTTAATTGGGAGGAAATAGATGCCGAAGCATGTGATCTGAATAAGCTGGTATACATGGATATAAAGAACTGATAGCAACCGAAATTCAGCTCACCAACCTGAATGTGGATGTCTGTTCAAGCACATGGATGAATGCTGGGACACTGTGCACACAGATCCTTAGCAATGCCATGACTAAGGACGGGAGTTTTGTCTGAAACATGTTGGCTGCTGCCATTCCCTCATGAACGCTATGTTATACTGTGTTTTTACTGCATCAATAAAGTGGAAGACATCTCTTTTTACAAGCACTGAAGGTTAGTTTCTTTTGCTTTATATAAAGAAGCCTGAAAATGAACTCTGTTCAGGAGGATAAGAGATGCTGGATAGGAGCCATCTTCAAAGTCATCTTATGTAGTGTCTGGTACAGAGTCATTTCTAGGTCCTGTAGGTAATCAATATTTTAGTCTAGGAAAACCCCTTTAAGGCTGGGATCCCACACTGCAAAAACAAAGCATTTTGGTTATGGTTGAATCTGTAGCAAAAAAATGCTGCATTTTATAGTACCTGCAAAGTGGTGAAATTGCGGCTAATCTCATCCAGAAAGTGCAGAAAATAATCTGCAGCAGAAATGCTGCAATTACATAACCTGTTGTGTTTTTGTAAATTGCAGCATGTCAATTAAACTTCCTTCGGGCCCCTTCACACGGAGTTTACGCTCCGCTCATTCAGACACATATACAAGCGCGCTTCAAAACACATCCCATTCACTTCAATGGGAGCGTGTGTAAATACTTTTCTAATGTATAATATCCTAAAGATATCCTAAGTATAGGTAAAAAAAAAACAAACATAATATTAGTGGGAGTCTGACACTCAGCACCGCCATCAGTTGGCTGTTCCCATTCTCTAATACACAGAGATTGGAACAGGAAGCAAACAGCTCTGTTCTCTGCTTAGTGGCCGGACCAAGTACTGCAAATCAGCTCACCTAAACAGTGACTCCATGAATCAGAGCTAATCTATGGGGGTGCCAGGTGTCAGACTCCTGCAGATCTCATGTTAGTGACCTATCTTTAGGGCAGGTCATAAATTCTTTTAACCAGAAAATCTCTTTAAAGAAGCTGGCTACCACAAATAATATATAATAGAACAGAAAATCTGAACTGGATAAAAAGGTAATCTTTTGGAGAGGTTTCACTGTATTTCTATCATCCAGATAGTAAAATAAAAATCCCATATTAAAGACCTTCAAAAATGTATCTTAACCTAGAGGTCAGACACTTACACTGCTGAATAGAATTCAGATCCTCTTTAGTAGAGATTTCCCATCAATCTGCCATGCCACTCAAACATTAGTAAAATATTGATGTCTGCAGTAACCATATATGCATATGTCGGCCTGTGCCCTAGGTGTTTTTGTGAACATGTCTTCTCCATGCCAATTGAATGCATTTTTTAAGGCTGGCGAATGTATTTGTATGCAAATTCCAACAAGCACTTTTGTGAACACTTAGGCTGCATAGTAAAAAGGCATCATATTAACAAACTCACATTGTCGGAGCTGCCTGTGCCGAAGTCTCTAAGCAGAATTCAATGTGTTCTTGCGAATACACAAGCAGAATATTGCTTAGGGTAGTCATGACAGAGTGAATGTCAAACGCGTTCCTGTTGCACTGGGTACACTAATTAAAATGCAACTGGCTTGGGTGATACACAGTTTATTTTCTTTTTGTGCTAATGCTTTGCAATTGATGCATGTTTATGCTACTTGTAGGCTCCTTTTAACTGACACAGTTATTTGCCGAGGCAGATGTACATTGTGTTTATGATGTTTACCACAAGTGTTATATTGATTATCTGGTGGTGAAGGGCTAACAGCCAATCGCATAGAACAACCCGTGGGCAGCTGGTGCCAAATGTTACTGTGCTAAAAGCCAAAGGAGCAAATTTAGTTTTTTAAAACATAAACTAATATTATTCACTGTGAACATAAGATAAGAGCGCCAAATGTGCTCAAATACAAAATGCATTGCAATGACAAGACTTAATAAAAGTTTAACCCTCTGATGACTAACGTGCATCCCAGAGGCACAGGTGGCAGACTAGTGTTTTACCTAAAACCCTGAGTATTGAAGATCCGACACAAAAGAATTTACCTCTGGCAAGGTCTATTATTTAGAGGACAACTGCTGAGAACAAATTGTCATAAAGTAATAGCTGGAGACAAGTATAGCTTTTGTATGGATAAATCAGCATAAACTATAATATCTGGGAAGGTGAAAAAATAAGTATTAGCTGTAAATGCTGACAAGGGTGTAGGAAGTCTTCAGTAGTTGATACCTTATTTAATGCTTAACTAATAATGATGAGAGATTACAAGCTTTCGAAGCTCTTGGCTTCTTCCTCAGGTATATTTAAAAACAATTTCTGAAAGATGCATATTTATGTACAAAGGGACACATAGGAATAGAATTTTAGGTGGGAGGGTGGAAGGTTATTGGTACATACAAGTAAACAATTCAACAGTCCCAAGTTCCTTATCAGTTCAAAGAGTGGTCTTTTTATGGCATCTTCAGATCAGTGATTCCTGTAAAGGGCCATAAACCCATGTGACAGATTCAACCCCTCCTGAAGTGTATGAAACAGAGTCATGAGCTTGTACTCATAAATTCTGTCTTACTTAGATTTGACATTTTCTCTTATAACCAAAATTTTCATGTCATTGGTGATATTATGATCTTCATTGCAGAAATGTTTTGATCCTGGAAGGTCCATTCTTTGTTCTCTAATTGTTTGAACTGATAAGGTGCTTGGGAACTGTTGAATTATTTACTTGTATGTACCAATAACCTTCCACCCTCCGACCTAAAATTCAATTCCAATGTGTCCCTTTGTACATAACTATGCATCCTTCAGAAATTGTTTTTAAATATACCTGAGGAAAGTCGTCGGAGTTCTCCCTGTTCGCCTGACTCCCTCCGTATGAATGCTTCTAGTCCTCCCGAGCTTGTTCTCCCCCAACCTTGCCATGCTCACGATCTTGTTCTCCCCTCCTTGCATATGTCTGTCTTGTCCTCCCCTCCCTCCTTTTGTTCCTAGTGCGTGAGTCTAGTCTTGTCTACTCCCCTCTCCCCTTGTCTTTCTTTTTGCGTTTCTTGGTTCTTTTTTTTTTAAACTATGCTCCTCCTGACGGGGTTGTACCCCTTACATTTGCCTTTTATTGTGGCCCTGTGTGGCTACTTCGATTGCCTTTGGGATTTGTTATCCCCTTTCTTGTTGTTTGGCTTTTCTTGTTTGCAAAATTCCTAATAAAAATTGATTACACCTAAATATACCTGAGAAAGAAGCCAAGAGCCTTGAAAGCTGGTAATCTGTCATCATTATTAGTTAGCCATTAAAAAAGGTAAGTTTTTTGTTTTTTTATATTTCATACCCACTGGCTAATACGGTACAAAAACATACTATGGGTTCACACCTGCGTCTGGGGTCTCCGTTCTGTGGTTTCCGTCTTCTGCATGCCAGAAGACGGAAACCACAGACCGGGTCCGGCAGTGCGCGGCGGTGAGCGTTTTGCGCTCTCCGCCGCGAAACCGGATTTTTTTATCCGGACACAGAGTACTGCATGTCCGACTCTGTGTCCGGATTATAAAACCCGGTTTCGCGGCGGAGAGCGCAAAACGCTCACTGCCGCACACGGCCGGACAGCTTTCTCACCCATTCAAATGAATGGGTGAGAAAGTCTCCTGCAGGCTTCCGTCTCCTGCATCTGTTTTATGCAGGAAACGGAAACCTGCAATAAGGACCGACGACGCAGATGTGAACGAGCCCTTAGAGAAATATCACATGATAAGTAAAATATCACATAAAAAGTAAAGCTTAGGCTCCGTTCCGGCAGAGTAACGCGCTGCTCATTCAGACACGTAAACACATGTCAGAGCGAGGTGCTTCAAAACAGATCCCATTGATTTCAATGGGTGCCGGCTTACGCATGCTGCACATTGAAATCAATGAGAGGCTATATAACCCATTGATTTCAATGGGTAGCGCGCGTAAGCCGGCACCCATTGAAGTCAATAGGATCTGTTTTGAAGCGCCTCGCTCTGACATGTGTTTACATGTCTGAATGAGCAGCGCGTTACTCCGTGGGAACAGAGCCTTAACATGAGCATAGCACGTAGAGTAGTAACATAAAACAGCACATACAGTGGCAAAATAAACAGCACATAAAGAAGAATTAAATAAAGTATTGTTTAGTCAAAATATGATTATAACAAGACACCTACAGTTTTCTATGTGGGTGTTAGTCTGGATGGATAATGGCCACTGTAGTTTTGATGGGGGTGGTGGGCAAGGTATGTGATCTCAATGACGAGAGGGTAGTAAACCACTGCCAGACAACTTTGTAGGTGACTTCCTTCAAATTATTATTATTATTTTATTCCATCATATGTCCAACAAAAGTCAGACAACACTACTGAAATGAACAGGTTTGGTAGGAATGTCTATTGTGTAGAACAACTCTTATAGTCTAGGTACATAGGTCTATACAGGGTCCAGTAGTCTTATAGTGTCTAGAATCTAGAAGCTCTAAATCATATGATAAAATATGAAAAGGACAGAATTATACATGCACCAGGAAACAAAATAATAGCACATTGATGGTCTTTTCAGCAGTATCTCCAGGAGGATGGTAATAATACTGTGGCACCTCTCCAAAAGACCAACTCGTTGAGACTATCACCTCCAAACTCAGACCACATATTCTGTGACAGATCTTCAGTTTTGCATACTAGCCATCTTGTTTAAGAAGACCACCTTACCTAAAACACCACTTTTTCAGGTATTTTTGGGTGGTCATCTCACAAGAGGTTTCACTGTAGTGATTTAGGACCCTTTTATACACATAAAATAGGTAGGTGCTAGATCGCTAGGAGGCTCTCTTCTATACATAGCACTGATCCAAAAAACTGGGATTACGTGTCCATGTGTGAATGGAACACCAGTCTCTTATGTGCACTCAAAATCTATGGGACAGCTGTTCATTATTTCAATCTGTCCCATAGATTCAGAGTAAGTATATAGCCTTATTGGCAAAATAGTGCTCTGATAGGATCCTGTCTATATATTAGTGGTCCCAATCCTCAGCACATTCTCTGCAAAGAGTTCACAGAACCCACTTGACTAATATAAAACAGAAAAAAAAAAAAAAACATTGAGGGGAAATTAGTAAAACAGACAAATTTTCTGGCTTTTTTTTTTTTAAAAAATTATGTATAGTGAACATTTTCTATTAAAATACAAAATAAAATACAAGTTCCATCGTCTCATATAGATATCATCACCAGAATACCACAACAGTGAGACCTAAGACCAAATCTCTATACAAGATGGTTAATACCTGTATTCTTAACAATGGTTAGGCCAAGTTCTGGAATGTTCACCTATAATATTGGGCCAGTGGTAGGTATCAGGTACAACTCATGACAATTGTAAATCTGTTGGGATGAGGCATCAATGTCTGCTCTGTCTGCATTTCATAAAAATGGAGAGCAAATCTAAAAATGGAGAAAATGGCACATTTTTGACACTTTTGCTGGTGAAAACAGCTAAAAAACCATTAAATGCATCAGTTTTGTACCATGAAAACTGTCATGCCTTTAGTAAATTTCTCCATTGTCCATTTATATTACAACTTTCAGGAGTTGTCCAGAACCTTTCCTTCTGGCAAATCTAAGTGTCCGCTGCACACATTTGGAACAGCTGCCAAGAAAAAGTTAAATGATTGGTGCCCAGTAAATATTGAGGACTTTCTATTAATTTCAGAGCCTGATCACACCCAATGTCCAGATAGACACAAGACAGAGGTCCTCAACAACTTTTTTTCCCTACATTATGAATTCTACAACACAATGTGCCTACTTTACATTATATGGCCAATTGTGAAACATGAATATTGCTGAATATAAGTTGTGTTTTGTTTTTTAAGCCTTCTATTCTGACTCCATGTTGCTCCCATCTATTGAAATGCACACTGCCTATGCTAATTTCTGCACGTCTAGGACCCACATATTGTGCAGATGAAAGACATGTCCAACAATTTCATTCCAATACTTCTTTTAGTAATATTATTAAAGGGTTTGTCCAATAAATGTTATTATTTGTATAAATCAAAAGTTATACAATTTCAGGGGTTAACGTCAGCAATCTGCGAGAAGGTGACAGGCAGGGTACTGGAATCACAGTATATCTCCCCCAGGGTGGGTCTTGACTAGGCTTCAGCCCACGTGTGGGTCCTGAGGTTCGCTACGAGCCCATAAAAGGCTGCAGAGCCTGCACTTAAGGGCAAATCCTGGGAGCAAGAGGAAATGCCTGGGTCTGTCCCGACACTGGTGAAACTGTATTGTGCTCTTTTTGTTGATTCGTGTGGCTGGTAGTAAGCCACCCATACAGTTAGTACTAATTGTTTAGTTAGAGCTCGGACAAGCAGGGTGTTGCTTCACATTCTTTTGCCTGAAGTTAAAGGCTGTATTTTATTTTGCTCTTTTTGCGGCTGAAGTGAAAGTTTATTTATTTTGCTCTTTTTTTCTAAATAAACCTGTTTGCTACAGTTTTGTGTCCCAGTCTCTGACTGGTTGGGTCTGCACCATTGCTGCTACCAAGCTGCCTTCCTGACAAATCACATCGGGCATCCTGAGTGTCCTGAGATCATGATGCTCAATACACCCCATGTGACTACAGAGGCCCAATTACAGGCCTCAACAGTGACTCCAGAGCATGTGACATCAGATGCAGAAAAGGCCTGAGAAGATGCCAGGGGAGTGCTTGACGCCCTGGAGAGGTCAGTATAACTGTTTGTTTTTTTTTGTTGTTTTTTTTCTACTCATCTGCCCTGGTGCTGAACAAGTTTGTCGCTACCTATCCTGGGGGAAGAAGTGGAGACAGGAGCAGAGATTGGTAAGTAAATTATTGGTCATACCTGTTGGAATAAACCAATAGATAGTGGCTAATAAAAAAAAAAATAAATAAATAAATAAAAAAGTCGTCCTTTAGTTTATTAGGCCACCTCATGACAGGGGCGGTTCTGTTCCCAATACAATTTCTATATCAATTCCTCATGGTTTTCTAGAGCTCTATTTACTGTCATAATTTGTTTACTTCCAGTGGATAAAATAACCAATCCAGGGTCATGTGATGTACAGCTCCTTACAGTCACAGCACAGTGTTCAGACAAGTTTCTTGTGCATGAGCTGTGCACCTGTGTGTCCATTACATGACCAGAGGTGTAACTACCATAGAGGCAGTGGAGGCGGCTGCCACAGGGCCCGGGCCATTAGGGGCCCGGTGACAGCCACTACCGCTGCGTTATTCTTTTTTCAATAGGCCGTTACGGGCCCTATTTACTTGCTGATCCTGGCAGGGCCGGGATCAACAAGTGACACCGCGGGACCCACAAATACTATCATTATACTCGGGGGTCTTTGCAGATCGGAGGCCCGGGAGAGGTAAGGGAACGTAAAAAACACTGTTACTTACCTCTCCACGATCCTGCCAGGCCTCCTTCATACTTGTCTGATGTCTCTGACGTCACATGAACCCGGCCTACTTCCCAGGTCATGTGACGTCCGACGTCATTAAAGAAGGACGAGAGTGGCGGCTGACAGCATAGGAGCCGGGGGACAGGTAAGAAACTGTTTTTTTTTTTTATAATGTTTTTATTCCCCTGGGTCTCCGATTATTATACTCTGGGGTCTGAAAAGACCCCAGAGTATAATAATTGTTTATGGGTGTCCACAGTGGGACATAATACTTTTTTTTTTTTTTTTTTTTTAATGTAGATTGTGAGCCCCACATAGAGATCACAATGTACATTTTTCCGTCATCAGTATGTCTTTGGAATATGGGATGGAAATCCATGCAAACACGGGGAGAACATAAAAACTCCTTGCAGATGGTTTTATGTTCTTGGTGGGATTTGAACACCAGGACTCCAGCGCTGCAGGGCTGCAGTGCTAACCACTGAGCCACCGTGTGGCCCCCTCACAGTGGGACATAATACTGTGTGCAGGGGACACTATTGGGGATAATACTGTGTGCAGGGGCCACTAATGGACATAATACTGTGTGCAGGGGCCACTAATGGACATAATACTGTGTGCAGGGGCCACTAATGGACATAATACTGTGTGCAGGGCTTACTAAGGGACATAATATAGTGCAGAGGAGGGGGTCGGTCGAGGTCTTCGGCGTCGGTTGGGGGGGGGAGCATGTCAAAAGTTCGCCACAGGGCCCCGCCATTCCTAGTTACGCCACTGTGCATGACCATGGACTGATTTTTATCCACTAGAAGTATGCAGAGTGAATGACAGTAAGCTGAGATATAGAAAACCGAGAAGAATTGATACAGAAAGTATATTGGAAAATTGTAGAACCTTTTATTAATACAAACAAAAACACTTATTATTTGTGGAAACTGGACAATCCCTTAGGTTAATAAGAGTTACAATAAATAACTGCACAAAATTACAAAGAGACTGCCAAATATAATGGATGTGTTAGAAGGGATCACAAAGGTGTATAGAGAGTCAGGAACTGCACAGTGTGAACCAGAGGCAAATCGAAGCCGTGTGTATACTAGGAATGAGAGCATGACAACAAGTACAGACCAATACAGAGTGTACAGTAGGTCTCCTATAGATGATTTGTATATTGATCTGTTGATGGATAGTAATATAAAGACAATAATCCTGCTTGGACAATGGTAGTAACAGTAGTAACATTAGGTCACCAGAGCGGTGGAATGGAGAAAGGTTTCAGTTGGTGAATATCCCAACCTTCACATAAAAAGGGAAGAGATCCAACAAATTTGGAGGATTTCCAGCAGTACCACTGTAGAGAAAGCTTATATTAACCTTTCTGTAGATATCTGGTAGTGTAGGAATATTAGGAATATAGGGTGATAACTATATCAATGTTTTAGATTTCCTTGTATTATATACAGTGGCCACAAAATGGAGCAGAAGATGGAAAAGAAAGTGGTTGTTCAAAGCCCTCAACATGAACATGGCATCTAACCTAGTCGCAATAACGTAGAGGATGAGCAAAGCTTAAGGAAGAGAGAGGCGCTATGGACGACCATTTTCTTTCTGTATTACACGTTTTGCCTGAGTGAACACAGGTCAGAAGGTTCTGGGTCACAGTAATTTGGGGGGTAAATTAATCCTTAATTACAATACCCACCAGGCAGGATACAGTAACATGTCTGTGTGGTGTGGGGAGACCAAGTGAGCACCAGACAGCCAGACACTGTAGCATGATATTACTGGATGGTATGATGGCACCCAGCATCTCGACAGTGCTGCTACGGCTTATGTATTCTTCTACCTGCTTGTCCTGATACCCAGTCAGACTGAAGATTTGTCTGCTAGACCAGGATCTGAAAGATGTGAGCCATGAGTAGTGGGTCTATGCTATAGGTAATACAGAGAATCTGATGCTCAAACTGATGTCACTATTTCATCTCTTTTAGAACTTACTAAATACAATAACTTGAGCGCCAGATTCTCTTTCTTAGTCCTATAAACTCTGACTGGAGCAGTAGTGTGTATGTGCAATGACTGTCGTCAGTCTCAAAGACACTGAACCAAACTGCAATATCTACAGTCCTATGAAAAAGTTTGGGCACCCCTATTAATCTTAATCATTTTTAGTTCTAAATATTTTGGTGTTTGCAGCAGCCATTTCAGTTTGATATATCTAATAACTGATGGACACAGTAATATTTCAGGATTGAAATGAGGTTTATTGTACTAACAGAAAATGTGCAATATGCATTAAACCAAAATTTGACCGGTGCAAAAGTATGGGCACCTCAACAGAAAAGTGACATTAATATTTAGTAGCTCCTCCTTTTGCAAAGATAACAGCCTCTAGTTGCTTCATGTAGCTTTTAATCAGTTCCTGGATCCTGGATAAAGGTATTTTGGACCATTCCTCTTTACAAAAAATTCAAGTTCAGTTAAGTTTGATGGTCGCCGAGCATGGACAGCCCGCTTCAAATCATCCCACAGATGTTCAATGATATTCAGGTCTGGGGACTGGGATGACCATTCCAGAACATTGTAATTGTTCCGAGTCAATTTGGAGCGGTGTTTTGGATCATTGTCTTGCTGAAATATCCATCCCCGGCGTAACTTCAACTTCATCACTGATTCTTGAACATTATTCTCAAGAATCTGCTGATACTGAGTGGAATCCATGTGATCCTCAACTTTAACAAGATTCCCAGTGCCGACATTGGCCACACAGCCCCAAAGCATAATGGAACCTCCACCAAATTTTACAGTGGGTAGCAAGTGTTTTTCTTGGAATGCTGTTTTTTTTTTCGACGCCATGCATAACACCTTTTTGTATGACCAAAAAACTTAATCTTTGTTTCATCAGTCCACAGGACCTTCTTCCAAAATGAAGCTGACTTGTCCAAATGTGCCTTTGCATACCTCAGGCGACTCTGTTTGTGGCGTGCTTGCAGAAACGGCTTCTTTCTCATCACTCTCCCATACAGCTTCTCCTTGTGCAAAGTGCGCTGTATTGTTGACCGATGCACAGTGACACCATCTGCAGCAAGATGATGCTGCAGCTCTTTGGAGGTGGTCTGTGGATTGTCCTTGACTGTTCTCACCATTGTTCTTCTCTGCCTTTTTGATATTTTTCTTGGCCTGCCACTTCTGGGCTTAACAAGAACTGTCCCTGTGGTCTTCCATTTCCTTACTATGTTCCTCACAGTGGAAACGGACAGGTTAAATCTCTGAGACAACTCTTTGTGTCCTTCCCATGAACAACTATGTTGAACAATCTTTGTTTTCAGATCATTTGAGAGCGGGCTGTCCATGCTCGGCGACCATCAAACTTAACTGAACTTGAATTCTTTTGTAAGTAGGAATGGTCCAAAATACCTTCATCCAGGATCCAGGAACTGATTAAAAGATACAGGAAGCAACTAGAGGCTGTTATCTTTGCAGAAGGACGATCTACTAAATATTAATGTCACTTTTCTGTTGAGGTGCCCATACTTTTGCACCGGTCAAATTTTGGTTTAATGCATATTGCACATTTTCTGTTAGTACAATAAACCTCATTTAAATCCTGAAATATTACTGTGTCCATCAGTTATTAGATATATCAAACTGAAATGGCTGTTGCAAACACCAAAATATTTAGAACTAAAAATGATTAAGATTAATAGGGGTGCCCAAACTTTTTCATAGGACTGTATATCTGCGACTTCCACTCCATTCACCTGGGGCAATGGGACCCGTGGCTCATATGGATAGGTAATGTGCAGCCTCTTTAGTCACATGATGGACTATGGTAGAGAAATTATTAAAGCCAATTTTCCTGGTGCTCTATAAAAATTCATAATATCAACCAATAACCCTTATGGTCTAGGGTAACAAATGAGTTAATATCTACCTTACCTTACATCCAGTGGGGACTCACCTGAGAATATGTTTTTAAGCCAGTTGCAAATAACCATGTGCTAACCGGCTGCCATGAAAGAACAGCACAGGCAGCACACGGGGGACAAACAGAAGTCATCCATGTGCCACCCGTACACCAGCCATACTTCTGAGGCCCCTTTCATTCAATGAATAGGAGCTGTAGAAGCAGGGCCGCAAAATTAGACAGAACTAGAACCCGTTCCATATTTTATGGCACAGACTGTCGGCCTGCACACAGGACCATGTAATTCATGGTCCTGTGTACAGGCCTATAGAAATGAATGGGTCAGTGTGCTATCCGAGAAAAACTCAGATAGCACACTGACCATTCATACGGTCGTCTGCAAGGGGGTTCAGTCTAAGGGCCCAGATTGCAGAAATGTAGCTTTTTCTTTTCTTTTGCAGATTTTGATGCCTTTTTCTAAAAAAAAACCAAAGCCAGGATTGTGTACGAAAGGAATGGGAAATATATAGGAAGTTGTCACTTCTCCTTTCTGCTCAATCCACTCCTGACTTTGGGTCTAAAAACTGTATCAAAACTTGCAACAACAAAAAAAAAGCTACATTTCTGCATGTTGCAGAAATTTTTGTTGAAAAAAACCCTTCTATATTTAAGCATACCCTAGATATGTACAAGACTGATAGACTGGAGACATGCAGTATACACAGCGCTTTCCTACCACATCTCATGTATAAATTGAGAATTTAGCTAGAGTTTTGTTTTTCCTATAGGTATAATGAAGTGATACATCTCTTTCTTATATAATGGTGTCGGCGCTGACAAGGCATATCTACTGGAAACACTATGTAAGCTTATAAAAACAATTACAATAACGATCCAAACATAGCTGTGCCCGGAGCATCCATCAGCCACTACGATGCCGTGCACCATCAGCACAAGCTTTTTTTGTGCGCAGATTGTCATTCAAAGGGAAAGCATTTTTCTGATCACACTATGGAAAAAAGTACATGGTGGTTTGCAATGTTAGGATCCCTGGTGGAAATAATATAAAATGAGATGAGGCTTTAAGACCTGTGAGAAAAATCAATCTGATGGAAAATTGACAAACTTGTTTAACATGTCGGCACAGGATCTGAGAGCTGACCCGTAGAGACCTCCACTTAGACACAACGTGAAGTTACTGGCAGTTCTCTTAATCTGCTCAGTTACACAACGGGATCTCAAAGGGGACTTTTCACCAAACATCACTCTAAATTATCTTTGCTCCTTCATGTTGCAAAAGTCTCCGGCCTTTTTTGCCACGGCTCTTGGCAGATATGTGAAAATGTGAATTAGCAAAGTTTTCTTAAGGATATAAAGTGGAATAAATAATTGGAATGGCTCAGAGCCTTTGACACATGTTGTTCATGACATTTGTCTCATTTCGCCAGTTAATTCACATAAAAGCCATATAATAGCATACCGTCCGGTCATATCTATTACACCTGCAGCCGAAAGGATTCATACTGACAAATACATGATATTTTTTGTTTCTATAGGATTGATATCCTTGTCATACAATATCATATTATGGAATATCTAATACCGGAACTTAATATCTAACTGTTTATTTCATTTCACATTTATTTAGCAAAATATAGTTATTAGATTTAGAACATAACTTTACAGCATATATTTTTTTTGAAGTTTTTTCAATTTTAGTTAAATTACCATTTTGGTTACGTATTTCTTTAGTTTTTACATCAGTTGTTGAAGTTTTTTGGAGAAGTGGGTTCCAAAATGCTCAGAAATTTAATCCCAATATTTTATGCTTTCAGGGATTACAAAAAAAAAATAAAAAATACTGCAGATTTGGTGAAGTTCAATGAAATGAGTCTACATGTAGTCACCTACTGTAGATATTAAAGAGGTCATCTAGGAATACAAATAAGGTCACCAGTCTAGTACATGGGCTATGGCTACCGGTCCAGTACTGAGTTATGAGGATACTGCATACGTTTTTGAATGCTGCGGGTGACCAGTCATGAACCCAGTGGTCCATTGTCCCCTGTGTGAAAAGAATGAAGGGCATGCATACAGTGTTGACCAAAAGTATTGGCACCCCTGCAATTCTGTCAGCTAATACTCATTTTCTTCCAGAAAATGATTGCAATCACAAATTCTTTGGTATTATTATCTTCATTTAATTTGTCTTCAATGGAAAACCACAAAAAGAATTGTCAAAAAGCCAAATTGAATTCCAGACCAAACATAAAAAGGGGATGGACAAAAGTATTGGCACTGTTTGAAAAATCATGTTATGCTTCTCTAATTTGTGTAATTAACAGCACCTGTTACTTACCTGAGGCACCTAACAGGTGGTGGCAATAACTAAATCACACTTGCAGCCAGTTGAAATGGATTAAAAAAAAAATAGAAAAGAACTTGGCACTCACCCTATGCGTTAAAAAACCCAAACTTTATTGAAGATGTCCAGGTAAAAACATATACACAGAAGGAGGCACGCTCAATGAGGAAGAGCGACAGCTATTTCATGCTGTTCAGAACTTTATCAAGCTTTGTATCATATCTGTATCATACAGAGCTTGATAAAGTGCTGAACAGCAATAAACAGTTGTCGCTCTTCCTCATTGAGCGTGCCTCCTCCTGTGTATATTTTTTTTACCTGGACATCTTCAATAAAGTTTGGACTTTTTAACACATAGGGTTAGTGCCAAGTTTTTTCTATTTTTTCAATAATACTTGGACCTTTCTTCACTTAGTGCACCACCCTTATACAGGGGTTTTTATCATCCCTATTGCTCATCTAAGTAGTGCCACCTCACTCCATATATGCTGAAATGGATTACAGTTGACTCAACCTCTGTCCTGTGTCATTGTGTATACCACATTGAGCATGAAGAAAAGAAAGAAGACCAAAGGATTCTTTGAGAACTTGAGAAGCAAAATTGTGAGGAAGCATGAGCAATCTCAAGGCTACAAGTCCATCTCCAAAGACCTGAATGTTCCTGTGTCTACCGTGTGCAGTGTCATCAAGAACTTTAAAGCCCATGGCACTGTGACTAACCTCCCTAGATGTGGACTGAAAAGAAAAATTGACGAGAGATTTCAACGCAAGATTGTGCGGATGGTCAAAAAAGAACCTTGACTAACATCCAAACAAGTTCAAGCTGCCCTGCAGTCCGAGGGTACAACAGTGTCAACCCGTACTATCCGCCAGTGTCTGAATGAAAAGGGACTGTATGGTAGGATACCCAGGAAGACCCCACTTCTTACCCAGAGACATAAAAAAGCCAGGCTGGAGTTTGCCAAAACCTACCTGAGAAAGCCAAAAACGTTTTGGAAGAATGTTCTCTGGTCAGATGAGACAAAAGTAGAGCTTTTTGGGAAAAGGTATCAACATAGAGTTTAAAAAAGAGGCCTTCAAAGAACACGGTCCCTACAGTCAAACATGGCGGAGGTTCCCTGATGTTTTGGGGTTGCTTTGCTGCCTCTGGCACTGGACTGCTTGACCATGTGCATGGCATTATGAAGTCTGAAGACTACCAACAAATTTTGCAGCATAATGTAGGGTCCAGTGTGAGAAAGCTGGGTCTCCCTCAGAGGTCATGGGTCTTCCAGCTAGAAAATGGTTTGAGTTGAGAGAAAGCACTGGAGACCTCTAAAGTGGCCAGCAATGAGTCCAGACCTGAATCCCATAGAACACCTGTGGAGAGATCTCAAAATGGCAGTTTGGAGAAGGCACCCTTCAAATCTCAGGGACCTGGAGCAGTTTGCCAAAGAAGAATGGTCTAAAATTCCAGCAGAGCATTGTAAGAAACTCATTGATGGTTACCAGAAGCGGTTGTTCACAGTTATTTTGTCTAAAGGTTGTGCTACCAAGTATTAGGCTGAGGGTGCCAATACTTTTGTCCGGCCCATTTTTGGAGTTTTGTGTAAAATGATCAAGGATTTGACTTTTTTTTTCATTCTCTTTTGTGTTTTTTCATTGCAAGCAAAATAAATGAAGATATTAATACCAAAAAGTTTGTGCTTGCAATCATTTTCTGGAAGAAAATGAGTATTATCTGACAGAATTGCAGGAGTGCCAATACTTTTGGCCAACACTGTATGTGCTGCTGTGCTATTCAAAATCTCCAAGCCCTTTAGAGATTGAATGGAGTGATAGCATGCAACTGCAACCATCGCTCCAAACAGGGAATTGAGGGACCCCCATTTTTGTAGTTAGTGGGGGTCCAAGTGGTGAAACCAGCAGTGAACGGACACTGAAGCCTGTTAATGAGAAATGTCCAAGGTTGAACAATGAGATTTTTATTTTATTTGGGGTTCAAATTTTTCTTTGCAATGAGCATACAATATGGGGAATTGATTATCTCATCTAAGCCCAGGGGTGGAACAATTGTGGTCACAAGGAGTGCGACCGAGATCAGCAAGGTATGGGGCCCGCGGCCAGCTCAAGATGGCCGTGGTCCCATGCAACTATGACAGCAGTCGGGGAAAGCCTGGTTCCCCAACCACTATACATACTAACCCAGGGGAGGTGACTTAAAATAATAAATAGATATACTGACCTCTTCTGGGCTGAGCTTCCTCTCTGGCGCTCTTCCGTCTTGTAACTGAGGCATGTAATTAGGCCCCAATGGTCACATGGGGAGCGACAGCGTAATGACATCAGTAGGACCCCATGTGACTGTTGAAGACCAATCACAGGGACGTTGGGAAGATGGCCAAAGATGCTAAAGACAGCCAGAGCCAAGATGCCCAGGAAAGGTGAGGCAAGTGTTTGTTATTTTTTTCCCCTTTCCTGGGCCTCCAATTATTATACTCTGCAACCCCAAGGCAACCCCAATGTATAATAATAGCACTGGAGTGGAAGGGTGCTGTTAGGAACATATAATACTGTGGAGGGGGGGGGGGGGGAGACACTACTGGGCATATAATACTGTGAGGAGGGGGACACTGCTGGGTATGTAGTACTGTGGGGGGGGGGCACTGGTGAGCATGTAATACTGTGGGTGCGGGGAGCCACTGGTGGGCATATAATAATATGGGAGGGCCCCGCTGGAGGGGGGGCCCCCGAACCAAAGTTTGCACCTAGGCCCACAAGATGCTTGTTACACCACTTTTCTAACATAGATGGATAGATGACATTGTGGTGCACATTTGGTGAAGTCCCTTTTTTGCACCAAACGTGTGCCGCATCCCTCAATTCACACCCAGCTTGCCATTTTCTACAAAAGTGGTCGGAGTGGGGAATGCCAGGGCGGAGATGCCTCAGTCCATCATATTTAATATAATGCATACCACTTTTCTGGCATAGATAGATGATATTGTGGTTCACATTTGGCAGAAGACCATTTCTGGCATCAAACATGTGCCCCGACCCTCATATTACACATAACTTGCCACTTACTGCAAAAGTGATCTGTGTGGGGAAAGCCAGAACAGAGATGCCTCAGTCCATCATATTCAATATTACTACTACAGTTTTTTTGGCATGAGATATATACAGGAAATCTATGCCAGTTACCTTCTACAGGTGTGCTGCTGATTTATTAAGAGGTCAGAGACATAAATCAGGCATGCCTTGCAGGTCTGACCCTTTCTTATGACAAGTGTTCTGGTGTGCTAGCCTTCAAGGGGCTCTATCATTGGGAAAAGTCATTTTTAACTAATCACATCTTTGCATAGCCTTTAGAAAGGCTATTCTACTCCTACATTTAGTATGTAGTATGTAGATTGCCTGAATAAGTCAGTTTTTATTCATATGCTAATTAGACCAGTTGTTAGCATCGTCTTTCAGCATAGCGCACAAGAGCTGGAGATAGCAGCCAACTGGTCCCATATCTGATTGGCTTCCGTATTCCCCTCTTCCGGTTCCCCTGCGCTGCCAATAGAGGGCGCTCCAGAGCCAATGGACATTTCTCGCACCGGAACTACTACTACCGAAGTGAGCTTACTACGTTTCTTCTGCCAGCTACCTGGGCATCTCTCCTCTCACTGCCCTAAGGAAGCAGGAAAACTTCATTTGCTAGTATCCATTGGTGGGGGATTGCTAGCTACGTCTATACCACCCACCAAGCTAGTTTTCATTGTACACCTAGTGGAAGGTACCCGTACTATTTCTGCCAAGGTGTGCGTAGACTCAGGAGCAGACGAGGTCTTTATGTCATCTGAGTTCGCACGCAAGAAAGGCATTCCGTTGGTGTTTCTTCCACAGCCAACTAAGGTGCGAGTCGTGAATGGCTCCATCTTACTTGTGGACACAACAGATGGTACCGCTAGTTATGACACTTCCCTCCCAACATAGGGAGACCATTTCTTTCTTGTCTCTGCATGAGGGTATGGATGATCTCCTCCTGGGTCTCCCGTGGCTTCGCCAACACTCTCCACAGATTAACTGGGTCACGGGTGAGATATCGTCCTGGAGTGAGCACTATCATCAACACAGCCTGTTACAATCGGTGGGAGTCACTCTCCAACCGGTGACTCCTGATTTGACAGGTCTACCGCCTCAATATTCCACTGTCACAAATGTGTTCTGTAAGGAGGCAACTGAGATGGAACAACTTATTATTCCTTCTGAGAAGGTTCAGGTGGTCTCTTCTCTCGTCCAAAAACGGGGGCCGCCTAAAAAAACTTTCGTACCATCTGATAGGCATTAGGAGAAGCTCGCCTGGGCTTACTCCTCACGCATTGGGGGACACTTTGGTAGCAGGAGAACGCAGAAACTCCTAGGCAGATCATATTTCTAGCCTGGAATGGCTCATGATGTCAGGGAATTAGTGCGGTCATATGTGCCCTGCACCCGTAATAAGCCCGCGGTAAGGGAATGGGCCGCGGCTGACGCTTACCGCCGTCCTGGTTCCTCTTTCCAGCCCGAGGATCGGTCTTGAGTGCGCACTAAGGACATTGACGCACCAGACCCCATTGTGGCTTTTGAAGGGGGGGGGCACTAGGAAGGGTGGTAATGTTAGGATGGGTTCCCGCAGGTTTCCCTTCCAGCGCACAGCGCCACCTGCGGCTCAACCCAGCTCTCGCCCTCGGTGTCGTACAGTGGGATGTGTGGAGTCTAAGTCCAGCTTTCTGCCTACTGAGCATGCTCGGACCTTTTGGAGGCGCTCAGAGGCCAAGTCCCATTCTCTCCCTACTGAGCATGCTTGGACCTGTTGGAGCCGCTCGGATACGAAGTCCCATTTTGCCCATACTGAGCATGTTCAGTGAAGTTATGGCTACCGCCCTGTGGGCGGGGACTTGCCTTTTTATAGTGTGAGCCAACGCCCGCCGGGTGCTCACACTTTGACTAAAAAAACTTTGTGGGGATAACATCTTTGGCTTCTGGGAAGTCGGGCATGTTGTTCAGGGTGCTTGCTATAGAGGGCAGCATAACAGAGGCACTGTCTCCCTGTTTACATCTTGGGAGACAGATTTGCATATTCTTCCCATAAAAAAAACTTTGAGACAGGAGGTCAGGGCTAGGCATCTAGGATAGGATTCCTTGGCACTGCCAGTGGGGACCTGAATAGCCTATTGAACTGTCCATTAACATAGTAGCTCCAAGCTGTTGTGGAGTCCTTTATGTTTCTGACCAGGGGTGACGTTTAACCTCTGGCAGCCTTCCCTGTGTAGCATGTGTTAGAGTCTCTCTCTCTGCTGGAAGTTCACAGAAGACTAATGCTAGTCTTCATTTGGTTTCACCCAGCAGCTTTACACAGGTGCACTTTCCCAGCGAAGTTAACTGGTGAGAGCTTGTTGCAGTCTGTTCACACTAGAACTGCACAAACACCACTGCCAGTGTAGTTAACTGGTGGTTAGCATTTCAGACACACGGCTGCACTCCTGGGGCTTGTGGACCTCACTACAGTGTCTTGCAGTCACTGTCCTGTCAAGTCCTTTACTTGATAAAGGACCCGAGAGGTTCCGAAACGTCGTAATCTGTCATCATTATGAAAAAGGTATCAACTACTGAAGACTATCAAGTTTTTTTGTTTTTTTTATATTTCCATTGAAGTACAGTATGTGTCTGCCTATGTTTCCAGATTCTGGATAACAGCATACGTAGTTTAAAAAAAAAAAGCTTCATGCAGAAAGAGTTCAATCATTGTACAATAAATAATGTCATTAATTCGTAATGAGCAGAATATACAGCAAAGCCAGGCAAGGCAACTGGAAAGAAAATGAACAGACAAAATAAAAATTAATATTTTATTTTAAGACTAGGTACAAAACAGATAGTATTTCTAAAATAAGCCTGTCTGCTACGAATATGTAATATCTCCTATTATGGGCAATAAAAAGGGTAGACCACAAGGCGCCACTATTATTTATGTTACCTTTTATATGGGGCAGCCTTTGTCTATTATACATTGCTGATTCTGTTAATGTGTGTTATTATGAATCGTAACTTATCAGCGGGTGTTCTGCTCGGACTAAGTACTGCAGGACGCTCTATACCTGACCATTGAATATATGGTAATTACAGTCCGACAACCTGAAGGAGCACATGTTCTAAGTGACATATCCACATTAGGCTGCTATAGTTAAATTAGTGATTATCAAACATGTGGAATTTAATGATCCTTGTAGAATCTCATAAGTATATAGATTTGTTCCATTCTAGTTCTATTCTTATACTTTTTTTCACAAGTGGTCATTATTTTCATTGGTTATTCACATGTTGGTCATTAATGATTTCAGTTCCAGGATAATTTACCTGGTTCAAAACCAGACATTTTCGGGGTTTTTTCCCGCCTGTGGTTTTAACGGACTAGAATATTTTTCTTTTTCATTTGGGTTATTCAATTGATTTCAGTGTATTATTTTTTTTTGGTGACACAAAGGGCTTTATTTTGTTATTTTTATTTTGCATTTTTTTTTTTCATATGCCTTTTTTTATAGCACAAAGTGCTACTGAAAAGCTTGGTTGATTGACGTATCCTTGTTTGTTTATTATCTTTAAAAAATTATGTTACTTTTATAATAGACATTTGGTGGCATTTTAGCAGTAATTTATTTGGTCGGGGAAGGGAGTTGATTTCCCATGTAACTGGGGTTGATCCAAATAGCCCTAGTTACAGGAGGAACGCAGCCTACTGCCCATAACTGCTAAGCTGACCTAACAGTCTCTGATCACGTAACCACCGGGTCAGAGGAGAGCCACATCACAGCTCATTGAGTGATGCGTATACAGCGATCGGGAAGGCAGGAATGGTATTAAACTCTACGTGCTTTCTTTATGGGAGTTCCGGCTGTAGTTACAGTCGGCTCCCCAGTTCTGCAGCTGCAGAATTTTGTGTAGTTGTTTAACACTGCAAAGATGCAAAGTTAAGAGTGAACCGTCTGGACTTATATAGGCTATGGGTGGTCCAGAACTGGTCAAAGAGGACCTTTCACCATCTCCAATAATTCAAGTTCTTAGCATCTTTATTATTAATTATTATTATTGTTTATTTATATAGCACCATTAATTCCATGGTGCTTTACATTTGGGGGTTTACATACAATACACAAAATATACAGGTAGATATAATACTAACAATAACCGACTAGTACAGTAGGGTAGAGGGCCATGCCCTTGAGGGCCTACAATCTATGAGGGAGGGAAAACAGAAGGAGAGGGGGAGACTGTTCAGATGGCAGGGCGGTGATAGTGTTATTGGAGGTTGTAGGCCTTCCTGAATAGGTGAGTCCTCAGGGCCTTCTTGAAGCCTGTGATTGTGGGGGTCAGTCTTATGTGTCTTGGTAAGGAGTTCCAGAGTATGGGGGATGCACAGAAGAAATCTTGGAGACTGTTGTGTGAGGAGCGGATGCGAGCAGAGCGGAGTAGGAGGTCATTGGAGGATCTGAGGTTATGTGTGGGCAGGTAGCAGGAGATTAGTTCAGAGATATATGGAGGGGACAGGTTGTGGATGGCTTTGAATGTTAGCACTAGTAGCTTGAACTCAATTCGCTGGGCTATGGGTAACCAGTGGAGCGACTGGCAGAGGGGAGCAGCCAATGAAGATCGGGGGGAGAGGTGAATTAAACAAGCAGCACAGTTTAAGGAGGACTGGAGGGGGGGAGGAGGGTGTTTGCTGGGAGTCCATGGAGAAGGGTGTTGCAGTAGTCTAAGCCGGAGATTATGAGGGCCTGGACGAGCATCTTAGTGGTTTCAGGTGTGAGGAAGGAGTGGATTTGATGGATGTTCTTAAGTTGGAGGCGGTAGGAAGAATTGAGGGTTTGAACGTGTGACTTGAAGGATAGGTCGGAGTCCAGGGTTACCCCAAGGCATCGGCCTGTGGGACAGGGGTAATTGTGGTTCCGTTAACTTTGATAGATGGGTCAGGTGGAGGGGCCATATGGGGTGGGATGAAGATGATGAACTCTGTTTTCTCAATGTTGAGTTTGAGAAAGCGGGAGGAGATGAAGGAGGCTACACCTGCTAAACAATCTGGAACTCTGGCCAGCAGGGAGGTAATGTCTGGTTCAGAGATGTATATTTGGGTGTCATCAGCATAGCAATGGTATTGAAAACCATGAGATTTTATGAGTTGGCCAAGGGTGTAGAAGGAGAACAGGAGGGGTCCTAGGATGGAGCCTTGGGGGACACCTACAGAGAGAGGGCATGGTGAGGAGGTGGTGTTCGAGTGGGAGATGCTGAATGTGTGGTCGGTGAGGTATGAGGAGATCCAGGAAAGGGCCAGGTCTGAGATACCAAGGGATGAGAGAATTTCTAACAAGAGTGAGTGGACGACTGTGTCAAAGGCAGAGGAGAGGTCAAGGAAGAGGAGGACAGAGTAATAGCGTTTGGCTTTGGCAGTTAGAAGGTCATTAGTGACACTTGTCAGGGCAGTTTCAGTGGAGTGACGGGGTCTGAAGCCTGACTGTAGTCTGTCAAAGAGCAGGTTGGACGAGAGATAGGAGGATAGTTCTGAGTGGACGTGTAGCTCAAGCAGTTTTGAGGCGTACAGGAGATGTGAGATGGGACGATAGTTGGCTGGAGAGGACAGGTCGAGGGACGGCTTCTTAAGTATAGGTGTGACTGTGGCGTGTTTGAAGGCAGAGGGGAAGGATCCATTGGCTAGAGATAGGTTGAAGAGGTGGGTTAGGGCCGGAGTAATGACTTCAGTGAGTTTGGGGATGAGATGTGACTGGATCGGGTCAAGCACGCAGGAGGTGAGGTGGGATTTGGAGATGAGGGAGGAGAATTTTTCATCAGTGATGGTGGAGAAACAGGTCAAGGATGATGAGCAGTGAGCAGTTGGGTGGATGGGTTGCTGGGGGAGTAGGGTGAGACTCTCTGATGGTGTCAATTTTAGTTTTGAAGTAGGAGGCAAAGTCGTCAGCTGAGATAAGTGACGTCGGAGGGGGCGCAGGAGGACGGAGGAGGGAGTTGAAGGTGGTAAATAGCTGTTTGGGAATGCGAGAGAGTGCAGATATGATTGTGGTGAAGTAGACCTACTTTGTAGAGGTGAGTGCGTTCTTAAACGTGAGAACTGCCTCTTTGTAACTGAGGAAGTCTTCCTGGGAGTTGCTTTTCTTCCAGAGGCGTTCTGCAACCCGCAAGCATGTCTCAGTTTTTTAGTCAGGTCGGTGTGCCAGGGTTGCCTATTGATTGGTTGGCATCTGGTGTGTGTGTGTAGGGGGCCACAGCATCCAGGGCTGAGGTAATGGTGGTATTATAGTAGGCAGCAGCGGCATCTGTGTCCTGGAGTGAGGATATGTCAGCGAGTGGTAGGAGAGAGTCTGAGAGGGTTCTGGTTGTCAAGGTGGTTGAGGTTCCTGCGGGGGCGTGTTGGTTTAGAGGTTGGAGTGTCTATTGGAGAGGAGAAGGCAGAGAATGTCAGCAGGTTGTGGTCAGAGAGCGTGGATAGAGAGTTAGAGAGGCTGCATATGGAGCGGGTGAATATGAGGTCTAGCGTGTGCCCCTTTATGTGGGTGGCAGAGGAGGACCATTGCGAGAGACCAAAGGAGGAGGTGAGGGACAGGAGACTGGAAGCGGGGAGGTGGTCTGTGTTAATGAGGATGTTGAAATCACCCATGATGATGGTGTCTGTTGATAGGAAGTGTTGGAGCCAGGTGGTGAAGTGGTCAATGAAGGCAGCGGTAGGTCCCGGCGGTCAATATATGACGGCCAGTTGTAGGTTGGAGGGTGAGTAGATACGAACAGAGTGCACTTCAAAGGAGGAGAGGGTGAGGGCAGGTAGCGCTTGGATAGGGGCAAATCAGCAATTGTCCGACAGGAGGATGTCTACACCTCCACCAGGTTTATTGTTGGGGCGGGGAGTATGTGAGAATTGCAGACCTCCATAGCAGAGGGCGGCGGGGGAGGCGATGTCTGAGGGTGTCAGCCATGTTTCTGTGAGACCGAGAAATGTGAGTTCATTAAGATTGAAAAGGTTGTGGATGTAGTCTAGTTTATTACGTACAGAGCAGGCATTCCGAAGTGCACCAGAGAGGACAGGGGGAGGAGTAGGAGCGGGTGAGATTTGTTTGAGATTTCAGGGGTTCCGCGTGCTAACGCCAGGTGTGGGGAAAAGGCCAACAGTGGGGAATTGCTGGAGAGGTCCAGGATTAGGAGATATGTCACCAGAAGTAAGGAGGAGCAGGGAGAGGGTAAGCAGGTGTAGGTAGGAGAGGGTGCGGGGGGGGGGGGGGGGTTGTATGTGTCTGGGGCGGAAAGCCTGCAGGTTTGTGAGTAGCTGTGCAAAGAAAGTTATATGGTGGGGTAGGAGAGAGGGAGAGATGAGGATTTCTTTACTGACAAGGCTGGTTTGGGGTGGAAAAGTGTTTTTTACAAGGATTGGGAGAACAGCAGTGATTAAAGTGAGAAGCATTTCAGTTAGTCAAGTGAGCAGTTTGTAGTAGTTGGTTTTTGTTACCTTTAGTTCCCTTCTGGATCAATTCTGGTCTAATTCTGATAACCATACTTAGATTCACACTTGGATAGCAAACCGGATAGCACAAATGACCTAGGCCAAATGACCTAAGCACTTACATTTATACAACCTAAGGTTTTTAAGATACCCATCAGGTGTGAATGGGGGTGTGGATATATGGAGACAGAATCAAGCCAGAATCAAAGACCGGAAAGAGAGAGGAGGGGGGCACAGCAGGGAGTACAGACAGAGGTATCACAACTAATATAATTGCTACAAAGTGGTTACAAACATACCAACAGAATGATTGATAATAGCAAGCAGGAATACAGTATGTTGGGAGCAGGAGTGAGTTTCTGTTAATATATGCTGCCCCACTGATTCTAGCAATTTTTTCTCTAGACCTCACAATCCCGAGTAACAAGTGCAAAGTTTTTTGTGCCTGATGTGTTATTTTAGCTCTGTAATGTCAGAAGGGAAATGTCAGGCAGGGGTGTGATTCCGAGCTCCAACTAGAAGCAGCCAGTGTCAAAGCTCAGAATCAACCCCTTACCTGCTCCTCTGCTTGACATCACCCTCCTGTACAGAATCTACATAGCATAATAGGCATTGGTTGTGCAGGGAACAGTGGGGTCTAGAGAAAAAAATTCCAACTGTTCCAAAATCAGTGGAGGGTAACCTATTAATTGACATATAGAGCTGGACTTGATGGAGGTGGTGAATGGTCCTATTTAAGGCTGAGGTAGATTTTTAAAAATGCAGCTTTTATGCAGAATTGTTTTTCCCTCAATATGTGAATGGGATAGGCACAAATTTGGTAGATTTATGATAAATTTGTTGTACCACTTTTCTGTATCTGTGCAGAATAGAATAATGCATTTGGTTACAACTAATGTTTTCTTCCCATGTATATGTGATAAATGTCGGCATTCAATATTCAGTAGGGAAAACATCTTTCATGAAATTGTTACCATCAAAAGCCTTTTAATCCAAAAAACAAGAATGTCAGCTTCAGATAAAATTGAATTATGTGAAAAGTTCAACATTATTCTGATTTTCCATCATTTGATAATAACCTATTTTTTTATTTTTTGAACAAGAATGTGTGTACCATATGGCATCTAATACGCCACAATTGTAAAACATTGCAGTTGAAAATATGGCAAATGTGTTCAAGCATTTTCAATTCATGTAAATTAGATGGGTGTTTCTTAAAGTGTACCTGTAGTTTCAGGTGTAAGCTGTCGTGTGTACATTAGGAGCGTTTGTATATGGTATTTTTCAGCCCCTCTGCAGGCTCTCACCCTTGCTAAGTATCAGTTTATCTTTAGCTAGTACGCAGAGAATAGCTGGTAAGGTATACAGTATATATTTGGACACATGAATAAGAAGCAATCCTGATGCCCTGTCTCTTTGCAGCTCACCCTAAAAACATGGCAAGGAGGACATCCTATAGCAAATTAACAGTATATCTGTTAATCTAGTGATGGGTGAGATACAACCCTAACTAGAAGCTGCAGCCACATCTCTCTGTCTGTGTCTCTCTGCTTCTGTCTCCCTCCAATAGCTCACTCCTCACCTTCTCCATAGGTTATGGGCACTTTGTAACCAGATCCATCAGAGAGCTACTTATAAGTAAGGGGAAAGAGGAAAGTAATATAACAAATAGTAAAAAGCATTTTTCTCTGAAAATATACATTCGAGAATATCATGTGTTTGCAGGTCTGACATTGTTATATACACCTATATATTCGTCCAAAGTAGTGTGCTATACTTTACTAGATGATAAAGGGACAACAGACATTTGCGTTATATATTTTGTCAATAAACGATTCTTAAAAATTCCTAAATACTGTATGTTTCATATGCATTTATTATATATTATTATATATTAATAGAAATTTAAATCTAAGCTGTTGTACTAAAGAAAACATTTCAACAAGTTGAGTCTGGAGAAATAAGGATTCATGTTCTTTGGATTTCTAGGTAGATGTTTTAATTATTCATTAGAACATAGCAATTTAATACAGTCAAAAATGTACCTGATCCAATTGATGGAGAGAAACGCGTGCAGAGCTCCTTCATCTAGGTTCAAAGTAAGGATTATCCAAGGGCTACAGACCAAAGAGCTTTTGCACCCTTTATTGCAGCTACAGATTTTGGGCCATTAAGGCTAGGTTCACATACATGCTGGTGTTTCAAAATTCCTGTTTAGTTATAAAAGTCTCCAATGTAGATGCCACAACCATATTGATACTACTTTATTTTCTTTTCAAGATGAACATATCAGGTCCATTAGTTTGACATTAGTGCGCAATAAAATCATGGCATCATAACCACAAAAACCAGCATCATAAAAAGGATCCTTCGCGTGCAGTAGCAACAATTGTAGTGATAAAAGAGGAGGCGTACACAGAGGATCGGAAATAGTTTAATTTCTCAATGACTGAAAAATACATTTTAAATATGATTATTACCAGTTTACATTGGTACATCATAATATAAAGTCAGTTTTTACCAGTGCAATAAAAGTAGACATATTTCATTTAATTCCAGGAAATACCATTTCTATGACTCTATGCAAGTGGGGAAAAAAACTCATGTCTAGCATGTTGAGGTCTGTATGTACACAAGCAGGTAAGAGTCAACCATATTTGCATATAATGAATACAGGAAAAGAAACATGGGACAGTGACCTATAAGAAATGAATAATGATAATAATGAAAAATAGGTATGAATAAAAACCGAAAAGCAAGATTAAAAGGATTCTCTCACTAACAATATATACCACAGCCACAGGATAGATAAGTTTCAGTGCCACGGAAGTGAACGGAGTGGTGGCTGTGTGAGCAAACTACTGTTCTATTTACTTACACGACTCTGGGACAGTCATTCTCATGATCAATGGGGAATGCATCAGTTGCCCCCCTGGTGATCAGACACTGTCCCTTTGCTAGGAAAATAAGTCTTGTTAGAAAGAATTCCAAGCAAGTATGTATCATTTTTTGATGTTTTCTCTTTGCTCAACATTTTCCAAGATGTATGATCAAAATCAGCAGATTAAAAAAAAAATAAAACATTCTGCAATATTCTGTCATGGGATGTCTATCCTATATGTGGCCACCCAGTGGTTGTGTTGTGATTTACAGCCTGTCAAGGGGTTTGCTAGCATGAAGTGATATGTAATGAACCGGTTTCATGAGAAATTGTAGTCCTTGGCAAAATTCAAGCAAAGGTAACAAGGTAGTAGAGCTCACAGAAGGAGGTTTTAATAAAGCAGAAATAAAGGTGGCTGACCATTTCAGCCAACGGGTTATGCAGACGATTGTTACAATATATCATGTTAAAATAGTATGTCAAGAGAGACACATCACCTAAAAGTAGACAGAAATTTCTTCTAGGAGAGCTAATAAAAAGGTAGTAGTCATATTTCACTGCAATTATGCTTATTTGTTTTAAAATAAATCTGATATTACACATTTTAGATTCCACTTAAATCAGGGAAGCTTAGGCTGGGGAGTCCATACAAACAGAATTCAGGTATTCTAATACTTAGAACTGTGGTCCTAGTGTCATGAAATTCTCACCTTTACTAGGACACCAAGATTACAGTTCTGTATTTCTATCTGTATTACTTGCAGAAATAAAATCAGTTAAAAACACAGCTGCATATAAATAAGTAAATCCAGAAGAAGAATCTCCTCTTTCATTTGACACCAGAACCACTATTCTAGGTTTTATAATGGCCAAGATATAACTGAAGTGGCCCCACCACAGCCTCAGCTTCCCTGCATTATGCAATACGTCTAGAGAGAAGCAGTGACATAAATCATCATACAGTGGCCCAAATTTACTAACTACTTAGACATTCTGAAAATGTGCTAGATTTTTCACAGTCCCTAACTTCGAGTCTAAAATATATGACAAAATTTTTGTATATTGCTGGTGCTTTGTGGCGCATTTAAGCTATGCCCTCTTATCCTAGAAATGTCAATGTATTTTTATTCCAAACTAGATGCGCCACATTGCGACAAAGATGCACCACTTTTACATTTCACATCAGTGTATAGTCGACACCACTAGTAAATTTCAGCCAGAGTCTATCAGTATAAACGAAGTCATTCTAAATCACCCACATTAGCACAAACCTTGCTAAGAGTTGCACAGAGATAGTTTTCTTTTTTTAATACTTGCAACAACACAGTCTTAGGTCACTTTCATAGAACAGTATTTGTAAGCCAAAGCCAAGAGTGAAAGCTACACAGAGCAAAACTTTTATGGAAAGAATTAGCACCTCTTCAATGTACAAGATCCACTTCTGATTTTGGCTTACAGACTATGATGAAAAATACTGACCATATACTTCCATGTGAACGTGGCCTTATAATAATATAAATCAAGGTATACACACAGCATATTTAAAGGGAAAAAAAATTACATAAATAAACTATTTACTTTAGAGCTTATTCACATGACCATGTTCCGCCCATGAGAAGCTCAAATTTCTTAGAGTGACCACGGACAGATGAATGGAATACACTGCAGCAAAATGAGTGATGCTACAAGCTCTCCAAGAGCCAAAGTGCTACTGTACCAAACTGACATAAAGCTGTGAGCTCAGTACAATAGAGCTGCAGGGTTTGCCTTATATATACGGATGCAAAATAATCACTATGGTTCCTTTCACACAACTGTGATCAGTTTGGACAATGCAACTGGCATGTGGACTGTGTTTCACAGATGGAACATGTCATGTGAGCAAGTCTTTACTTTTACATTATTCTTTAATATGGTGAGTGTCTTCAAGATATTGTCACAAAACTTAAAGAATCTAACATATGGCTATTTACATTGTCAATATTACCAAGTACTTACATTTTTAAGTGGTACATAGTGGATTTTACTGGTGGGCCTTAGATACCCAAGCTAGACACTGCTGCCACTGGACTCTATCTGGTAGTTTCATGGTCAAGTCTGGGTTTGCATTGGAAGAACTTGACTAGCCATATAAAGCCCTGACCTCAACTCTATAAACACTAACAAAGATTACAAGGTAGGTCCTCTCAACCTACATCAGTGTCTGACCTCACATATACTAATCTGGATGAATAAATAAATCTCCACAGACGCACTACAAAATCTTGTAGAAAGTCTTCCAAAAAGAGCACAAGCTGTTTTCGCTGCAAACAGGGGATCAGCACCAATTTAATGCCAATGGATTTAGAATGGGATATCATAGAAGCTCCTGTAGATGTAACGTGTAGGTGTGCTAATATATTTGTTCATATTGTATATGTGTGTCATAATATCACCAGCTTTTCAAGATAATATTGTTTTGTGATACTGAAAAGTAATATCCTACACTGAAAGCTCACTTTATTAGCAAGACTTGGTAACCTGGAGGCATGGTCATCGGTGTTAGACTAACTGAAGCCAGCAAGAATCTATGAACCTTTCTGGTCAAGTGTGAACAGGCTACTGGATGTGAAGTGATGTTTGTTCTGGGGAATGTTTTATACACCCGGGGTCCTCTCATACTTGTGGATGGTTGTTTTGACTGTAGGGATTACCTAAGTAACTGAGTTCACATTCGTGGAAAAAGGACATTTTGAGCTGCACAACGCATTTTGCCACAAAGGTTGTATAATAAATTTGGACTCAGGAATATGCCAGTGAGTTTTCCTTGCTTCTTTGAATTTCACTGTCCCCAGATTTCAATCCTATAGAGAACCTCTGGGATGAAGCAGAATGGATTGACCAATATTTCTGCACCTAATGGGATCATTGCCATAACGAATTGCTACAGTTCAGAAGGCTAAAAAGGATCCAACATGATACTGGATGAGGGTCTTACCAAGATGGCTATTCAGTGAATATGTGTGGCAATCCAAGGTTGTTTTCAGTGGCATACCTTCAATGAAGACTGTATTATTTCTTCTTCCCTACCTTATTGGAGCAAAGCTCAGCAGTTACTGCAGATCACAGTCTAACTACAACAAGAAGATAGTGGATGTGCGAGGAGGATGCTGTAATATCCTGATGTCCTGTGTGTGTTTCTGGGGGGCAGAGATTCTATGCATCCACATCCTGAGGATACCGTTGACAGCTGCATTTTTCCATCGCTCTAGGAAATCAGGCCAAATGTCTGTTCCCCAGATTCCCAGGAGGCCCATTCAGAAGTTTGCTATAGGGCCCAGCTTTTTCTAGTTACACCTTTAGTTACATAAATGGATTACATCAGTTTAATGCGAAGGTGGAGTCCTTAAACCACCGCTCTGATTGTAGAGTGGCAGTCCTGCCGGCGGGCAATATATCACACCGCTGTTTCTCTAAAAAAGAAAACCCAGTTTTTACTGCTACTAGTTATGAGGGAAACTAAAAGACCCCTGATTATTCTTATTAGCAAAGAATCCAGTGATGGGGTGCTACGCCAGATGACCTGGCCTCCACAGTCACCAGACCTGAACCCAATCGAGATGGTTTGGGGTGTGCTGGACAGCAGAGTCAAGGAAAAAGGGCCAACAAGTGTTAAGCATCTCTGGAAACAGGGACTTATTGGGTAGATAATAAATGTCACTGGAAGGAAAACCCCTTTAACGGCCTCTTTATATTTGCTCAGCATATGCAGATGTATAGAACAGAGATCTGCAATAAATCTGCTGCGCGTGAACATTTCCATTTAGCTGTAATCAACTCTGACTTTTCGAGTAGATATTGTGAAGACCACCTTATGTGACCTAATCATCCATATTGGATCGTGAACTCTACTGTCAGGCCACCTAGTTATATAAGTGCTATATCTTCTCCAATTGTATTAACTTTCTATATGTTACTCTGACTTATATTCCCAAGTCTCTTTAGGGTGGTAGACCACTTGTGCCCTGAGGGTGGTCATTGCAAACTTCCCTCTTTTTATTTATCTCTAAGGAGCTAGCAGACTTGAAGAATATGACCCTAAAAATATAGTAAAAACTTAAATTTTAAAACAAAAATCAGTCCAGGTGATAAAGCCGCACCCAAGTCTTGGACATCCAGAGTCTGTTCTTCAGCACATGAGCAGACTATTACTTTAGATGACATGTGATAGTTTGTGGTCCTGTTACAAGATTTGGGTTCACGAGCTTCAAGTTACTTCTTTAAATTTAGTGTATTAATATTCTGAAGTACACATCAACTAGATATCTGAGCAAATAACTGAATAGCCTCTTTAAAAACCTACAATAAATCATAAGATGTAAGACTGACAAACTCAAACACAAGCCTTTTGTTCTAGAATTATTAAAAGGAAACAATAGGAAAAGAAATGAAATGTAACTCTAAATAAAAGCAAGGTCAAACTCATTGCAAAGTCTAACTTTTATAAATGAAAGGATTAAGTATAAAAAGGCTATTCAGCAGAAGATTGTAAAGCTCAAATCTCCAATAAAGTCATTACGGATGCTCATCAGAAACCTAAAAATAAGAGAGAAAACAATCCCACAGATCTAGTTCATAATACATAATGTTCACTTCTCTAGAACTAATATGGAAAAGTGAGAATTTGATAGTACTAGAAGTGGCATGCTCTTATAACACAATATCTCAACATGTTACAATCACTTTTCACACAAATTATATCAATCCATACTAACAGCAACCAAACAGAGCCAATATCTCAGGAGCCAAACACCTTGTAAAATATACTTCTCACACAATGGAAAGATTCCAAAAACATTCTTTACAAGCCACCCAGAAGCAGTATCACGGTTCAGTTACAGTAGATACTGGAAAGAAAATGCGTTGTAGACTTTTCTGGGTATAAAATATCCATCTTCAGCATTTTTCATGACAACTGCTTAATAAACACTTTGTTTCCACTGAATTAGGAGATAGATGATGCATTTGGTGTCCAGCCCATCTGATACGCCCGTTCTAAAGTTCTCTTACAGTCCTGGAGTACAGTACTGAATGTGATGTGGGGATATTGCTGGACAAGTTGTTCAACTGTAGCTTCATTTACCTGTAGAGATAGATATGAAGACATTGTTAAAGTTCATTACAAAACATGGATTAAAGGGGTTGTCCAGTTTCAGCAAAGAAATGTTATCATTTGTATAATGAGCAGTTGTACAATATGTTGTCTGAATCTATTTCTCATAGATCTCTGTTTGATGTCATTCCTTCTGTTTACTTCCAGAGGATAAAAATCTGTCTATGGTCATGTGATATACCGTCCATGGTCATGTGATATACCGTCCATGGTCATGTGATATACCATCCATGGTCATGTGATATACCGTCCATGGTCATGTGATATACCGTCCATGGTCATGTGATATACCGTCCATGGTCATGTGATATACCGTCCATGGTCATGTGATATACCGTCCATGGTCATGTGATATACAGTCCATGGCCATGTGATATACAGTCCATGGCCATGTGATATACAGTCCATGGTCATGTGATATACAGTCCATGGTCATGTGCTATACTTTCCATGGTCATGTGATATACCGTCCATGGTCATGTGATGGACACTCAGGAGCACGGCTCGTTACCAGGAAGATGTCTGATTACTGAGCTGTGACTAACAACATTAAAAGCGCTTTTCTAGGTGGTATAGAAATCAAAATACAGCAATTTGAAGTGACACCCACTTCCGTTATGTACTATATCTGTATATACTCTTCAACAGGGGGAGAAAAGGGGATGAACATTGAAAATTGTTAATAAAGTAAATTATAAAAGTGTTCAGTAAGCCCCTCTGTATACAAAAAAACAGAAAAAGTGAACCAATGCTCAAACATTAAGAGAAGCAAGAGAATGGTTTACTAAAATAAAAATTATAATATAAATGAATATAAATTATTGGTTTCACCAAGGGTTATACTGTTAAAGCTTTATACATGAATAAGTTTGCTCTCCATCAAAGTGAAACATGTAAAAAAAAAAAAAACCTCTAAGTTTTGCAAAGTAACAAACTCATTTACTTGCATTTCATTTTATTTTATTTTAATCTTGCAGATCAGAATCAAAATTTTATTTCATCCACAAAGTTCTTAGTAAAAAAAAAAATTATTTGTAAGTATATTTTTGTCCCTTCCATTTGGCTTATATTTTTGCAATACTATACAACTACAATAGAAAACGATTAAAATCTATAATAAAATTAATTTTAAAACTTGACTATGCCAAAGTAACGCAAGTAATCAGTACCTTTTGTGCTAATCCAAGTCGAAAAAGAGAAAGAAACAACATCTAATTAAGACACATCTCGGAATATTTTTAGATCCTGTACAAAAAAGCTTCGAAGCGCCGCACAAAATCTGATTACATTACACCAAATTCTTTTTCTTTGTTATTACATTTGTATACATGTTCGCTTGTGTAGAATATAAACATTTGTGTAACAAAAGTATCAATCTTGGTATTGTTTTGTGTCACACAAAAGTCATCGATTTGTCCTTGAGCTGAGGGTCACACTGTGCCAGTGACTATGATGTATTAATAGATGTATATAGCAGTGTGTATCTCGCGTATTGTACTGTATATAGCACTACACAGTCATTACTAGACATAACAGACATTTATAAAAACAATTAGCGCTTTTAAAAAGCAACATATTTAGGAACGTGATGCAAATCCCTGCTGGAAATCGGAATATGTAGATCATATATATTATTTTATTCTTTGCCGCATGGCAGTTCACAGAAATGCTTACAAACATATGCACTTTTAAAGAAATGCTTTCCAATTATTGTTTAGCTTAAACATAAAGACCCAGCATCCAACAGAGATGATTACTTCAATTACTGCCATTGCACAAGCCTGGTGTGATGCAGGGGATCAATGCGCAATGAATCTCAGCTTGTGTATGCATTCGCTTTCATCCTGACATCTTTTTTTCGTTTGCCGATATACAAAATGATAGAACATATAGGTTCAAGGTTAAGCTAAAACACAAAAAAACTATAGTTATTGAACGATTTTTTATTTTTCATAGAATATATTTGAAGTATTATTTGAAGAAAACAATTGTTGGAAAATATCTGTTCAACTGCAGTTTATAGACTATTCTCATTTAGTCTATTCTCAATAGCCATAATTCAGTCTTCTATGGAATAGACAGGACTTGACTTTTATTTTAGAACTGTGCAAGAGGAATTGTAAGGTCGGAATATGTGAAAAAAAGACGAGCATATAAAAGACACAGAGGCATCCATTTCATAGCTTGCAGCCTATGGGGGGGGGGGAGATTTGGCACCATCAACCGCTCTATATGTAGTAAGTGTATCAGTACATTCCTATATACAGATGCATCGCATATCTGGTGGATACACTCTGTAAATAGGATGAATTCAAATCAAGTTTTTTCACAATGATTAAGCAAACCCAAAAAAATTAATGCAAAAAAATTATTCAAATTGAAACATAAGGATAGTTTCTGAATGTCCACAACGAATGCAAAGACCTCAGAAATCTAGTATACCATACTTTTGAGTTTGTCAAAAAGACAGAGATAGATCCATCCATTTGCACCATTTTTTCTTATTGACAAATTATTCCATATAAAACTGATTAATACAATTTAGAACCCACACCCCAGAATTTGAGCCCTCCATTCCACCTTTTGAGATAGTTGCTCTGAAAAGAGAAGTAACTGCATGCTTGGCTTTCTCTAGTTACTTCTATGGGAAAGTGTCTATGGATGTGCTTGGGACCCCATTAGAAATTAACTAAAAGAGCTGGACATGCAGGGCCAATCATCAGGCAAGACAAGGGGTTAGGACTAGGGTTGAGCCGATCCTGACTTTTCAGGATCGATTTTAAAATCCGATTTCCAATCATTTTTCATTCGAACCCGATCTCGATCCCAATTCCGATCCCAATGCAAGTCAATGGGATTTTTTTTATTAATCGGAGATCGGATTTTAAAAGCAATCCTATTCACTATACAGCATGGAATCTAATAATTGTTAGAATCCACGCTGTGTAGTGAATCACTAAGTAGCCAGAGGATTTTTTTTAATCCTCTGGCTACTTAGTCCCCCCTGGTGTCCACTTATCTCCAGAGATGGCTGCTCCGCTGCTGTTCGCCTCGCTGCCGCTCCAGCTGCAGTCTTCTTCTCCCTTCGCTGCCCCCTCCCTGTCAGGTTAGGAGAGTGTGGGCAGGTTAGGTGAGTGTGGGTGGGTACTGGGAGGGGAGACGTCACGTCTCCCTGCCCCATACCCGCCCACACTCTCCTAAGCCACAAGCCCCGCCTTCCTAGCTCTTTAAACACTAAGGAGGAGGGGCAGCGAGAAGACCAGCGTGGAGCGGCAGCAAGAGGCAGAAGGAGAACACACCGGGCACCGGACCAGCCATCTCTGGAGGTAAGTAGCTACTACAGATGTTTAGTTTTGTCTCCCATTAGAATGAATGGAGGCAGCCGGCATGCAAGGGGTTAAGGCTGTGTGTCGGCTGCTTCCATTCATTCCTATGGACCTGCAGCGGAGCCTTCACACTGAGTATACAGCGTATACTCAGTGTGAAGGCTAAGCAAAGCATTGTGGGAAAAGATCACCGATTCCACCTAAAAAGATCGTGTTTGGAATTCCGATCACGATCGAGAAATTTTCTCAATCGCCGATCGGAATCCGATCTTTTCCAAACACGATCGCTCAACCCTAGTCAGGACCTACAGCCATCAGAAATCTATCATGTGTTTGTGCATATGTCTTAGATGGGAATATTTCTTTAACTTATGGTCATAAATCCGACCAATGAACAGTGTGCATTTGCCCGTTCTTTATCCTGGTTCTATATGTAATTCATATCTATCAAATTCTTTGCCTTAGGGCATTTTACAAATACTTTAAGGTGCAATATCAGTCAATGAATAGCTTCACTAATAAGTGCACTTTGAAATTACACCTATCTGGAGAATACCTGCTATTGTGGGTATCCCATTCTGATACAATTTCTTAAAGGGTATTTTAATACTAGGCTTCTATGGGATATTGCTTAGTGGATGTGGGTTCCACCTTCTATATAGAATTCTCACCCAATACGAGGATTCTCTAACTCCTGGATGCTGTATTTTTATATATTTCAACAGAGATGGGCTCATGCATGCATTCAGCCCTCTACAATAAAGCCTAAGGAGATATGGAAAGAGTCATCCTCATGTCATTAAAAAAGGATCTTTCATAAGCTCCTACAGTCTTTGCAATAAGGTTCAGTACTCAAGTGTGTGGTCTCAGAAAGGAGCAGGCAAGGGGGTATGACTCTGAACTCTCCAACACTGTCCAATCAAAGGTGGACAGTGTCAAAGATCTCCCTGAGACCACCCACTTGACAATAGAAGACTAAAGAGCGTATCAGCCATCAAAACTGACTGCACTGAATGCTCAGGAATGGTGGAGGCTAGAGAGAAAATTTCACCTGTGCTGAAAACAGTAGCGCAACATCTATTATAGAATGCAAATAAATGGAGATCATGGTAAAGTTGTGAAAGGTCTGCTTTAAGGAAAGAAAATGACTAAGGGACGAACTTACATATTTTCTTATTTAGAACCGATACAGAATGTTTCTAAGGGCTGATTTAACTTTAGGCTACAGTAGTTTTCTACTGATCATGTTGGTATCAATGACAGAATCTTGTCTTGGTGGTTGACTAGTTATATCCTATGCCGTGCAAATTCAAACGCCCTTTCCCATGAACATAACTATATTTAAATTTGTAGACAATTAAAAGTTAAACATTTTTGCAAATATATATAATTAAAATTTTGCAGAGTTTTAAACATTTTTCTCAGTCATCTCAGTTTTTGACAGTCTGTTGTCTTGATAAGTTGCCAATATCATAAAGGCAAGAACTTTCTACCATCTGAATCCCAGCCATGATGTCCATATTATGGCCAAGTTATCATTTCATACATGTAGTGACGCTGCCTGATCTCCTGTCCACAATAAGGAAATCATGGCTGGGTTTCTGACAAGTGCCAGACCATGGAAAGGTCCAGCATCACTGGTTATATCAACTGGCAGAAGATCAAGGTAGAACAGATTGTCACCTCTAAGATGGTTGGAGAGAAAAAATTCATTAAAAAATTTAGTTTATATTTGCAAAATTGCTTAACTTTTAATTGTCTACAATTCTAAATATTATGTTCATGGGAAAACCCCTTTAATTAAACTATTCAGACTTACTGAGAATTAGGTTGCGGAAAATGTCTACAAATGTCAAATAAAGTTCAGTGTTCTCAATTACAAATAGTAAGTTGATATAACACCGACCGTCACCAAAAATAACCGACTGTTTTTAATTGCCACTAATTTGGGATTATTAGCAGAGGCTTTAATATGGGTAGGGGTGTGTGCTACATGGCAGGCCTAGGGGACGCATGCTGTTTAATTAACCAGAGGCTCTAATTGCTGACAAAATAAACAATGATTTCACATAAAAAAGATAAAATGAAAGTTCGGTACGGAACTCCCCATGGCTTCTCAAAGACGGTTTGTAATGACATACAACGATTAGGATGTCACACACTTTCATGCGGGTATTGTCTGCAAATTGACATTTTACATTTAGCACGCAAAAACAAAATGGCATTTATTCCAGCCGATGAGCGCTATGCTTTTCCACCGTGCTGGTTACTGTGTGGAACTAGAAAAAAAATCGCTGTAACAATAGCAGTTTGATGAGAAATGAATTCATTTTATTTTCATCATTTGGATCAATAACTCTCTGCCTCTGCTGTGTCCCGTAGCCTGAAGGCAGTTGGGTAATCAATGGAATCAAACAGAGGAGCCCTTCACCCAGCGCAGAATCCTCTCTGATCTTTTCTGGGAGTACTCAAGACGCTTGTGAAATTCTAATTCATGTCAACTTCATATCAAAGAAATTCCACGGAGGTTTGGTCATAAAGAGTATCATAGTAATAACGATCCAAAATCTATTTTTTGCTATATGTTTTTCTATAATTCAAGGCTTGCGTGTTCAGTCCACAATGACTCGAAGCTCCTTAGAAGTGGAACACAGCAAGCCAATGTATCTTTCATATATTTGAGGCAAAGTGTTATAAAAAAAAATGACACTAGTAATGCAATGACTATACTATAGCAATGGCAACAACTTGTTACTAGTAAAATAGGCAATATAGAAAACACAAATATGACAGATACCTAACTTTTTTTTTATTTTACAAGTATTTACCTTGGATTAATAAAAATAATTAGTTGGGTGTGAGACAATTATGTGGCTCGACTCTTTGGTTAGTGCTGCAATATCCCTAATTTAAGTTCTAAAATTTCACATTTCCTCCACACTATTGTATTATTATTTTTTGTTTTATTTATTTTTATTTTTGTTAAAGAAAGTATCCGTGTTTTAATAATTAATACCATGATTTTCAGACTGGTGGAGATCCAACTGTCAGGGCACTAAGCGATCAGCTGTTTCCTGGGTCACACAGCTCCCAGCATAGTCTACATGCCCAGCGCTGCATACTTCTTTACATGTAATTCTGCCAAGAGCAACTGTAAAACAGCAAACAAATAGCTGAGAAAAGCCCAAATGAGTATAATATAGGAGATCGGACACTGAACTGCAAATATAGGGCATGATGCAGCTAAACACATCACTGACACAGAGGAAGAGAAATTGGAGCACAATGTTGCTTACTGTTCAGGACTAACATCCCATCAGCAATAATACAAACAGCCAGAAGAAGTAAAAAAATGTTAGACTTCCTAAGCTGTAGATATTGCAGAATGTTCAGTCCAGTGTACAGAGAAGGTAATTTGCAGACAAGTGTGCAGGAAGTGAGGAAAAACAACCCCTCCTCTCTCAACTCACCGTATGAGGAGACCCAGTCCTTCCTCTCTTCACTCACTTTGAATCTATTTTGCTTTTTTAATGGTATCTATGAACAAGATTTCCCCAGGGAGTGAACAGCAAATTTGCTAGAATGGAGATATCTAGAGTTTTTTCAGGCAGAAAACAGCCACATTTTTATATACAGTGCATTACATTTTACATTACACTTCCAGGATTTTTTTTTTTGTTCAGTTTCTACAGCCTAAGCCAAGTGTATATGATAACAAATTGCATCTCCTCTGCTTTTTTACTACCACTCCTGATTTTAGCATAAACAGCTGCATTAAAAAACCTGAATGTGTGATTCTTCTGCCTTTTTTTTTGTTTTCTTTTGAACCAAGGCTATAAGTGAATTCAGCATGGAGAAGTAGAAGAGCTTCCTTTATATTTTGCCTTCCATTTGAAGTCACTCTTGACCTTGGCTCAAAAAATAGCAGCCAAATCTGCAACAAAAAACACAGCTTTCCCACATTGTGTAGCCTGAGCCTAAAGTGATTTTTTTCTTCCATAACAGATAGGTATTTGGACTTTTTGCCTATTGTTACACATACAATATTTGTTATGCTGTGTGTACTATGAGTTTTCAAATGTATTTTCCTATTTTAGCTATATAGAGACACTCTAAAATGAAACCTATATTTGTGTTACTATTTGACTTCTTTTAATATTTTTTTAGTGCTACTGAAGGAGGCCAGAAAACACCTTTGGGGGGCATGACTGCTTTTACAGTACATATTGCTCTTGCAGCTGTGACAGCCCAAATTAAAAGGAACACAGCCGTTATATTGACTGCACTGTGTCTTTACACCGAACCTGCAGCTGCTATTCCTCAGTATCATGGCTTTTCACAATGAGACTGCATTTCCATAATGGAACTCAGTAGTGTGCTTTTCAAAAAGCTTATGCTATAAACACTGCCCATAAAGGGGTTTTAGAAGTGGCATTCTGACTGGCCCTTGATATCTTTATAAGCAATCCTACCGCTTTTTGTCTTCTGCCCCGAGGAACCGGACAGGGGACGGAAACCCGGCAGTCAGTTTTCAAACCCATTCAAGTTTCTAGTTACGCCACTGGTTACCACCATAAGAGCAAAGTGGATATTGCACTTGCTAGAAATTCCTTAAAGGGGTTGTCCCATCACAAGAATCCTAGCTATACTGCTTGTTAATGTGGATGCAAGACTTTTCCTAAATACATTGCTTCAGCAAAACTGCTTAGTTTGTCCACCATCTTACTTTATTCTTTTTTTTTTTTGACACATCCCTTGACTTATCTGGTCATAAGTCAAGTGATGTATTTGCTGCTCTGAGGGGGGAGGGAGGAGGGGCTAAGTACACGGGAGAGAGCCTGGAGTGGGGGTGGTAGTTTACCCTTTGGAGGGAAGGGACCGCCAATACAGACTGTGCCGGCGTCTACACTCCCCGGCATCCGCCTCTCTATTACAGTGGATGCCGGGAATGTAGACGCCGGCACAGATGCCTGCAACATCACTATGTGCCTGCCCTGCATGAAGCCAGCAGCGGCAGGAGCGATGCTGGTATTCCAGAGGGGAAGGGGGGGCGGAGGAGCGGAATAACAGGAGCTCCTGCCGCTGCTGACTTCATGCAGGGCAGGCACATAGCGATGTTGCAGGCATCTGTGCCGGCATCTACACTCCCCGGCATCCGCTTCTCTATTACAGCGGATGCCAGGTCTGTAGTCGCACTGTGAAGGCTACACAGGTCTCACTATCTATGAGCATGCACACAGACCTGGCATCCGCTGTAATAGAGAGGCAGTGCCTTTGCATATGTAAACCCCACCCATAATGACGCAACAAAGCCGTAAGAAAGAAGAATTTACAGCAACGAAGACTGGTGAGTATGCGACGTGGGAATACCCCTTTAAAGAAGCAGTCCACCTTTTCTGTTGCTACCCTCATTTCTACATAGCCGGTCGAGTGGGATGATATGAAGGTTAAATGTATTCCTTTATTCAGCAGATATAATGCCTGGTGTTGACTCAAGTGACCTACTTGTAGGTTGTTGGATACAGTTTTATTCAGTGAACTCAGACTCTCACTGCATTGTTATAAAAGCTTTGTTCTGATTTCCATAGGAATACATTGAGAGCTTGAGTTCTGGTTCACTGAACCAAAAAAGTGACCTCAGTGACCTCAGAAGTAGGTCATGTGTAGCAGCACTAGGCACTATATCTGCCAAGTAAGAACAACCCGTTTACTGTAAAAAAAAACGAAGGAGGAAATAAAAAGGTGGACATCTTATTTAGTTTTGTAGGCACAGTATACAGGTGACTATGACTGGCACTGCAGCTAAGCCATATCCACCAAATAGGGATGAGCGGCAGTACCAGGTATAACACGTACGCACACCACCTTTCTTAGAATGGATGATATATTGTCTGCTGTTTTCCATTCACCTGTCACTTCTACATTCCTAAAATACTTTCCACCCTTCCACCAGATCTCTTTGATAACGTCTCCTATTTTCCTCCTATTCACCTTTACTCCTAATATCTCTTTTTTTTCTCTTTGATACTTCTATTTTTCCTCATCTAGTCTGACTTTTGGTCTCTCCAGTTTAAAATATGACTTCCCGGATTTCTTTTGTCTTGTAGCAATCCATTGTCGTCTTCTATTTATGCCGGTACCACAAAGCGCTGCTCATTTCCTACCTCCCCGTTTCTCTATAACTGTTTTGTTGTTGTTGTTGTCGTATTTGGATTCTTTGTGTTTCTTGCAGTTTTTTTCCATAAAAACATTAAGTCTTAGTCTTCGAAAACTAAAAACAAAAATTCTTGCCGGAGATAAGACTTATTTTTTCTTTTTTTTTAAAGTTAGTTGATTGAATAATATTCAATTTGTATAGTACAATAGTTTCTAGCGTTCTACCGTTCCGCAAAGCCCGTGTCTCCGTAATTGGCTACGGTGGCAAACAAAGGCTACCTGAGCAATACTTTAAATATGATTATGTACTCAATTATTCATCACTAGAATGATGAGGAGAAAAGAAATTGTTAAAACCATAGATAAATGTGCAGGCACAAACAAATTACACCATGTTTAGACAGAGCCAATTACCCTTGTAGGCCTCTGCTTTAACTGTCACTAAAGTGCGGCGGGCACATTCCTTTTCTTCTTAATACCAGTTTATAGAGGCTTATTACCCAATGGAAAAAAGAACCTTAATAAAGCTGAAATATGCAAGTGAAACCGTCAAAGAATTATTGTACAAATTACGCAGCAGTGAGAAGATTATCATAGCTAAAAGTATAGATATCTTCTGTTTTTACGGTAATATTTGTCGTTCTTTAATTATACTCATACATCTCGGGCATGGCATGTTGATGCTGCTTGGCTAATTTGCCATCTTAATTGTTTTTTCTGTCATGCATTTGTATTCGCAGCACTAATACTCTCCCGTATTCAGCAGACAGAACAACATTGATAGAGACGCATTAAAGTTGTATGAATAATTTTCCATCGTTAGCAATTCTATTGATGATCACTTATAGGAGAGATGAATAAAACGTGTAAGGTTCTGGCTGTGGGTTTATATGATCAGTCAGAAACGTCTAGCCTGAGGCGGCGGCGGTTAATGCAGAGTGGAAGTGGGCACAGGGCTCCGTCTTTTATGTGACCATGTTTTCTACTGTACCTCTTCAAAACTCACCATACTGAATATTTACCCAGATGATTAAACATATTAGGCCAGACTATTACAGAGCGGAGAAGCCCTAAATAACCAACCATTTACATACATTATAAAGATAAAAAGGGCTAAGCGGGTCTTACATCACACCGAGATCCTCATGTGCTTCAGCCATTTTACATAGGACTACAGCAACAACGAATATGTACTTAAAGGGGTAGTCTAACATATACATTTTTTTTTTTTTTTTTATAAAAGCCAAGAAAGGAGTGAAAAAAAGCTCCTGCTACTGTATGAGAAGGATGTTTTTCATTCCAGACATTTACGAAATGTGCAAATAATGTGTGAAAGATACAGATCCCGCCTCTAGGAGCTATAGTTCTGTCAAAACCCAATCACATGATTGGGAGAAAGGAGAGATGGCTTGTTTGTGCACAGCTCTCATTGTTCTAGTTTATGGACGCCAAAAAGGAGCCGTCATCAGGTCTGAAAAGTTCAATGACATATATTATATGATAGCATTTTGGTGTTTTATTTTTTCAAATCTGTTCAGTTATTCCAAAGATATAAGGCCCTTTTAATGTTGATGCAAATTAGGGGCTACTAGCCAAGTGGGCAGTAGCACTGTGGTTTCTCTGGGGGCAGGGTTTCCATGTGCTGTATGTCATGCAGTGCTACCAACCACAGTGAAGTGAAGAGGGAGGTTCTCCCACTTTACACAGTGAATGCAGATGAGAGGGGCTGATTCTCCTCACAGCCTTAGGTAAGGCTGCAAACTGCAAGGACTGAACATTCTGTAAACCTCACAGCTTATAATGTAAGAAAAAAAGGCTTCCACGTACTTTTATGTACTTCTGTCTGCCTGTGTGGTTACAGATGGGCTAAAATCATAGCAAACAGTTTTACCAACTGTGCTTATATGTTGTTTTTTTTCCTGTGTCATGCCTGCATAGAAAATTCTAAAATGTAATAGATATCTCCCTATATGTAAAGTTCGTTGTTCCTGGATCCCTTATATGGTAGTCACTTGGGTTTTTCACAGCTATTCATTTGCTACTGTACAGTTACTTCTGGCAGAATTACATATAAACAAACCATACTAGTTATAATGGATAGCGGAGGAGGCCGGCTGCTCCTAATGATACATGCCCCCTGCCACAGAGACAAATGCAAAATGTGCTTTATTCAAAATGGGCACATTAGCGACAGAAAAATTTATAAGACATTATGTATATAGGCTGTATATAGGCTTATTCACTCAGACTACCCAGCAAGACCCTACAGCTATTTCAAGAAATTTCGTGACAACAGGTATATTTTAAGGAAACAATGAAACATGTATTCAGCTATGTACCTCCAAAGAAGAGAATAGATAAAACACACATATACACAGTATTATTATGCCACTTATACATGTACACATTCGATTCCAAGCTGTAGACTACATCACCACATCAGATTAATAGGTTTGAGGGGATGTAGAAAACAAGCCAATATCAATATATATCAAGGATCTGACTATCCATATGTGTAAGTAAACTTTACCTGATCACATCTCATCAAGCCCAGATATCGTATAGATTTACTGCTCTGTGCGATCAATGTGGCTCCTTGGTCTGTAATCTCCTTACACCATCCCACATCCACTGTTTCTATAGTAGTGCTGTATCGACCAATGGCTATCAAAGCTGTGAAAGAAAAAGGAGAGAAGATTGCAATTAAAAAGATAAATGTATTAAAAGCCTTTAGTCATTACATAATTCCGCATGAACCCCCTAAAGGCTGAGGTGACGTGGACAAAAGACCAGCAAATTGTTTGTCTAATCAATGTCTGGGTCTGGTGGGATACAAAGAGCGTTGGTCTCATCTGTTTTTGTCAGGGGGGGGCACAAGTTTTCTGGTGTACTTTTATTCCACCCTTGCCATTTTCTTTAAAGGTGGTGGAACAATGGCAATGCCAGATTTGTGATCATCTACATCGGATTTAAGCTTGAGATCTACGCCAGCTATGACTAGATGTAGATTTCACTGCAAGCACAAGGTCTAGTGAAGGGGGTGTCTGGTTTATGAGAAGGCATGCACCGTGTCATCTAACAGTTGTATCCTTCACCCGCCCAAAACCGGTGTTAATAAACAATGCAACTCTTCATAAATTCCCCCCATGAACTTGGAATGGAGCGCCAGTAGACCTAGGCAACCACCACCCTACATAAATGAAGGACATGTGATATACATTCTCATCCAAGTGGTGGAACCTCCACCATCAGGCACTTATTACCTATCCTGTACATAGGTGATAAAAGTCCATCTTGGGGCAACCCCAACAACCTGGAGTCTGTATAAAGACATTGCGGCATTACTTGGCAATGGAACAATTACCAAAAAGAAAACAAGGACCTTTTGCTTTGTACAGGTGGAAGAAGTTAAGGCTGCTTTATTATGCACCGCCTTAAGAACAGCAAATATAATAAAAAAATCCGGGCCCACTTAGGGCATGACGGATTTAAATAACATGAGTAACATTAATGTGGAGATGCCCTTTAAGCTTTGGTCACACATATTGAGAAGGAGGACTGTGTCACACAACATGTTCCCATGTAACTAGAAGTAGCGGGCTTTACATAGTTAAAGTATGACAAATTGATTAGCTCGATTTAGGAAGAATGAATAAGATTATGGCACAAGAGTGTTGTTGTATAAATTCCTGTCTGCAGGCTACGGGAAGCATGGAATTCGCGTGTATAAAATATAACCAGATGAACGATGAAAGTCATCTAATAAAATTAACATGATTCAGAACCTAAACCAGCAGAGACAACAGCCATACAAGTACACAGAGGCCAGGCATCATTGTAATGGAGGAGATGATGACAGGCGCTCTTCTGCTCCCTTATAATTTGATATAATCAGTATATATCAGAAACATTAAACTATTTCACTTAGGAATATGATCATTAACCTTGTTCCATAATTGGCCACGTCAATTTCTGTAAACTCTTCTTTGTTACAATTTGCAAAGCATGTCATTGCTTAAAAAGATCTCATTAGCAACTGCAGGGTTTCGATATGGGGCCAGCACCAGCGCTACTCGCAGAATATTAGATATCCGAGGTACTTAAGGTTGAAATAGCATTTATTAAATCACATTTTGTGACTGCTCATTACTAGTGAAAAATGCCCTTGAAATATGGCACACTTGGTTGCTTTCACGGGATGAAATTTCTGCAGCTTCTATGCAAAATCTCTTCAAAGAATACTTTCAGAATGACACGCTTTAACCCTTCCCATGCCCTGCCCTTGTCTCTATCCAGACCATGCATCTCATTCTATTTTGTCTGTTCTTTACAGCCACAACAATAAGCTTTATTTTTCATCAATCTTCCCTCTGAATTCCTCAAATAAAATAAAATCCGTCTGAAATATGCCTCCACTGCAGGTTTATTTTACATTTTTAAGCAGTCGTGTAACCTCAGCAATCCTAAAAGCCTTGACAAAGTGCTTTTTATATCACTCCTCATATATGATACACAAAGTCCTGCTATAGGATTTGATGGAAAATATTACGCTATATTAAAACCAGCTTAACGGACGGGTCTTATTTTCAGCCGTCTCCTGTGTGTCAATGCTCTGAATGTTGCAATCAATATTCAGCGTTTTCTTTTGTGCTCTGCTCAGTATGGTATAGCAAGACAATATAGTAAAGCCAAAAATTATCCATCTTTATGCGTATTACATAGCTGACACAATGAATGGCTACTGATTTATATACATATATTAAAAAAAATAGTACAAGTAGAGATGAAAACAAAGGCCCTTTGAGGTCAGCCATAATACTGATACTGTCCGTTGTGAGCTCCATGCTGGAGAACAACTCCCATCCCATATATGAGACCGTGACAACACTGGGCAGTACTGTCAGTGACCAACTGCTTCACCCCAAGTGTGAGAAGGAACACTATCAGATGTCCTTCCTCTAAACCGTGATCAGGCTGTATAATCAACATCAGGCTAAGTGAAGACCACTCCGCACAGAGAACTAAATGATCCTGAAGTATTTCTTTTCTTCTTAGTTACTATGACTCCTAGTATCTTTTTCTATCTGCTATCCTGAGCTTGTATGTGTTCTTTCTTGTAATATATTACTGTATTATCCATGCTGCTGTAACACTGAATGTCCCCATGGTGGGACTATTAAAGGATTATCTTATCTTAATAAAGTCATAATAGGGACGCAACACATAGACCTCCCGCGGTTCATAAGAACTGGAGTTAGTGCGCTGTAGATTTCCATTGTGGCAAACGCCAGTTTTGGTGAACTGTAAGAGGTCTGGGTGTTGCATCTGTAACACAGACATAAAAACCTATATAATATGACATAATACAGGCTAGTCTGCTTAGGGTAGCAATCCTTTTTCAGTTACCCTAAAAGAATCTAAGGTAAGATAGAGCAGGACATTTGTTTTTTCAGCATCCTGTTCTGATCTCCCATTAGATTACAATTTCACGCAGAATTAGGGCAGAATCTCCATTCTGCATCCTGAACACTAGTCAACTCTCCAGCTGACATGAGATTCACCTGAATTATTAGGAGGCGGCAGGGTAGAGGTCAGGTATAACACAAACTAACTTTCTGGTGTGAGTTACAGTAAATCTGTCGGGCTAAGGTTTCCCTGCCCCAGACCACCTTGGTATCTACCCCTGCTCATCCTGCTTTTGTAAAAATGGCAAGAAGGACATATAAGGAAAAGATGTGCCGCATTTGTAGCCATCTAGACTATAATACTGGCATAGATGGATTTGTAAATTCCCACCCATTGTTCCCTAGAAATTATGGGGGGGGGGGGGGGGGGGGGGGGGTTTAAAGATTAAAAAAAAAAAAAAACCTTTGATATGCATCCGTATTGTGGCTCAGAACAAAATGAGCTGTAAACGGGGATGACCCCTGTGTGCCGCCCGTGCACGGGCCGTGCTACCGCGACTTTTTTCATTAAATTAATAGGAGCCATGGAAATAAGGGCCGCAAAATACAACAGGAATAGGACCTGTTCTATATTTTGCAGCGCAGACTGTCGGCCAGCAGACAGGACTGTGAAATTCACGGGCGTGTGTACAGGCCCATCGAAATTAATGGGTCATTGTGCTATCCGTGAAATACACAAATAGCACAATGAACAAGCCACAGTCGTCTACAACCGGCCTAAGGATCTATGTATATGACCGTAGAGATTTTTACTCTCCACAAAAAAAAAAAAATGTTATGTGCAATTATGGGTATGCAAAAAGACTTGTATGATTCCCTACAAATGTCTGTACAGCTAAATTTGCTAAAAAAAGGACGTCCCTCATAACTTGCAGTTTTCACAGCCCCAACATTCATGTAAATGGGGCAATAGAAGGAATGGGTCCATACTTTTATCCACAATTGCGAATAAAAACTAGGACCATGTGCATGGAGTCCTTCATAGTGCCGCAGCCCCGAAGAATTGACAGATTCAGCTCTGCTACATCTGTATGTGTTAATTAGGAACTAATGCAGTGTCAACAGGTGAATGCACATTAAACCTGACCAGAACCAAGCACTCAGAAGAGATTATGTTCATCTTTATTCAATACGGTCATGCATTAAAAGTACAAAGTTAACAACTTTTTGTAGTCTGCCCTGGAGAAGCTTTTAGTGGCTGAATCACCGGATTAATGTACATCACCCACTTTACCTTTTGCCTTAAGTAACTATTTTCAGACATATGGTCACAGGAGAGCTACTTGTGCTTAAAGGAATCTTGAAAATTGATTTTTTTTTTCCCACGTAAAAGCATATTTTTCTGATAATTAATACATCTACATAAGAGCAAGAACTTTATTCTTTACAGCCATGGTAACAGTAATGTGAAAAATATTAAGAGATCAGCAACGGGGACGTATTTCACCACCAGGTTGTGCTGTGCCAGTATCTCCAGCTGCTGAAGAATATTTCTGTATATAAAAGTGGCATTTCTTACTACAGGGGAAGGCAACATGTTGCTGTACAGATGCTGTGATGCTATCAAACAACTCTGGAAAATTCACATTTATTTGTTTGGAAATTAACAAAATATGGTCCCATATATTACCAGCTGCATGCAAAATTCAGATAGTGTTTGCTCCATTGAAAATGTAATATGTACAGGGAGCTGAAATGTAAAATCACCAGTATCCAAACACATTCAGAATCTGAGGATCCCTTATTAAAACTCAGGCTAGGTTCACAACTGTATTTGGATTTCCATTTGTCGGGTACGCCTGGGGACCCAACAAATGGAAACCTAATCCACTTAAAGGGGCTCTATCAGCAAAATCATGCTGATAGAGCCCCACATATGCGTGAATAGCCTTTAAAAAGGCCATTCAGGCACCGTAAATGTTACATTAAACTACCCCCCAGTTTTAAAGTAATACCCTAAAAAAGAATGTGATCTACTTACGAACGTGCACACTGGGCGGGCATTCAGGGTGTGTCTTCATCTTCATCCACGCCTCTTCTTCCTCCAATGTCCTCGGGTCCTGTCCTCCTCCGGTGCTCGCGAACGGACATTGATAAAAAAAAAAAAAAAAAAATGACCTGGGTGCATGCGCAGTAGCACGCGGCTTCTACTACGGCTACTGCGCATGCGCCCAGGTCATTTTTTTTTTTTTATCAAAGTCCGTTCGCGAGCGCCGGAGGAGGATGGGACCGGAGGACATTGGAGGAAGAAGAGGCGTGGATGAAGAAGACGGTGCACCCTGAATGCCCGCCCAGCGTGCACGTTTGGTAAGTAGAGCACATTCTTTTTTAGGGTATTATTTTAAAACTGGGGGTAGTTTAATATAACATTTACGGTGCCTGAATAGCCTTTTTAAAGGCTATTCACGCATATGTGGGGCTCTATCAGCATAATATTGCTGATAGAGCCACTTTAAAAAGCGGGTTACCCGCAGAAACCCATGGGCCTCATAGACTATAATGTAGTTGGCCTCATTTTCACACAAAAAGTGCAGACACATAAGTCCTGTTTGTAGGACTTTTCTCTCCGCCTTTCTAAGCAGATTTTGGGATGGAAACCCCCAAGAGAATCTCAGCAAATGTGTGAGCTTTGCCTTATTGATTAATCTCATAGGGGTTTTGATTGGCTGCAGGGGTATATGGGAACACCATTGATACTGCCAAGTAAACAAAGTCTACTGGGGAGACTTTTTTTCTTTTAAATCACAATTGATTTAGTTACTTGAGTTAGGTGACGTTCTGTTTCTGGAAGGGTTACTAGAAAGTTCAGCGATCTAGGTAAGGGCTCGTTCACATCTGCGCCCGGTCTCCGTTATGCAGGTTGTGCTCTCCGCGGCGAAACCGTTTTTTTTTTTTTTTAACCAGACACAAAGTCAGACATGCAGGACTTCATGTCCGGTTTTAAAAAAAACTCTTTAGCCGCGTAGAGCACAAAACGCTCACCGGCGCTCACGGCCGGACACGGTCTGACAGGTTTCCATCTTCTGTCGGCAGAACACGGAAACCTGGAAACTGAGATCGGGCGCTGGTGTGAACCCAGCGTAACTAACTTTTATTATTATTTTTTCAGAAATCTATTAAGCAGTTAAATATGCATTATAATATATTTAACAATTGTAATATTTATATAAAAAGCCTGTTTCTTCACTTATTTGTTGCCTTCTGCCACTGATCAAATCTATACATTATACGTCTTTGTAGAAAGGAGGGGAAAGTAGAAAAGAGCTTCTCAAAGCAGAGAGACATCTACACTATAGAGAGACAGTTCCTTTCACAACACAGACGGGTTATCAGTAATTACTATCCAGCCTTCTCATTTAACGCTGTAGATGACTTTATATCTCTGTCTCTCTCTCTCCTCTCCATATACTTCATTATAGTCTTATCTGATTGTGTATAGAGTATGGATTGGAATCACTTAGATAAGAAATAAAGAGTTAATAATGAAACAAAATAGTTATCTGGGCTGTGGGGTCAGAAATTGTTACTAACTCAAAATAAAATGGTCTTTAATTATATTATAGAGTTATTGATATTGTACCATTAATAATATATATATAGATTATTACATATTTCTGGTCTACCATCATCCAAATACAATCACTACCTTTTTGATAAATTATAGGATCTTTACTACTCCTGACTGACCATGGCTGTCACCCATGTCTGTCACAATGTACATTTTGTTTCTCCTATCAGTATGCCTTTTTATAGAATGGGAGGAAATCCACACAAACACAGGGAGAACATACAAACTCCTTGCATATGTTGTTCCTGGTATCGAATCCAGGACTCCAGCGTTGCAAGGCTGCAGTGCTAACCACTGAGCCACCTTGTTGCCCCTTGTCAGCCATTTTAGACGGAGTCGTACTCCACATCCCTGACAGTAATAGTCTTTTTCTATTAATAATAGTCACAGACACATGCACTTTTCTTTAGTGAAGTATATTGCAAAGTGTGTTCCCTTCACCATTACTATAGATTTAAGAAAAAATTATTAAAATTTAACTGACACTAAATGCGGTAAAAACACAAAAAATAAGTATCCCGGGTCTTCCTTCCTTAATCTCCTCCTTTGATCACATTTTGTCACACTTTACAACTAGATGAAGATTTTATGTATAAGGCACCAATCCCATGGTACTGGAAGTTTTAGTGATATACTGTTGACTTCTTCAGGTCCCAAATACAAAAGTAAATATGAGCTGGGAATAGCACCGTATCATCCCAGCTGTTTCCTCTGCTTCTCTATTATAAGATACCAGAGACCCCCCCTTCTTGGTATCTGATCCTGGCAAGGAGCAGCCGTATCAGGATACCGGTGTGTTTCTTTCCCCGCAGGATGAGCACATTAATATAAGTACACTTTATATCATCACAAACTCTATGAAATAAACTCCATTTTGCTACAATTTGATACGCTCAGCACTGCTACATTTTTACCTCCTTGTTCAAACAAAAACCTAGTCGATGTAAAATAAAAACCAGAACAAGAGGCAAAATCAATGGCCAATAGTTGCATGAAATGATAGCAGCTATTATGGGGATCAATGTAAGTGAGAGGTGTCAATGTAGAATAGTAAGAAGTGTACACGTATACACATACAACACAGAGAAAAATATATCAGCTTTAGGACAGTGTGAAAAGAAATTTAATACATATGAACCCACCGTGTCCTTGTTCATTGTGAGAGCCATAGAGAGCACCTCTTAGTGTAATAGTGAGTTATTTATTCAGTGTTACATTCCATTGTGACTCCTGCTGCTGAGACTCCATAGAGGTAAATTGCACCATAAGGACCGCTCATCACTGCCATCCACACAATACTTAATATAGTATCTTAAGCTCCTAGTTAATAACGTAAGTCTCAAATTGTAAGCATCTGCTGCCTTCTCCGAACTTGACTTCAAAGGGTGTGACCCACTATAGACATCTATCTGCACAAAATGAGAAGATAAACGTTCACCGGAGTGCTCCCTGTGAGTGATACAGCGATACGCATACATAGCCTCCTCCATTCACTTTTATGGGACTGTCCAGATGGCCAAACAGAAATGAATGGAGTGGTGGGCACACATGCAGGACTAAGGGGAAGTTGTAATCTCCATTCTTCTGATCCTTCAGACTGAGTTGACACATTGAGTAAAAGCTGTTTTTCTTTGCTGCATTTTTTATTTTTTTGCCTAAGCCGGGAAAAATAGTATATTGAGCAGGAGGGATTATAGGAGCTTCCTTTATATTTTGCATCCCTTTTGAAGCCACTCTTGGTTTTGGCTCAATATAATGCAGCAAAATCTGCATCAATAAATACCGTATGCAGTGTCTTCTTCTCACTTCCTGTATTTCTCTCCCCCCTCCCTCCTGCTGAACAGGACACAGAACACTTCTGGAGGTCAGATAATCTGCAGATTCTTGTACAGAACGGTCTCAGTGTTATCTGTGTGTTTACATAGAGAAATAAGAGACTCGGCTTTATTGGCAAAACTGCAATTAGCTGAACGGATTGTTCTGCCCACACTAAGTGAAATCACTTGTCCTATCTCCCAGGTCCGTGGTTATGGCAACACTGTTTAAACAATGGGAGGAATAAGTTCACATACCAGGCAAAGAAAGCAGAGTTTCTAAAGAGATATATTTAGAAAAAGGCTTCAATTTATATAAGCTATCAGTATAGATAGGATCCTTGAAATGGGACAACCCCTCTAAATCTGTTTTTTTCAGACTACTAAGACTGATGACCTAACCATTGGACAGGACATCAATCTAAGATTGGCGGGGATACCAGGCATCAGAATTAGTTGTTTGAAGAGACCACAGCATTCGAATAAGCACTGCTCTTGATTGAAAAACAGTCACATTGCTGTACATTGTATAATAGCTGTGCTTAGTTTTGCAGCTCAGCCCCATTCACTTGATTGGGACTGAACTGCACAGTGTTCATATGACAAGTGGATATGATGTCACATGTCCTGTAAAGTGGACGCAGCACTCAGAGCACCACTGTTATTTCACACAGCTTATTCATTGAGATCACGGGTGTCAGACTCCCACTGATCTTTATCTTTTTCATAGGATAGGTGACCTTCCACATTACATGAATATTGCCCAAACCAGATTTCAACACGACAGGATGGTGTCCAGAGGAAAAGAATAGTATGATTTCAATGTGACTAAGCCTTTTGTTTCCAAGAGCATTATGCCACTACCAAAAATATCTAGTGGCAGCCTATTCCCGGACCACGCAATCTAGAGTGTACGGAGCCATGAGGGTAGATATGCTAGTGGCAGCTGAGTGTAAAAGCTACTGATCTCACAGCATCAAGGCAGCCTGTCCCATAAGGCAGAGTACCAGATTTCTTGGTGCCATTGGAGAAACTTTTACCACATGGGATAGGATTATTATCAGATTCCTTGGAAAACCAGGAACCAGTGAAGAAAAGTAAATAAGACTAGTTGGTGCTCAGCAAGGACAAACCACTGAATATTTGTTTCATTTGTGAAATTATTATACTCTGGGGACTCTTCAGGCCCTAGAATATAATAGGAGTAAACCCAAGGGAGACGTAAAAAATAAAAAAAAAAACATTTATATTCACCCTATCTCGCCTCTTTCAGGCCTCCTCATGGTGTCCAGTAATCTGTTTCTTCCTCCTCCAAGCACATGACCTCTCAGAAGAGCACCAGAGCCAGTGTCTGGCGCTTTTCTGTGATGTCACACTCCTAGAGTCAGAGCTTAAAGGGATTTTATCATTAGAATCCCTTTTTTCAGTACTACCACATCGGAATAGCCTATGTTCTCAGTGCCGCCATTCCGGCTCTCCAGCGATGCCCTTCTTCTTCTACAGTCGCACGCATCGTCCTGCATCTTCTTTCAGCGAGGCTACGCTCACTTGTGTAGCGGCCACAGAGAAATGTCCGACAAGACATGTGCAGTCGGCTGTGCCATTGAGCAGATGGTCAAATGGTCTTGTCGGCCATTTTTCTGTGGCTGTTACATGAGCGTACTCGTCTAGTTCTACAGAGTACAGAGCATACTCTGCATGGTTAGTAGCTCTGTACTGAAATCACTTATACGGAAGAAGATGCAGGAGGACACGCGCGGCTGTAGAAGAAGAGCGTTGCTGGAGTGTCTTCCGGCAGCACAGGGGACACCTCTGTGCTGATTGAGCATGGGGGAACTGCCCTGTGCTGTCTGGAGACTCATTTGCATACCGAGAAAACCAGGAATATCACCAGAACGGAGACATGGAGCAGAATTCTAAAGGTATAGCCTTTCTTAAGGCTATTCCAACAGGGTAGTCCTGAAAAAAAGGATTCTAATGATAGAATCCCTTTAAGCTTGTGATTGGGAGAGGCTTATCCTTGTAGTTCCTTGACAAATATGGACGTGGAACTGCTGATATGGGACAGCTTTATGGATTCTGTTATGACCTAACAATGGCAGATCCTTTTGTAAGAAAATGTTGGTCGGCTGTAACTTCCATCCATCCGTAGGTTGTTAATCTTAAAGAGTTTTGATTCTACACATGTTTCGGAATCCCTAAGCCTTATTGATTGTTCTCCTAATTACAATGAAAGCTTAAATAAGCTTTGGCTTTAGCAAATGTTCCACAACTTTCCAAAGAAAAAAAACAACATAGTTAAAATAATTTGGACAAAAAAAAAAAAAAGTAATATACTCAATTACATTTGATTGTGAACTGAAGAAGTATACTACGTGGCAACCACTTAAAGATAAAAGTATGGTGAGTCCATCATCCACCAATTGTAGACTATATACACTGTCTTTACATAGTACATACACAAAAATGCTATCTACAGTCCTATGAAAAAGTTTGGGCACCCCTATTAATCTTAATCATTTTTAGTTCTAAATATTTTGGTATTTGCAACAGCCATTTCAGTTTGATATATCTAATAACTGATGGACACAGTAATATTTCAGGATTGAAATGAGGTTTATTGTACTAACAGAAAATGTGCAATATGCATTAAACCAAAATTTGACCGGTGCAAAAGTATGGGCACCTCAACAGAAAAGTGACATTAATATTTAGTAGATCCTCCTTTTGCAAAGATAACAGCCTCTAGTCGCTTCCTGTAGCTTTTAATCAGTTCCTGGATCCTGGATAAAGGTATTTTGGACAAACAATTCAAGTTCAGTTAAGTTAGATGGTCGCCGAGCATGGACAGCCCGCTTCAAATCATCCCACAGATGTTCAATGATATTCAGGTCTGGGGACTGGGATGGCCATTCCAGAACATTGTAATTGTTCCTCTGCATGAATGCCTGAGGATTTGGAGTGGTGTTTTGGATCATTGTCTTGCTGAAATATCCATCCCCGGCGTAACTTCAACTTCGTCACTGATTCTTGAACATTATTCTCAAGAATCTGCTGATACTGAGTGGAATCCATGCGACCCTCAACTTTAACAAGATTCCCGATGCCGGCATTGGCCACACAGCCCCAAAGCATGATGGAACCTCCACCAAATTTTACAGTGGGTAGCATGTGTTTTTCTTGGAATGCTGTTTCTTTTTGGACGCCATGCATAACGCCTTTTTTTATAACCAAACAACTCAATTTTTGTTTCCAAAATGAAGCTGCCTTGTCCAAATGTGCTTTTTCATACCTCAGGCAACTCTATTTGTGGCGTACGTGCAGAAACGGCTTCTTTCTCATCACTCTCCCATACAGCTTCTATTTGTGCAAAGTGCGCTGTATAGTTGACCGATGCACAGTGACACCATCTGCAGCAAGATGATGCTGCAGCTCTTTGGAGGTGGTCTGTGGATTGTCCTTGACTGTTCTCACCATTCTTCTTCTCTGCCTTTCTGATATTTTTCTTGGCCTGCCACTTCTGGGCTTAACAAGAACTGTCCCTGTGGTCTTCCATTTCCTTACTATGTTCCTCACAGTGGAAACTGACAGGTTAAATCTCTGAGACAACGTTTTGTATCCTTCCCCTGAACAACTATGTTGAACAATCTTTGTTTTCAGATCATTTGAGAGCGGGCTGTCCATGCTCGGCGACCATCAGACTTAACTGAACTTGAATTGTTTTGTAGAAAGAAATGGTCCAAAATACCTTCATCCAGGATCTGATTAAAAGCTACAGGAAGCGACTAGAGGCTGTTATCTTTGCAAAAGGAGGATGTACTAAATATTAATGTCACTTTTCTGTTGAGGTGCCCATATTTTTGCACCGGTCAAATTTTGGTTTAATGCATATTGCGCATTTTCTGTTAGTACAATAAACCTCATTTCAATCCTGAAATATTACTGTGTCCATCAGTTATTAGATATATCAAACTGAAATGGCTGTTGCAAACACCAAAATATTTAGAACTAAAAATGATTAAGATTAATAAGGGTGCCCAAACTTTTTCATAGGACTGTATTAGAGATGAGCGAACACTGTTCGAATCAGATGATCCGAACAGCACGCACCCATAGAAATGAATGGAAGCACCTGTGACGCCGGCCACCGGAAAAGTCAGCATCACAGGTGCTTCCATTCATTTCTATGGGTGCGTGCTGTTCAGATCGGCTGATCCGAACAGTGTTCGGATCGGCTGATCCGAACAGTGTTCGCTCATTTCTACTATCTATATAAAATCTATAATGGAAACCTAGTTCCCAACTCATCATAAACTTGCAGGTTGTCATGTCTTCTGATCACATATAATAGATGCAGATTTACCTCTACTGAATATCTAAACAGCATTTTGCCTTTAGTATTATATAAGGTCTTTGAACAGACAGAATGTTTAAGTATAAGGCGGTGACACATATCGGCTGTCAGTTTGTTTTTGCACAAAATGTACTTGAAGTGTCAGCGACTAACATGGAATATCTAATCAAGCTTCACATATTTCAGTAGAAAAATATGTTATTTCCTGCTTTACAGATGTATTATGAACATGTGGTTTTCAATATGCCTTGAATTGAAAATATCAAGCTGTTCCCTGATAGCAAAGTCAAAGATTTTTTTTCATAAGTAGAATGAAACTTGAACCTTATTCACACCACCGTATTGAGGATCTGTAACACAAATCCTCATTTTAATGAATTTAAAGAGGCCATACATGTTAACAGCAGTATTGTATATGTAGATTGATTCTTAAAGTTTAAGAAAAAATATGCGCAAAAAGGCACAACTGGGTATAGTACATACATTTTTCCCTAGAAAAACTGGCCTACAATTACTGGTGCAGTTGTAGAGCGTAGAGTAAGTATATATTTGGAGCAGGATATGAAAACCAATAGTGTGGATGTACATCACTGTGGTACTATATAAAGGAATTAAATAAATACATTTATAAAATATTTAAAAAGTTTTCCAGAAGTCTAAAAATACGTGGCCTTATCTTATGCTCACCTTCCCCATGATCCCCCATCGCGGCTGCACCAACAATGCCCTATCCCAACATGGCAGGAAATGGCAAAGACTGCCCGTGTAGCCAATCATTGGTTGAGACTGGTCTCCATTTGGGCAGTGATTGGTTTCTCAGCCATTCTACAGATAAGCAGGAAGTGGGAAAATAAAGCTGGTGTGAGCTAGTTTCCCCTTTAGCAATTTTGGGGGAAAACGTAAACGGTGCACATTCAAATCAATGGCTTTACACAGTCAAGAAACTTTCTCTAGCATGAGAGCCATTCCTCGCAACTAGAGCAACATAGGAATGAATGGGAGCGGCGGACAGCAAGGGGTTAAGTGCCGGCCGCTTCCATTCATTCCTATGGAACGAGGTATTCGAAACTCTAGTTTCAAATACTATTTGCTCATCTTTACTTGCAACCACTCTCTATTCTAGCTAATAAGGTTGGAAGGACCCGGGCAGTGAAGACCCCATTACGGCATGTTAGAAAATGTTTGCCTAAAGCAGAACACTGTGGAATGCCCTCAGCTTACCTAACTCTTGGACTTCTGAGGCTAAGGCCCCACAGGACATCCGGCGGCAAAAAAAAAACGCTGCAGAAAAAGATGCGGCGGCAACGCATTGCGGTTCTTCCCGCAGCACGTTAGACAGAAAGTTCGCTGAGTTTTCCTCTGCGGACTTTCTCATACAATTATACCTATGGGGAAACTACTGGAGTTTCCGTATGTATAATTGACATGCTGTGATCTCTAAAACCATGGTGTGTCCAAATCGTGTTGTTTTCCGCATAGTGGACATGAGATTCGCTAGAATCCCATCCACTTTGCCCTGACTCTAAATCGCCGTGATTTTTCCCTGTTCATTTACATCCCTTGGGGTCCTTCGCCTGAATCTGGTTTCAATTGTTATATTTCTGGAAAGGTGATCTAGCCAAATCCTTAGGACATGGTCCTACCAAAGTCAACAAAGTCAGAAACTTACAATGTATGAAAAACTTGTAGTATACTATATGCCATGCTTGTATAAAAACAGGATTAATATCCTAAATGCTTACCATTATATTAATATGATACATTTTCTTTGGTGCACCGGGCTTGATAAACGAACAGTCCGTCTATGGTCCCATATCTGGCCTCTTACTAGGTCACTCTGAGGTTCTATTTCTTGGGGTACATGGATTGTACTCTACATTTTTCTGTATACAACTTTACTTCCCATCTTTCTTTTCTTTAAAGATAACTATTCCGCAATCCATTTGCAGTGAACTCTTGGACTCAATAGCCATAATGCTCCCTATCTGCAGAATTGAAGTATAATTTACCACCATTTCATAATAGCAGTCATAAAGTTTGCACTTCTATACCCTAATTCACCTGTAAAAGCAGTATACTTTTGGTAAGTTGAAAAAAAAAAAGTAAAAATCAGATGACCATTTTCCAGCAGACATCACATACCTTATAGACTTCACTTTCAAAGATAAGACATCATTTTTTTAAGGTTAACTGTATAATTTCTGGGCTGAAACGCCTACGGCATTAAGTCTGAACACTGCAGAATGAGGTTTATATGGTCTTTAAGGGCTCACATCAAAATGGAGTCTTTTATTGTTTAGCAGTATGTGATTTACTCCACGTGCCCTATTAACGCAGACATGGCTCTCGTTGTGATGGACCCAGTATTTTATATGATGGGCTGCTGAGTAATATGAAATTTCTGGACCGCAATGATCAGTTGATTGCTGGGTCAGCTTTAAAATTAAAAGAGGTTGTCATGACAAGACAATCCCTTTAAGAGCTTACATAAAAATTCAAAAAATAAGAGAGTGACAGGAACATAAGAGTCAGAACTCAGTGGAGGAGATTTATTAGGACCAGTGTATGGAAAAGTTGTGTAATTGTCTATGGAAGTCAGGGCTCGTTCTGATCCGCACCCAGTCTCCGTTCTGCAGGTTTCCGTTTCCTGTATAAAATTGAGCAGGAGATGGAAAGCTGCAGGACTCTTTCAAACCCATTCATTTGAATGGGTTTGAAAGATGTCCGGCCGTGAGCACCAGTGAGCGTTTTATGCTCTCCGCCGCAGAACCATTTTTTTTAAAAAAAATCGGACACAGAGTCAGACATGCAGTACTCTGTGTCTGGTTTTAAAAAAACGGTTTCACGGCAGAGCGCGTAAAAAGGCTCACCGGCGCACATGGCCGGACCCGATCTGACAGCTTTCCGTCTTCAGAAAGCTCAGAACGGACTATGGGCGCTAGTGTGAACCTAGCGTTAGTAAGTTTTTTTTAATTTATCTTCCAAAGTACTTATGAAAAGTCAGAGCTGGAAACTGATGGGTTACATGAGCAACTCCGGCTGTTATCATTGCACTCATTTCTTGATAAGGGGCACAATAATAAATTCTAATAATACTAATACAAGCTAATATATGTGATGGGAAGCTTCACAAAATTATTAGTTGTCCTTGTTTAAGCCAAAAAAATATATCAGTTTTGGAAAGCAATGTTGCATCTTAAAGAGGACCTCCAGCAATTAAAGTTTTAAGTTCTTAACAGGCGCCGCTGCACAGATTCCAGCGGAGTTGCAATTTTCTCTCTAGCCCTCATTGTTTCTGAGCAACAAGCTCAGGCAGTTTTGGTGCCCGATGTGCTATTTAGGCTCTGTACTGTCAGGAGGGTGGTGTCAGGCAGGGGGTGTGATCAGAGGCAGCCAGTGTCAGGGCTCAGAATCAGCGCCGCACCTCCCATGAGGCGACCTGAAGCGAGCGCTTCAGGCGGCGCTATGTCAGGACCCCAGGGAGGGCGGCATTTTTGATTACCTAAGCCAGTCCAGGACAAGCTGTCCTGGACTGGCTTAGCACCGAGCGGTGGTTTGGGGGAGGCCACTGGAGCAGCGCTGCTCCAGCAGCCTCCCCTCACGATCAGGCAGAGAGAAGGTCATCTCCGTGCCTGCTCTCTGCCTGCGAACGGCACTAAGCCCCACCCCTTTGCGCCGCCCCCCTTCACTCGGCCATTCCCCTTTGCTCTGCCCCTTCTCCCAGGGGGGGGCGGCTTTCTGTAGTTCGCCTCGGGCGGCGAAAGGGGCAGGTTCACTCCTGCTCAGAATCACACGCCTTGCCTGCTCCTGTCTGACACCGCCCTCCTGACAGTACGGAGCATATCAGGCTCCAAAACTATCAGCACTGACTGCTCGGGAACATTAGGGGCTAGAGAAAAAATTCCAACTGTGCCAGAATCAGTGGAGCAGTGACTATTTTTAGATGCTAAGAACTAGAGTTGGTGGAGGTGGTGAAATGTCCTCTTTAAGTATGCCCCTTTCACTAAGCCACACTCTATTTCCACTAAGATGTACATCCTTGTAGAATGAGGTGCAAAAGTGTCTAAGACAATTTATTAATGTGGTGTAAGGCATGAATGGCAGTATTCTGGTACATTTTCATTAGTAAAGCTAACCCATTGTGTCACTTTTCTCCAACAACAATCACAAAAATATATTAAATTATGTTTTCCAGTTGGTTGGGGTTCAACACTTGGGCTCCTGCTGGTCAGCTGCTAAAGCACCTTCACTGTTTCCATTGCATGCCGTCTGTTTGATAGTGAGTGTGCAATTTAATTAAGTCTTCATCCCAAACAAGTAAATGGGACAAGGTTATAATTACATCTAATGACCATGAAGAAACAAATGGATGGACCACTATAGCATGTTATGACCTATCCAAAGTTTAGCAGTGGGGGTCCCAGTGGCTCCATTCGTTCTTTATTGGAGTAATGGGCTTGCCAAGAAGAGAACATGGCGACCTCTGGAAGTACCATAGAAAACAAAATGGAGTGACAACATACAAGTGCAATTTGCTGCTCATACAAGTGAAACAGAACTCCATTCTCTGGATCAATGAGGATCCCAGCAGTCAGACCCCCACTAATTAGTAAGTTATGTCTGATCCTGTGTACAGGCCCTAACTTGCTAGAGTGGCACAACCCCTTTAAGGTAGGGTCAGGTGTGAGAGGATACATTTTGTTTTAGGAAATACATAACTATTTTAACAATGTCTTTGTGTTTGAAAAATACCATCTCGCAGTCTTTAAATGACACATCAGAAGTACACATTGATGCTTGCATAGCTCTTGAGGATGACCCGAGGAGTTTGCATGTTTTCATTACCATATATACTGTATACCTCCAACTGCACATGTAAATTCCCTATTATTACTTTAGATAATAAACTACACTTAGCAGGAGGTTACTGTGCACTAATATCTTCTGTGCCCCAAGCTATGTGGATTCCCTAAGCTGTAATTGTAAAAGTATTACGTATAGACATAATTACATATCCGTACAGCACATCCTACTTGATTATATAGTAACCATTTAAGAGCCAAAGCTAGAAGCATCGCTGCTACAGATGTAGGTGCTCAACCATCAGAGGAGGCTTTCTAGTCAAACATGTGGCACAATCTAAATCTAGGAGTACCCAAGTGAGAAATTCTGTTTGAGCCAATGCAAGCAAGCAGCCGGAAAACCAGCAATTACTTGGTCTATTTGACAACTATGCAAAAGGCATCTGCTAGAATGCTGAAATCTCACTTCACTATTGAGTCTAGAAATAGGAACCACACACAGAACTTGTGCTGAAAGCATAGCAGGTGCCAGCACGCCTTGCAGCACAGCTTGTCATGCTCACAGCGTAGTTCTCAACAGTCGCTCATTTACAAGGGACAGTCGTAAGAAACTGATTCACTTGCAATTTCTGCTGTTTCCTTGCCCATGTACTGTAGGTAGCTAGGGAAATGCAATACTACAAGGTGACCTAGTATTATAGTGCAGGAGCCATTCTCTAGGGACTCTGCACATTAGTTTAAATGGGGATCTGACTGCTGGGACCGCTGCTAGAGCTTAATATGGAGCACCAATACCGACTTTGGTTGCATGGCTGATTTTGCTTCAGAAATTGTGACTTTTGTATTTTCTGGTGTAGATACTTTAAGAGCACCCTGCATTCTTTTAGCTATACACCCTGTATAGTAACCATCTATACCAGAACGTACAAAAGACACAATTTTTGGTGCATTGGTGGTTTAGCTTCAGAGCTCCTGAAAAGTCAGATGTTGGTGTGGGGCTTTGTCATAGGGGGCATAGACTCCTATGGTTATAATTCTGCTAATAACTAATTTAAATTACATCTCAAACCTAAACCAGCTCCTAACTGCCACAGTCTTAAAGGAGTTTCCAAATATCCCTCGCAACTGCTCTCTCTTTTCTCACTTCCTGTATTCTTCAACAAGCTGGTGAGCGGCTTTGCCTGTTGGATGAACAGTATACTATGAAGAACCTCAGAAGATTTAGACAATGCCTTTACCATGAAAGATGATTTATTATGATTACTAGAAATCTATAATAATGCATATCCAATAATATACACAGTAAATGTATATTACATTAGATCAGTTTGGAGAGAAAAAACTTAAAGGCTACCAGGATTGACAACAGACTTGCAGTAAACTAAAAGTTATCTTTAGATATAACATTAAAACATTAAACAAACACTGTCTGAGTTTTTATCAACAAACTGCAATTAGCTGAACTGATTGCCTAGACCAAAGAGTAGGAGACAACAGCTCTGAAAGTAATCTAGAGAACTCAGCCCCCCTCTCTCCCAGAGAGCAGTGAGTCATGTCATCCATCCTATAATGCTAAATAAGAGGAGATACAGGTCAGGAACCAAGGAAACTATTTGTAAACAATGGAAGGAATCATTTCACATAACAGATAAATGAAGCAACATTGCTAAAGCAATGTATGTAGAGAAACTCTTAAATTTACATAAGCTAGCAGTATAGCTAGGTCACTTGAGATGAGAATACCCCTATATGTTTTTGGCACAAGGAACGCAAAATAAGTTAGGCACATCTCTACTCTAGAACAAGGTAAATCAAGAGTGGCATAGGAAACACCCTTGATCAATTCCATTCATTGAGTTTTTGTTTGTGAAATGTATGCTCATCGGAGAGAGTAAGTATTTGGACATCACTATGCCTATGGTGTGGTGTCCATTATCAGGGATCATTTTGAAAGCCACAAAAGTACAAAGGATCTAGTGTCATAAATCCACACCAATGCTTTAGAGGAAAATGTCCTTTATCAAAATGATGTTTAAATATGATGAAGTAGTCTATGGTATCCTTCAGATTAGTACTCAAAATTACAGTAAGCGCTTTCCTTGCTTCCCAAGTTCTATAGCATCTGAGCTTAACATGGAATAGCACAAAATACAGAAATCACTAGGCAACAAGCGGCTTTTCATGATTTAGCACAAAAAGCATCAGTTGTTATAATGGAAAGTCAACAATGCAATTTCAAGCTATGAAATACATTGGTACGATGATTCATTTCAGCTGTACTAGAATATGAAACTAAAGAGCTGACACCTGGAGTAACACATGTGCTGTCATACCTCCTTTAGGGCTCATGCACATGTGATCTAACAATTCCTTTGTATGAAGATACACAGCCTTCATATACTACAGGCTTTGTCAGGTACCATATGTACAAAGCAGGGGTATAACTAGGAAAGACTTGGTCCCATAGCCACGTACCATAAAATCCTGAGTGACCTCCCTCCACCAGGACATTAAAAATTGGTAGCGGCCGTGTCTTCCAGCAGGACAATGACCCAAAACATACAGCCAAAACAACAAAGGAGTGACTCAGAAAGAAGCACATTAAGGTCATGGAATGGCCTAGCCAGTCTCCAGACCTTAATCCCATAGAAAACTTATGGAGGGAGCTGAAGCTCTGAGTTGCCAAGGGACAGCCTCAAAATCTTAATGATTTAGAGATGATCTGCAAAGAGGATTGGACCAAAATTCCTCCTGACATGTGCGCAAACCTCACCATCAACTACAAAAAGATCTCTGACTGCTGTGCGCACCAACAAGGGTTTTGCCACCAAGTATTGAGTCTGGGGGCCACACGGTGGCTCAGTGGTTAGCACTGCAGCCTTGCAGCGCTGGAGTCCTGGTGTTCAAATCCCGCCAAGGGCAGAAAACCATCTGCAAGGAGTTTGTATGTTCTCCCCGTGTTTGCATGGATTTCCATCCCATAATCCAAAGACATACTGATAGGGAAAAAATGTACATTGTGAGCTCTATGTGGGGCTCACAATCTACATTTAAAAAAAAAAAAAAAAAAGTATTGAGTCTTGTTTGCCAGAGGGATCAAATACTTATTTCTCTATGCAAAAGGCAAATACATTTATAAAATGTATACAATGTGATTTTCTGGATTTTATTTTTGATATTCTATCTCTCACTGTTAAAAATTAACCCACCCTTAAAGTTATAGACTGTTCATTGTCTGTCGGTGGGCAAACGTACAAAATCAGCAAGGGATCAAATACTAATTTCCTTCACTGTACTAGATTAATAGTTCTCTAATACATTTCTCAAGTATGACATAGCTCTCTTCAAGAAGGAAGAAAACGGATACGCATTTTTTTCTATGGAGCACTGGTGGAAGTCAGTATCCATATACCAGTTGGTTCTCAGATGATGCCGCTCTCCTGCTGTATTATCATAAAACAAAGAATAAGAGCAGCATAGTATACGATGGCTATATATAACATTCTATGGAATAGATTGAACATACCGTATTTTTGTCTTTCAGTGTTTATGAGAAACACAATGTACATTGCCCTCTTCAGTGTAATGGATGCTGCCTTACAGAGCAGAACTTTCACGCAAGGCCAGTAATGCTCAACAATTTCATGAATCAGGAGCCAAAGAATGTGGTATGAAGTGAAATATAACAATGACGCATTTTCATGTGCCAGTAAAATGAAGGACTGGCCAGAAGCACTTGTGTTCTCACACGGCTCTGAAAATTCCACATCTTGTCCGTTTATGAATTACTTTAAGATGCTGGAATAAAATCGAGTGTGAAATATTGCTTCAATGTCCTCCATGATCATTACAATTCTTATTAACACGTAATTTTACAAGGTTATTATGGCTGAACAGCAGCTGGGTGAACGAGTCCGGATGTTAGTCAAGGACTGAGCGGATAGGAAAACAACATACTGTTTATATTTTCCCTTTACTTATCTTAATGCTGGACAGTAAATCCCATTGTAAACTATTCCTTATTATGAATCAATCAAGAGGAGATCAAGGAGGAATAAGGAAGGATGAAAACATGAATAAAATATACCCACCAATAAGAAAACGATATGAGCCGCTACTTATTTATGAGAGCATTTGGTTAGACATTTTTATTGTTGCCAATATACGATGATGCACAAACCATCATATTATACCTACATACTGTCAATGTGCACTGTATACCATGTGCAAGAGTAGAGTGACACACAAATATATATTGTGGTAGGTTTACTATTCAAACTATGCCGGAATTCTGCCTCAAGTTACGCCAAAAAAAATGCAATTTATGGCTTACAAATACTGACACCCAATACTGACCATGTGGCGGTAACCTTATGGTATGTTGTGTAAGTCATTTAGATTGCATTCTAGAGTAAATGGACAACAAGGTCAGTGACTGGCATTGGCGGAACGGCTGGACAGATGGCTTCTGCATTGTGAACTATTGAAATAGGGAAGACCGATTAGTAGGAAGTAGCAGTAATAAACTTGAGAATGAATTGAAACAACAAAGTGTCTCAGCTGTTTCAACACAAAAAAAAAGCTTTTGAAGGTGACATGAGTGTGCAAGTATTTCACGAGAAGGAAGTAAATGGTTTCTCCACGAAAAACAGTTTTTTTTTTCCTGGAGGAAAAAAAAAAAAAGAAAAACCCCACACTCACCTGCATTATGACGTATCTGGCCGATGTCTGGTCCCAAAGGGTCCCGGGGCATGTTCCAGCAGAAGTCCTGCCCACATGTGACCACTGAGGACAATCATCAGCCTCAGTGGCCTAAGGAAAAGATATCTCCCAACTACATCACCTGTGACGTCTTGGGTGCAGCGAGGACTTTCTGCAGGAACGTTTTCCCTAGACAATCCCTTTAAGGAGATCTTAATGAAGGAGACCAGGATATAAAAGAGTAATCATCATTATAGACTTCTTAGAATAATGTTAGTTTGATAACATAAATGTGTTCTTAATATCCTTATTATGTAAATGCCTCTCATTCTATGTTGTGTTGCAAATCATCCGTTTTGACCACCGGAAGCCATATATGAAGTTTATGCAGCTCTGCTACTATTCAAGTGAGCTTCATACACTACATACAGCTTCATGTCCTTGGAACTGCAGCTCTGCTCCCATTCCAATGAAGGGGCAGAAATCTGTATCCAGCTGTATACTTTGAATATGGCTTCCAGCAGCCCAAAACAGTTGATCGGTTTGGTGTCCAGGTGTTGGATCCCTATTGATCTGATGCTGATGACCTATTACTGGGTTGTGGATAACCCTATTAAGGCCAATAGCATGAAATATGTTGTGTTTGTGATCTACAGTGTCAACCACCACAGTGATATCCAGAAGAATCACTAGAGAGTAGCTGCTAACATTTAGCCATCAGGAGATCAATTGATACAATAGTAAAAGCAGTTTCTGTAGAGCGTAGAATGTGGAAACCAGATTGTAAGGGATCTAGAAGAGAAGCAGCAAAAAGAAATCTTAGATGAGTGTAGAACAAGCGTTCCAGGAGTTTAGAGATGAACGTGAGACTACTAAGTAATTTCAATAGCGAGGAATGGGGTTAACACAAAATGTTTAGAAGAGAAGGGGAAGACACCAATAGAGATAGGTTGAACATTTTAGGTAGATAAGCAGTGACAACAGAGTTCAGACATGGTATTAGGGAATAAGAACACTAATGTAGGTAGCAGGTCAAGAATGTGGAGTATAGAGAGGAAATTTGTTACCACATATGATAAAAATGTATAGAAGGCCAAATGGGTTCGCAATAGTGTTCGGGTTTTCGTTCTTTGGGTCCGCTTGGGGACCCAAAAACGGAAACCTAAACTGCTTAAAAAGCGGTTAATCACGGAAATCTGCAAACCCCGTGGACTATAATGGGATCTGTTGTGATTTGTGTATTTTTGCGTATTTTTCAAGCAGAATGGTTGACCGAATCCCTGAATGGAAACCAAGAGCTAGTGTGAACTCAGCCTTAGAAAGTATGACTGACGTACTCCTATTTTAGTACTAGATTGTGCCTTCCACTGTCCAAAACTAGAATATAAACTTGACTAAGTAGCGCTTATACCAGAGGGAATGCAATTTATTTCATTGGGTGATTCCAATAAATGTATATAAGGAGTATACTGTATACACACACTTTACTGTTCTTCCACAGTAGACTGTCAAACTGTGTTACAATCTTCTTGTTGATGTATATTACTGCTCTAAGGGCTCCCTACAATGGGGCAAGGGTATGTAATGAGGTAAATATTGCTACAGGCGATCCTACTGTTTAATGAACCTCATAGAAAAGGCAAAACCAAGACATCTAAGTAATCCCTATTTACAACGTTTAAGGTAGAGATGGTTAATTGTGTCATTGGAGAGAATATCATTATAACACAGCTACTCGTCAATGGAAAAGTTATATGAAAAACAGAAACTGTAACAGAAACTATGAAAACTGGAATATGGAATAGGACATAAATTCAAATTGTGAAATTTTTGTAGTAGAATCCCCTGCAAACATTCTGCCTTCCATGAATTTCAATGGGAGGCAGATGTTTCATCTTCTGCTGCACAAATCAGCTAGCATTATCCTCACCAATCTTCGGATACATTTGATTTGAGTCTCTCATTGAAGTAGATGGCAGCAGGAAATCTTTTTTCTGCCAGCTGGAAAATTTTCACAGTGGATTTTACCTGATGGGTCCCTCAGTAGTCCTAAGCAAGGAACTAACAGACCTTTTAAGATATACATCCTGGTATCTACTGGAAGTTCTGCAGCAACCCTGGGACCATTCAAAATACTCTAACATGGCTGCCAGGGGACCAAATACAATCTTATACCAGGGACCCCACCATGAATCACTTCTTAACAGGCATCCATGGAAGCGGAGGAGGGTGAGGTGGTAAAGGGGAGGAAAGAGGAGGGAAGGGGGTAAAGGAAGGATTTTTTTTGGGGTGGGGAGGGGAGGGGTAGGGAAACTAGCTATGTCACTGTACCTTTCAGTTCTTATTTTCATTACTTTTTTCTCTCTAATATTGAAAATATTGTTCACCACCTTCGTTATGGTATGCTGCAATGTATATCGGGTATATGCCTTTTTGCAAGTGAATAACGAAAAAGATATTTAAAAAAATATATATATATAAAACTATTACATGTAAAACTGGCAATACACCTCTGTGAATGGAAAAATAAAAAAGTTATGGTTTTTGCAGGGGTAGAGTGTGAGACAAAAAATGTCTGCTGCAGGAAAGTGTTAAAGGGTATCCAAAATGTTTCCCAAACCAACGACAGATCTGTGTAAGTTCATTTAATAGAAAGAGAAACATAATTTTTTACCAATGAAGCAATGCAAATGAGTTCAAGTGCACTGGAGGCAGGACCCAATTTGCCTGATTTACCTACAGATAGCTGTCAGTGGTTCAGCTGTCTTCTGGAACCAAAGCAGAACAATGTCTTTGTAGCTGTGCATGATATTTTCAGCACCTACTTGTATCACAGCCATCTTTGGGCCACAAATATTCCATATCAAGCCCCATCCTCACTGTACTTGCCGGGTAATTATAATATCGATAGAAAGATAATCATCTCTGCATTGCTTCATCAGTTTGTGGCCACAAAGGTCTATTTCTACTGCTATTTAATGCAGATACATTATTAGGATTGGTTTGGATGGTATTTTGATCCTCATGGACTCCCTTGTCTTTAAGCAATCCTGGTGATAAGATAAGATAATCCTTTAATATTCCCTCAATGGGGAAATTCAGTGTGATACAGCAGCATAGGTAATACAATAATAACACAAGAAAGAACACATACAAAGCTCAGAATAGAAAGTAAAGAAAAAAAAAAAAGACACTTAAAAGATCACTTAGTTCTCTGTGTGGAGTGATCTTTGCTTAGCCTGATGCCGATTATACAGCCTGACCACGGTTGGGAGGAAGGATCATCGATAATGCTCCTTCTCACACTTAGAGTGAAGCAGTCGGTCACTGACAGTACTGCCCAGTGCTATCACGGTCTCATACATGGGATGGGAGGTCACCACGGACAGTATCCTTCTGTCACTCACCGCCTGTACTGGGTCCAGGGGGCTCCCCAGGACAGAGCTGGCCCTTCTAATAAGCCTGTCAACTCTATTTCTGTCCCTGGCTGGTATGCTACTCCCCCAGCAGGCCACTCTGAAGAAGATGGCTGATGCCACCACAGAGTTGAAAAAGGCCCTAACAAGTGAGCCTGGACTCCAAAGGCCCTCAGCCTCCTGAGCAGATAGAACCTGCTGTGACCCTTTCTGTGCAGCACATCCAGGTGATCAGCCAAGTCCAGCTTATTAGGCCCCATTCACATGGGGCACGGGACCGTATATTTTGGTCCTGATGTTGATGCGGGAAGGCCCAGAGTAGGCCCAAATGAATGGCCTAGTCTGGAGGGTGCTGCCGCAGAATTTGCCTGAAGAAAGGGCAGCTCGCTTCTTTCTTCCGCTAGCGGGAACAAACTGCTAACGGAAAAAAGAATGCTAGTGGTCTGCATAGACCTCTATTGTGAGGAGACGGATTTTGAGTGTAATCAGTTTTTATTGTAAAATTTACAACAGGAATAATCAAACATACAAAAAGAAACGCAAAAGGGCCGGAAAGACACCCCAATAGCAATACAAAAGGCCATGCAGGGCCCAAACATCATTGCAAGGGACCCAGGGCAGACCCTGGATAAAAAGGGGCAAGGCTAGAACTAAAACACTCACTGGGAAGCATAGGGGCACAGCCCCCAACAGAAAATAAAACAAGAAAGGGGACGAACAAGACCACACACACAAGACGAAGACAAACAAAAAAAAAATCCCTGGCCACCAGAAACTCCATCCTGCGAATGAGGAGAATCTCCTGCAACCATTCCAAAAGAAAGGGAGGAGTAGTACAACGCCAGTGGCAGGTGATAACCGTCCTGGAGGCCGTGAGGAAGTGGCGCAGGAAGTCACCCTTAACCGAGGAGAGTTTACCAGGAATAAGGGAGAGGAGAGTCACTTGCGGGGAGGTGGTTACAGAGCGGCCAGTGACCTTTCTGTAGAGAGAGAACACAGCCAACCAGAAGGGTTGGATCTCCCCGCAATCCCACCATATATGTAAGACGATACCTTCCACGGTTCCACAGTGTCAACAACGGTCAGAGACCAAGGGGTAAAACTTATGGAGGAGGGTCAGGCAACAGTACCATCTGGAGAGTATTTTGTAGTTTTTCTCCTGCGCTCTACATGGTAAGGGTAGCCTATGTGAAAGGAGGAGGCAGCGGTCCCTATCAGCAGCAGAGAGGTCAGTCCCCAGGTCTGACACCCAGGGACAAACGAAAGGGGGGGTTCCTGAGTAGATACTTTCAACAATACATCATAAAGGAGGGAAAGGGCTCGAGGAGGGGCCTCAGCCCGCCCTAACAGGCGCTCCAACTCCGTAGGGGCAGGAGTGAGCAGTGATTGCATGGAGAATTTACGCCAAAAGGCAGATAACTAGTGATATTCCAGCCAGGAAAGGGGAGAATCTGGACAGGTAGTCTGTAGCTGAACCAGGGAGGGGAGGGAGAAGGAGGAACTGGGGATCGAACCCAGACAGACATCGTCAGAGGCAGACCAGCCCAAGAAACGACTCACGGAGGCTGCAGGTGGGAACATGGAGTTTCCAAACAGAGGGCTCAGGGGACCAGGGACCCTAGCAAGAGCAGCCATCCTGCAAAGATTGTCCCAAACAGATAAGAAATGGGAAGCAAACTGGGAGGAGAGAACCGAGGCAGGGCGGTGGTGCAAGTGCAGCCAAGGGAGGGAGGGGAGGTGAGTATCTATGAGCTGGGACTCCAACTGAACCCACTGTTTGTCGCGGTGCCTATAATGCCAATCCAGAAGCCGAAGAAGGACTGACACTCGGCAATAAAGAAGGGGGGTCCAGGAGGCCGGCTCCCCCCTTCTCTCTGCGCCTGGTGAGAGTGCAGAAATGGATCCTGCTACGGGAGGACCCCCAGACAAAGTGCCCAAAAAGGGATTTGAGAGAGGCGAAGAAATGACTAGACACAGGGATAGGGAACGCTTAGAAGAGATAAAGAAATCTAGGAAGGACATCCATCTTCAGGACGTTGATGCGCCCAAACCATGAAAGTCCAAGAGAGCTGTGGTCGTTCTCTCTATAAGGACAGAGTAATTCAAATCCACCAGGTCACCAAGATCAGTGGAGACCTGAATCCCCAGATACTTTATAGCCCAGGGTTGCCAGCGGAAGGGGAAGCAAGCAGACAGAGCGGTGACTTACGAGGAGGGTAGGGAAATGTTAAGCGCCTCACTCTTGGACAAGTTCAATTTAAAATTAGAGACATCGCCAAAATGGCAGAACTCGTCCAGGATTGCTGGGAAGGAGAGGCGAGGCTGAGCAACGTACAATAGAAGGTCGTCAGTGTAGAGGGCAGCTTTGACATGAGAAGAACCCACTACAAACCCCGCAATATCGGGACGCGAATGAATCGCCACGCCAGATACTCCATCACGAGAGCCTACAGGAGTGGGGAGAGGGGGCATCCCAGACGGGTGCCATTACAGAAGAAAGAGGGCTCCGTAATTACCCCGTTCGCATGCACCCTCGCAGAAGAATCCCCATAAAATGACAGCACTCTATGAAGGAAGATCGGGCCCAGTCCCACCTGTTCCAGAGAAGCCCTGAGAAAGCCTCAGTGGACCCGGTCGAACGCCTTCTCGGTGTCGACCGACAAGAGACAAAGAGGGGTACCGCGGGAGCGAGCAGCGTTCATGACCAGGAGGGTTTTAGAAAGGTTGTCTCGGGCTTCCCAGCCAGGAATGAAGCCAACCTGGTCAGTGTGAATGAGGTGGGGCATGAGGGGGGAGAGACGATTTGCCAACATCTTGGTGTACAGTTTGATATCCACATTTAAGAGGGAGATCGAGCGGAAGTTGGAACAACCAGTGGGGTCCCCACCCGGCTTGGGGATAACCGTGACGAGGGTGGAGAGGGACTGGGGAATAAAAGGGGTATCTGTACCTAGGCTGTTGAATACTTCAAGCAAAAAAGGGGAGATTTGATCCCTACAAGCCTTGAAAAAACGGGGCTGGGGGATTTGCCTGAAGGGGACGATTGAATTGCTAAGTCGAGTTCCTCCTCAGGAAAGGGGGAGTCTATGGCATCCCTTGTCACGCGTGAGATGGTGAGGAGAGCCATCTTCCTGACATACTCGTGGATCCTACGTAGGGTTGAGTCTGGGTCCGCGGCATCCCCAGGGTCAGGGAGGTTATACAGGGACTGGTAATAAGTGCGGAAGGTCTCAGCAATGTCCATAGGGTTATGGAGGGAGCGGCCAGCACGGTCTCTAATATGAGGGATGTACGTTCACGACCCAGGACGCACATTTCATCCAGGAAGGCCCGCAGTTCCTCCCACGCATTGAGAAGCTCAGTGAAAGTTGAGGACTCTGTGGTCGCCTTATAGGCAGTCTCCAGGGAGTGGATAATTGCCAAACGGGCCTTAATCCAAGTTGAACGCTCTTTTTTGAGTCGGGAGCCGTGTTTGATGAAGACCCCACGCAACACACACTTGAGAGCCTCCCAGCACACCGGGAGGTGAGCAGGATCTTGCACAGGGGTGGGCAATTAATTTTCCCATGGGGCCGTATAAGAAATTGAAACTATGCTAGAGGGCCGCGCCACAGCAAATTTAGCTCCACCCACTTCTATGTTGACTCCGCCCATTCCCAATCATCTTTCCATGTGCCCCCACACAGTATAATCCTCCTACAGTCCCCAGTACACTATATGTCTCCACATTATAATGTTCCCTTCCAACTGCCCCACAGTATTAAGTCCCTCTCCTGGTGCCCCAGTATAAACTGGTGGAAACTAGAGGAGACGTGAAACTGGAGCAGCTGGAGGGGGACATTAAACAGTGGGGGTAGTTGGAGGGTGGCAATAAATTGACAGCTGGAGCGGGACATAAAACTGGGGGCAACTAGAGGGGGACATTAAAAGCGGGAAGCTGGAAGCAGACATTAAACCGTAGGGGTAGCTGGAGGGTGACATTAAACTGGGGGCAACTAGAGGCAGACAGGTCCCCCTACAGCTTCCTCCACGGTTTAATGTCCCCCCAGTCTGTGCCCTCTTCATCTACCCCCAGTTTTATGCCCCCCCTCCATTTCTCCCTCAGTTTCATACCCCCCTTTATTTTCCCCATTTCATGTCCCCCCCCCTCCATCTCTCCCCCAGTTTCATGTCCCCCCCCCCTCCATCTGCCATTTCTGCCCTAGTATAACATTACCCTTCCATCTCTGCCCCTAGGTTACTGAGACACACACACACACACACATATAGACAGATAGACAGACATAGACAGACACTCATATACACAGGCACACATATAGACAGGCACACATATAGACAGGCACACACACACATACAGACACATATAGACAGACACACACACATACAGACACATATAGACAGGCACACATATAGACAGGCACACATATAGACACACACACATACAGACACATATAGACAGACACACATATAGACAGGCACACATATAGACACACACACATACAGACACATATAGACAGGCACACATACAGACACACATATAGACAGACACATACATATAGACACACATACAGACAGACACACATACAGACACACACACATACAGACACACACACACAGACAGACACACATATAGACACACACATACACACTCTCTCTCCACCCTGCAGCTCACCTTACATCTCTCAGCACTTTATGACACGCTCCACATCTCCATCTTCGACTGGCACTAAGACACGCCCCCTAGACACGCCCCCCTAGTCAAAGCTGTGCGGGCCGGACTGAATCAGTCAGAGGGCCGGATGTGGCCCGGGGGCCGGACTTTGCCCAGGTCTGATCTTGCACGTGGTCTGACTCGAACCCTCAGATGGTAGCCAGGATGTCAGCATGGCAGGAGGCGTCTTTGAGGAGAGAATCATTAAGGCGCCAGGTGAAGGGGCGCGGGGCAAGGCTGGGAGCCAGAAGGGACATAAAAACAGGCACATGATTGGACCAGAGGGCCGACCCTATTCTAGACTAAGGGGCTCAAGAGAGAGCGTGGTAGTCTCGCCCTTGGGGATTAAGGATTCTCCATACGTCTACAAGGAGGAGGGCATGTAAGGAGACGGATTTTGAGGAGGATTCAGCGCCAAAATCCGCCCCCTCTTGCCCCATGTGAATGAGCCCTTATTGAGGAGCACACCCAGGTACATATAGGTCTTGACTAGCTCAGTGCCCATCAGCTGGATGTCCATCAGGTTCGGAGCACATCTCCGCTTACTAAAGACCATCTCCTTGGTGTTCCCAGCGTTAATCCTGAGGTGGTTACGCTGGCATCATTCCACAAAGTCCCAGTTTAAGTCTCTGTATTCCCTATTGTCGCCATCAGTGATAAGTCCTACTATTGCACAGTCATCGGAGTACTTCTGTAAGTAACCGCTAGATGAGTTGTACCTAAAGTCAGCAGTGTACAGTGTGAAGAAAAATGGGGCAAGAATTGTACCTTGTGGTGCCCTTGTACTACAGATCACAGTGTCAGACACACAACCCCGGGCTCTCACATGACAACTATGAATAATGAAAACTGTGAATCTGAAGTAAGGTTGAACTCTCAATAACAGTAAACAAATACACATAAGTTACAGAATCTGACTGAACATATTTTAAGTCATACAGTTTAAGCTCTATATCCTTACTAAGCTACATGTTCATGCAGAATTCATTAGTTCTGTCTCCATTTCTTAAGTACACGGATAAATTGCAGACCATGATTAGTTTTTATCTAGAACAATCTATCTCAGACGTCCGATCATGATGGAACTGAACGTTGTCTGACTGCTTTGCTCCCAATGAGGTGTTTTAGCTTTTCACAGATAACATTTTGGTATAGCTATATGGAATCATTTTGCAGTGATGTTCCACTTGTAATTCAATTAAAAACTGATAATGCCCTCCAGAACACCACCGCGGTAACATAAAGACAGTCTTTTATTCCTCCATAGGAAAACCTCGCAACAAACCTGTGATTCATCAGGAAATATTTTCATTACGAAATTCCAGTTATCCTTTTTTTTGGAAGTCAGCTATTTAATAAGCCTGTGTTTTGTATTTTCATTGGGCCTCATCTGCCTAAGGCTGCATGAGACCTTCTGTGTAATTTTGTTGGTATATCTTTGTGTGTCTATGCCTATGGGCGAAGTTCCCTGAGAATGAAGCATGGGACTGCAATCAAACTCAGCAGGAATATAGGGGCATGACCACACTTGGAAAGCAATCTAACGTGATGCCCTGGAGAAATGAAAAGAAAGCGGATAAAATGCTATCTCCATAGCTGGTGTGTGCTCTACAGGGGTTTAGCAAATCAGGTTGAATTTGCCGTGTTTGAATAGAAATGTATGCTCTCCTTCAAATAAAATGCCAAACAGCAAGGAAAACATTTTTTGGTTTTGAAAAGTTACAGGGGAGTCTAAATAGCTACCAGCCTGAAATGTGCTCCAACTTCTCAGGTACAGAAACTTAGGTGGTTGGACAATGATGAAAAAATTCTCAAATAAGTATTATAATGTTAAAGCGTAACTAAACTTTCACAGAACTTTTGATTTTCTGGCAGGTTTTGTGTTGTTAATACATTTTATAACATACTTTATTAACAAAATTTGCCTCCTTTCTGTGAAATCCTGCATTTTTCTTAATTCTTCCCTTTCTTCCCTATTGACAGCTGTCCCCCTGCTTCCTTTTATAGACCAAGCAAGGAACTGTGTATGAAGTGAAGAGAAAAATGAGATTTGGGGAGGGTCTCTTTAAACGGCTATATCTCAGGCACAAAATGTAGAAACTTACTTTTGCATACAGGTAGAACTGGACCCTCCTCTTTCGTAAGCCACTAAAAGCAAGTTTCTCAGTTTTATAATGCCTGAGATATAAGTGTTCGAAGTGACCCTCTCCCACTTTCATTTTCTCTTCACTTCACACAGCTTTAAACTCAATGAGAAGAAGGGGATAGCTCTCAATAGAGAAGCCAAGAAAAGAGTGAAATATTGCAGGATTTCACACAAAGGAGCCAACATTTTAAAATAAAGATTACTACAAAATACATTAATGACGCAAATATTGCAAGAAAACCCAAAGTCAGAAAGTTTAAATATTTTTAAAAAGTAAGGGAATAAGAATAAAGTGACAAAATGTAATTAGAATATTATTAAAGGGTCATATGAAAAAAAAATGCATGTTATAGTACAAATACAGGATTGTGGGAAAATATTTAGTATAACTTGTCATTTATCTTTGCAAATGTGTGCTCTATTTTAAGAAGTCAGGGAGGCAGTAATATAAGTGACCGACTTCTATCTGTATGGACAGTCATAGAGGGACTGATAGCACCGCCTCCTTGACTTCTTAGCATAGAAAGAGCAGAGATTTCAAAGGATAAATGACAGGTTATACTGAATATTTCCCCCAAAACATGGACTGTAAACTAAGTATTATTAACCCCTTGTTCACATCTGCGTTTGGAAAGCACACAGACACCATTTATAGACTATAATGGGGTCCGTGTGCTCTCCATGTGCTGCCCGCATGAGTCATGTGGACATGAAAGTAGATCACGAAGTACTTTTCTGTCCGCATGTTCCATGCGGACAGCACATGGACCTCATTATAGTCTTTGGAGTCTGTGTGCTTTCACTGCACACTGCTTGCCAGTGCGTTTGGTTTTCCATTTGGGGAGGTCCCCATGTGGATTCCTCGAACGGATTACCAAATGCAGACGTGAACAAGGGGTAAGTTCAATGTTCTCTCCCTTTTGGTGAAGAAGTCGTTCTATATATTAATGTATCTTCGATAAAAGAAAGACATTGAAAATTCAGACTGCGTTATTCCCCATGTACACACTCGTATTATTGGTTTATACAAAGTCTGTTTATACATTAGGTGTGCTTTATGGTAAATAGTGCAGTTCCCCATTGTTCCTTCATTGTAGTTAGGGCAAGTAAGTGGGATCTGAACATTCTGTATCATTTGCATCACCTCTAGTAGCTGGTGGCGGAAATCTCTAATGTTGCCTAAGATAGATAGACATTCATAGGATGTTTAGTTATTGTCTTGATCTGTATAGATGACGTTACATTTGTGCACATAAGGCACAGTAAAAACATTCAATTTTGGGAAGCGGTTATCTTATATTTATAAACATTTTATTTCATTGTAAAAGAGCAAAAAATAAAAAAAGAGATTTGACATTTCATCTCCACTTTTGTTTCTCATTTTCAAAATATATATCGGAAATAATTTGAGAATTTTAATATTCAGAAGCTCTAGCACAGGAAAACAAATCTCTCATGAAAGAAGGCTGAAAGTTGCCATACTGTCTAGCCATCAAGTTTATTATGATTAACTAAACCTAGGTTGATCTTGCTTGTACACATAAATCAACATAAATGGATATTTAGACTGCATACTAGTGAGATTCTTGCAGAAAAGAACAAAATTAAACAGGATTTCATGCTGTGAGCCATCAAAGACAAAAATGATGAAGTAACATCTCCGTCAGACTACATATTTGGAATATTCATTATTATATTCTTAAATGTGTTTGGGGCATCTTATTGAAAATGATTGCACAGGATACAACACAGCAACGCTCCAGCTTTTGGCTACACATGCAAATACTTAATAAATAGAATATCTGAAAGAAAATCAGTGCAGAGGAACAGTAAATAATACGCCATTATCTGAAGGTACCAATAGCGGCACAGAACGCTAGCATAGTATTATTTATATTAAGACGAACTTGGAATCTGCCAATTCACTTTACACTAGTGCCACTTACATAAGAAACAATTTTCTTCCCCTCCGCCACCCGACAAATGCCTTATAAAGCACCAGTCAGAAGTCAGGACACATACTTATTCAATCTGTGATATATTCTTAAAGCAATTTTCAAATTTTAACGTAAGCTAAAAGTGATGCATGACGTAAAAATATGCTTGTCTGTAACGTTGATCTGCTTTTTATATCGCTATGTGATATATAATTGATAAAGTATCCTTAGAATTGGTCAACAATTAAAGATTGGTAGGGATCGGACACCTAGCCTGTATGAAAAGAGCGTATTCAGGTGAGCAGTGCAGCCCCTTCAGTCCTTACCATGCACCCGTACTCATGATAGTGCAGATCAGACATTCACTTAAAGGGGCTCTAAATGCAAAATCATGCTGATAGAGCCCCACATAAGCGTGAATAGCCTTTAAAAAGGCTATTCAGGCACCGCTAAAGTTATATTAAACTACCCCCCAGTTTTAAAATAATACCCTAAAAAAGAATGTGATCTACTTACGCATCGTGCACGATGGGCGGGCATTCAGGGTGCGCCGTCTTCTTCATCCACGCCTCCTGTTCCTCCGATGTCCTCGGGTCCCGTCCTCTGGCGCTCGCGAACTGACATTGATAAAAAAAAAAAAAAGGCCTGTGCGCATGTGCAGTAGCCGTAGTAGAAGCCGCATGCTACTGCATGCTACAGGCCATTTTTTTTTTTTATCAATGTCAGTTCGCGAGCACCGGAGGAAGGCGAGACCCGAGGACATCGGAGGAAGAGGAGGCGTGAATGAAGAAGACGGCGCACCCTGAATGCCCGCCCACCGTGCACGATGCGTAAGTAGAGCACTTTCTTTTTTAGAGTATTATTTTAAAACTGGGGGGTAGTTTAATATAACATTTACGGTGCCTGAATAGCCTTTTTAAAGGCTATTCACACATATGTGGGGCTTTATCAGCATGATTTTGCTGATAGAGCCCCTTTAAATCAGAACATTTGACTGATAAATGTGATATAATATGGCCTGTGATGTAGAAGTGCCACTTGGGAAGCAACGTTGTCACTTCAAACAGCTGATCTGTGGAGGTCCTGGGCTTTGGACTCCCATAGATATTCAACTGATGACCTAGCCTACAGGCCTGGAAAAGGCCATTAAGTTAACCACTTACTAGTCCTCATTAGCATTATTTGTTAAGCATCCAGTTGCTGTTGGAAACGTCCACCTATAACAAATACAGTAAGGTGGTCACATGTATGCAGTTTCTTTTCCTCCCCCTACTACCCAAAAGGTCAGCTCTATATTGGTGTATTAGCATGTGTGCAAGCACCATAGTGATCCTCTGCGCTATACAGTAACTGTCCCCCTACCCTCTAATCATACTAGTTTAAGCCCAGTTCAATATACGCCCATAGGTTTCTGTTTGAAAAATCTGCTCGGGGACCAGCTGAATGGAAACCTAATCTGCATAAAAAAGCAGTTACTTAAGGAATCCCATGGACCCCATACACTATGATGTGGTTTACACTACATGTGGTTTCTACTTGGGTTCCGCATTTAAAATGCGGAGAGGGGAACGGAATGGCCTGAACGCAGATGTGAACCTGGGCCTTACTTATATCCTCTGGGCTGTCTACATTATCAGTGATTCTTAGTGCCCTAATTCTTTGTAATGAACAAAGATGTACTGTATGCTCCAGTTAAAAAGAACAGGGGCACTGAGATTGTCAAGGACTATCTCGCTAATAAGAAAAAGGGGTGAGCAATGGGGGCAACCATACGAGTCTCAAGGCCTTGTGGGAAACAGCACAAATAAATGGAAATGACACAATCTTAAAAAAAAACAAACCGAAATAGTTTAATTTAATAATTGTGGTTCTAAGAAATCCAACTTGTTATCCTTTTAGAAAAGCAGGGAACTTGTCTAACACCTTCTAGATACACCAAGGGAAATGTAAAATTTACAACTGCAGAAGCTACTGTAGTTTAGCTTGACAGATCAATTTATAGATGTCGTAACCTTAAAAGAACGTTTCATAGAGACCAGTTCCCTTTCAAATGTCAAGGTATTCCATAGTCTAAAATTTCAGTCATGTAGACACCGAACATTGTCAGGGTTAAGATTATCCTCCCAAGTGTCCTTCTTTGGAGAATTCCTACTTTTGATCCAAGTCCCTTTGGTTGCTCTTTGCCCCTTTAATGTCCCTTTTTTTGATGTGGGAAACAGATGTGCATTATAAACAATGATACACAATGATAATGATATTATTCTAGAAACTGGTCCCAAACTGTATATGGTATCCCAAATTAAATAATGTCATAATTTGATGAATTTTAGATCTCTAAAATGTCTATACTATATGTTTATTCAAGCAAATCGATATGGATGACCAGGTGCAAGTTACTGTGGCAATAGTACAAATGCAGAGAATGCAGCAGCACTTTGCACATAACACCAAGACATTAATGCTATCCCCAGATTTCTGACTAATGTGTGGTTTGGTTTTTTTTAAGTAGCCCTCAGTCCCAGTTGTGAGTCCTAGGCTCATTACTGGGTCATAAGGGCCAGTTCACACGGAGTTAACGCGCTCGCATTCTGGCATGTATACACGTGTCAGAATGTGAGCGCTCAAAATAGATCCTATTCATTTCAATGGGTCATTACAGGCGTATAACGTGCATAATTTTGCAGAGGGGAAGATCCTGGGAGTGACAGAAGGCAGTTGGGTCTGCCCTGACACTGCAGGTCTGGTAACACTGTATATACTGTATATATATATATATATATATATATATATATATATTAGTTCAGTCTATTGGCACAACAGTAGCATGGCTATTTTCTTATAGTTATAACCTTTTATTAGCCCATAGAGACTGGCTTTAGCAGTGTCAAAACATGTTATTGAGTCACCTCAGCTTTACACATCATCTGTAAGATGCATTTGGTACAACAGTAGGTCAACCATTGACTTGAATGGCCCTGTGCTGCAAGCAAAGTGCTAAAGGTACCTTGGCATTTTGTTAACTAGATGGGTGTGGTACATGGACCAGACCCCTATGATTACATGTATTGGCATGATGTATGCATGCTCACAATGGGTCAACAAAAGTTGATACAATTTTTTTTTTTTTTTTTTAAATACCACCAACCATAGGCCTGATCCTACAAAGATTTTTCTTTTTTAACCCATGGTGTTCTTGGCCCAGGAGAGTTGCAGCTTATCAGTAGTATAGCAAATGTGAAGACTAAAAATTGATATTAAAGCCTTGTGTATTTTCCCACTTGATGAAACAAAAGATATTTTGTGCTTATATTCTGAAGAAAAGCCTTTGCTTCCTCTATGGCAGCTCAAAGAACATTATGATGAATGAGAGATGACTTCTTACAGGAACATACCGTTTCCTAATGCTTCCTTTGTCTGTATTCTTCCTTATATAATTATTTATATATCTACACACACACAGACGCACAGATTCCTTTCCTGTTGGCACTTCACATTTTTCTTAGTAGGAATTGAATTGTACTATAGATATTAAACTTCTGAAAGCCAAGGAGATGAACGTAAGACAATAAATAACATGTGTACCAATAAATAAGGCTAAGAAAAATCAAATACGACAAAATAATAATATTTATTAAGCAAGGCGCATTCTCATTCTTATTATTTAGACCGTAGACTTGACATCTGCAGACTTGAAAGCAAATCAGCACAAAAGCAAATACTTCCATAGCGGCTTGGCATTGTAGATCTTCATTGTTTGAGCATATTTAGATATCTCAAAAGCAGGAATGGGGGGATGGGTAGGCTTGGCAGCTGGACCTGAGGAAGTGACCTGTGACATGGGTCCTGGCACCACAAAAATCCTTGAGATACTATGGAGCTCGCTAAAGGATCAGAGTCAAATGGGAATCCTAGATCTTGACTCTAAGCCATACCTTGAGTGTCGCCTCATCGGCCAAACTAATCTAAGGATAACCAGGTCTAAAAAAGTTCAATTTTGGAAAGTGTCTACTGTAAACCACTTATATGCTGTTGTAGAAGCCATTTGTGGAACAGTGAACTTAACTTTATTGTGTCAAAGTGCAATCTTACTGCAAAAAAAAAAAAAAAAAATCAGCTTTTAATTTGTATGCAAATGAGCTTTTTGCTGCACGTGGGCCATGGCCTCATCTGCTAAAACGTATGCTCTGTCAGGCACAGTCACTCCCTGGGTGCACCGAACACCTCATTTGCATATTGATGAAAAGTTGATTTCCTTGAAAGCGAGATCTGACAAACAAAAAGTAATGGTCCCTGTGCTACTAACTATCCCTAAAACAGCTTATAACTGGTTAATAAGTAATACTGTATAAGGAAAATGTTTGTTTTTGTACCGTGTTAGCCAGTGGGTAGGAAATATAAAAAACAAAAAACTTGAGTCTTCAGTAGTTGATACCTTTTTTAATGGCTAACTAATAATGATACAGACACGTGAAAGCAGAAAGAATAAGATATGATGAAGGGGTGGTACTTGTAAGGTATCGAGATACCCCGAAACGCGTTATCTTTAAATAAATCCATTTAATCCTATCTACGCATCAACATTGTGTTTACCGTATGGAGCGCACAATTGGTTCTTCAGTCTGGGATTAAGTCCCAGTCTTCCTATATATATATTCCCGTCCTTGAGTTGTGCCACCGAAGACGCTACCATACAAATACGGTATTGTGACACTCAGGTGTGTTTTTAAGAAAAGACATGCAACGCGTGTTTTGACAGCAAAATTTTATAAGGACATTTATACGGACATTATGTCAAACTCCTGTTAGCACGGCCCTACTTGGTTTCTGTTCTCTCTCTCTAATAATGATGACAGATCACAACGTTTCGAAGCTCTCAGCTTCTCCTTTAGGTATATCTAAAAACAATTTCTGAAGGATGCATATTTATGTACAAAAGGACACTCAGGAATAGAATTCTAGGAGAGAGGATGGAAGAAGGTTATTGGTACATACAAATAAACAATTCATCAGTTTGCAATGTTCTTATCAGTTCAGAGAATGGATGTAGCCGCTTCCATTCATTTCTATGGGAGCGTGCTATTCGAAGCGGCTGTTTCGAATAGTGTTCACTCATCTCTAGTTGGCACATATAGTATAAGAATAAGTGGTACAATAAACACAAAACTAACAAGATGGTTAACCTGAAACACAATAATAACAAGACATTTTAGGGCTAATTGGTGTAAAGTTAGACAAGAATGTCCAAAGATGTACCAAATATATCATTAGCATGGTGCATCCCATGACTGTCACATTGTCTACATATTAGTCAGTATCAGTAAATCTGCCTCATAGTATATGCCATGTCAAATAATGATTTTATCTGTTTCATAGGAAGGGCTTCTATCTCCCAGACCTCACAGATGTGCGGAATTTTCTACCACATCTAAATGACCTACCAAACAATAATACTACTACTAATAATACTAAAACATACAGTAGCATGTCTATTTGGCTACAACACACAGCATAAAACACATACTGCAGTGTTCGGTTTCATGGATTGAATTAATACAGAACCCAAAGTAACTTGTGTTTTCAAATATGCAGAGACATTTTTGGGTTGGACATAATATGTCTTAATAAAGTGACAAAATAAAGGTTTTATAGTTTTAAAGAGCGTCTTTCACCACCTCTGCGTTGTTGGAATTTTTCTCTAGCTCCCATCATCCCCGAGCAATCATTGCAGTTAGTTTTGATACTTGATATGCTGCTTAGTTTCTGTACTGTTAGGTGGACAGTGTCAGGCAGGAGCAGAAAAGCAAGTGTTCAGAGCTAAAAACAGAGGCAGCCAGTGTTAGGGCTCAGAATCACATCCTTTGTCTGCTCCTGCCTGACACTGCCCTCCTGACAGTACAGAAACTAAAGAGCATATCAGGCACCAAAATTAACAGCACTGATTGCTCAGGAATGGTGGGGGCTAGAGAAAAAATTCCAACTGTGCCAGAATCAGTGGAGCAGCACCTATTAACCCGTTTATGCCTAGAGTTCCGTTATTGCAACGGCAGCCTCATAGCACACAACTCAAAAATTTCAACCTCCAGCGTAAATGGGTTAAATAAGAGCTGGACTTGGTGGAGTCGGTGAAAGGTCCTTTTTCAATATACAAGAGTGCCAGATCGACTTTTCTGCTGTATGTAGTGCACAGATACCTCTAGGGGGACTTTCATTCACTCCCTCTCCAGTTCTTTTCATAGTTATGGTCTATTTGCTCTTTTTTGAATTATGGACACTGACATTAAAAAACAATGCAAACATTATGAGGCTCGCCAGGATGATATCAACAGATAATTGCTGCATTGCGTACTGAATAATTAAACAAGACACGCTTTCAGTTCATAATAAATCTGACCTCAAGATAAGGGCTAATACATTTGTCTAATTGATGCTAATAAAAAGTACGATTTACATTCTCAAAGAAAAAAGCCCGTGCAATATGAAGATATTTTTTTTTTATCCCTTGTACTTTTTTTTTTTTACTTTTATATGACAAACATCAAAGACAAATATTCAGTGCTAGAGCAAAGGAATTTATTGCAGAGAAACACAACGTGAACTTTAACTAAAGCTCGAGGTGACCTTATCAAGTGTTCAACAGTACAAAATAACGCATTTGCTTTTTTCGGGGGGGGGGGGGAAAAAATAAATGCTACAGCTTTCACCTTGGTGAACTGAACTGTGAATCTGATTTACTGAATCAATCAGTCTATAACTTAGCATAGGACAGTCACAATGAGGGAAGACTCAAAACCCGGCTTCAAAAGTACATTTATGAATAATACAAAGGAAATGTTGATTTCTGATCCAGGGAAAGGAGCTTTGTATAGATTAATGACATTTATGCAAAATTTGAAAAACAGATGAGACAAGGATTACAAATTGATGAGCAGCACCAAGGAAAAATGCATAGTAATTATCCACCAGTGAAAGTAATTATGAGAAGATTCGCAGTCACAGAACAGGTCTGCTGCACAGAAGCTGCCGCTCCCTGTCTGCTGCAATGTGCCGCCTCAATTTCCTTGCTGCCAATGGGCACCCTTTTAAAAATGTATAATACCCAGGGAAAGTGGATCGGAAAACATTCATTCATACCTAAGATCTGAATCCAAGATGCGTCTCATTAAGAGCTCGTGCACATGACTTATCTGAATTTATTATAGGGCTGCCATAGAAGTACATGAAACCACTACTACACGAACATGACACTATTAGGCCGACCTCATACGTTTTGACATTCTCATCCCATGAAGTACATATCTAGGAGAGAATATGTCCGCACATACAGCACCCATCGAAGCTTGTACAGCAGCACATCGAGGTGTACAACTCCGTACCAAGAAGCCACATAGGTATCATTGCCATTCTCCTGTGCGCAGAGTTCTGCCAAGTGCACGAACCCTTATTGATTCACTTTTAAGTGTAATATAATATTATGCTTTATTTATATGGCAAGCATTAACTACTTCATGACCAGATATATTTTCAGTTTTGATACATCTGGTTTTGAATGCTATAACAGTTTTATCTTTTGGGTTATTCAAGTAATTTGTGGGGGCATTTTTACAATTTTAACAACACATTTTTTATGATTTTCCCTGTAACTGGAGTGAATATATTAGCTCCAATTACAGGAGGAATAAGGCCTGCACAACTAATCCTGAATCAGTTCCTCCAACCCCTGTAACCTCAGTGCATGTCTGTATAGTAACTTATTGGAATTAGTTGCTTTCTATATGCAAAGCTCTGAGGACCAGCAGTGTGGAGATGGCACAGGTGGGTGAAGACCCAAGATGGCAGTTATCTCCTTCTCTTGTCATGGTGGCTTTGGTGCCCCATCATCTTGTAGTTCTTAGAGTGGCCTAGTGATGAAGGAATCACACGTCAGTGTAGGGTTATCCTGAGGAACTTCTGCTAAGGTCATCCTACGTGTTGGTGTTTCAGGGAACCCATGAGGGTGTGTGCAAGTGTGGGTGAGTTCACACCTGCGCCCGATCTCCACTTCAGTCAATTCGGCAGGTATCCGTCTTCTGCCCCGAGAAACTGGACAAGGGACGGAAACCTCAGAGGAATAGGGCAGGACGGCGCTCACAGGTCCAATAGATTTTATTAATAAGAAGAATTACACGGAAACCTAGCACTCATTTATCAAACCCATTCACTTGAAAGGGTTTGCAAAGTGACCGCCCACGTACGTCTTCTGCCTCTCCAAGGCGAAACCATTTTTTTAAATTGGACACAAAATTCGGACATGCAGGACTTTGTGTCTGGTTAAGAAAAACCCTGTTTCTTGGGGCAGAAGACAGAAACCCACCGGATTGGCTGAAGCTGAGACCGGGTGCAGGTGTGAACCTGATCTGAGAGACCAGATACACAGCAGCAGTTGAACAGGCAATGCTCACAGAACAGTTTATTTAGTAAGTTTCTTCCCATTACAAATTAACTTGGAGCCACAATTTAAGCAGTATCCACACATTTGGGCACTAAACAAACACAGACAAAAGGGGTGTCTGCCCAAGTCCCCTTTCCACAGTTGCAATCTGGGGGCAACCCTTGGAAATTGGTCAACTCGTTCAGCCACTTTTGGGTAAATGCAGTTCAAGTTTTAGCCATAGACACAAGAATTCCTCATTGATATTCATTGATACAGCAGTGGAGATGTTCAATTATAAGGGCTAGTTCACACGGGGACATGGAGGAGGATTTTGACAACGGAATCCACGTCAATCTTCCTCCATACAATGTTAGTCTATGTAGACTACTAGCTTTTTTTTTCTGCTAGCAGAGAAAAAGAAGCGACATGACCTTTCTTCAGACATTTTCCGCTTGAAGAAAGCAATAGAAGTGAATGGGAAGCATTTTTACTGCGTTTTTTTTTTTGCAGTAAAAAACGTGACACATTTTTTGCGGCCCGTTCTCAAAAAGGATGGGAAAACCACCTGGAAGCGTTTTTTTACAAAAAAAAAAAAAAAAAAAAAAAAAAAAAAACGCTTCACAAAAGTGTACCAAGGTCAAAAAAATGCTTCCTAATTAGGAAGCATTTTTTTCCAGTGCCAAAATAAGCCACACGTTATTTACGTGTGAACTAAGCCTTAGATGTTTTTCTCTACGAGCAATGTGGTTCCATGGCATGGGACTAGCGGTTGTGATCTAACTACCACTAACTATCCCAGAAAGATGAAAGTGGTCTTGAAGAAACTATTGTCCTCAACTGAAGTTAGCTACATAGTGCATGGATCAAGCCCAAACATTGGCAAAAGGCTGGGGCTCTCTAGAAACAGCTAACATTACCACCTCCCCGAAAAGTCAGAGCAGGAGTGATTCCTGATGGCTGAATAACTCAGTAACCAGCTGGAAAAGTGTAAAAAGCAGTATATAACAGCAGAAGACATTAGTAAACATGCTATACATTACATGACAGTTTGCTACTAGCCGTTGAAATAGATAATTGAAATCTATAAACCAGATTTCCCAAAAGTAAAACTTTTCAGGTGCCTGTGCTACTTTCTGTAAACCCTTGTCCAATTATTGAAACTTATCAAAACTTGAAGTAGCTCAAACACAATACGTGATTATTTTTTCACATTTTTCTTAATTGTGTAACCAACTCAACATGACAAAATACAGCCCTTTGAAAGTATTGCTAAGAATTTTCATAATGTTGGGGTCACATTTTTCTTTTTTCTAGGGACTCGGTCTATGATCTCATAGCTGGCATGTGTTCCAAAGGCTGTCTCACAAGTTTTCTAAATGCAGGCCAAGTATATCCAAAGCCACTTCTCATTTCATTGTAACAGATTTCTAAAGAAGCTTTTCACTTTAGACAATCTCTTTCAGCTTTTTATTGAAAAATAGTTAATAGTCACATATATCGTGGGCTTATAGTCAAGGTAGATAATCCTTTCTCAGCACTCGGCTTTGTAGAATGACACAGACATTCTGGTACACACACACTGAGGCATCGATAGACATTGCCCGTCTTATATGGGGCAGTTTATTTCATAGTGAACAAAAGCGCAGTTTGGCCTTTGAAACATGCCATCTTTGTTTAATTTTTCTTCTTCACATTTGCTTTATGTTTCATTCAAACTGATCCAAGACCTTTGTTCCTGTACTTATACTAATGAATAAGGAATTACAGAACTTTAATTTATGCTCAGCAGCACTTTTCTCACTTATGTTCTGTAGCCCATCATGTACCTGTTCATATTTTCCCAGATATCCAACCAATGTAATGGGTGTGACATATTTCATTATAACGTAACACTCATATGAAATAAAGAATCTAATATAGTCTGATAAATCAGAGATGTCCCTATTATGACAATGCAAAATTATCAAAATGTTGGCCAGTGAGATATGTCAAAAACTCTGGTAGAGAAGAAAAAACAATGTACACAAAGCAACCACGTAAAAGTATATTTTATGATTATACTAATGTAAAGAGGAAGTTTCACCAACTTGACCAAGTCAAAGTCTTTGCATCTTTCCATAGGCACTGCTCCACTGATTCCATAGGCACTGCTCCACTGATTCTGTTGATTCTGATTCAGTTGGAATTTTTCCTCTAGCTTACCATTCATAAGCTATCTGTGCCATAGGGTATAATGGGGTCCGCGAGGTTTCCACCCAAAAAGAGTGGAAAAATACGAAGAGAAAAGTCCTGCTTTCTGCATTTTTAAAGCGGGATGGGCAACAGAATTCCCAGGGGGAGAACCTAGCCTTCACTCATGTAGAACTATCAGATTAAATGAAATACAAAGTAAAAACTAAGTTAAAGGAGTTGTGCAGGTTATGATGACACGGGATAAGTGTCTGATCAAAGGAGGCCCAATCGCTAGAACTCTCAGCAACTGGGAGGATGGTACTGAAAGTCCCTATAAAGTCTTCTTCTGAATGGCGCAACAGTGTGCTTGCATTACCCATACTCCATCCATTTCTATTACCGTCCCAGCAGCCCCATAGCAGTCAATGGAGTGCCAGTCACGCAAGCGCACTGATGCTCCATTCACAAGGAGTCCCCATCTCCTAATCACTGGGAGACCTGATTAGGGTGGAAAGGAATTAAGAATATATAGCAGTGCCTTAAAGAGAGACTGGCCTTGCTTCCCTCCCTCCCTCAGAGGTCCTCCATGACCATGTTTTCCAGTATATTTCATTATTCCTTTTAAATTACCCCGTCTCTCTCTAAATCCCTTTTCATAGTACTCTTACATCATAATACCATCGGCTTTTATCCACCTGCAAGATCAATTGTATTTGATAAGTTATAATACGGTAGGCTAAGAAAGAGACATTGCCTCTATGGGTTTCTACTTTTTGTTTGCCACATCCCTACTTTCAAAACACAATGCACAATGAATCAAACTACAATATAAGCGAATACTACACAACAATAAACCATAGAAAGGCAGCGATATACCTTTAATTCATAGAAAATATCTTTCTACACTAAAGCTGTAAGGCCAGTGTTAACCAAATAGCTCAGTTGTTATGATGCAAAGAAAAATCCATAGTTACATTCCCCACCTGATTTGTGAATGCTTGATGGAGTTGTAAGCCTGGTTAAAATGCATGCAGAAACGGAGCGTTTAATAAATTGTTCTAACATTGCAATTATCATCGGTCTTTGTAAAGGATCAATAAGATTACTACAGAACACAATGTGTCCACAAATAAATCTCTGTCATCGTGACATTGTGAAGAACGGTCTTTAGCGGTGAAGTTAGAAAAAATGCTTTATAACCAGAGAATAATGGCCAAAATTCATTAAGACTTTTACGCTATGCAACATGTAATGTCAAGAGGCAAGGTGTAAAGCCAGGCAATTGGGGACATCGCTGAAGAAAACAGATATTTTCTCTCCAATTTTCACAAAATGCTGACTACTCTCATTGTTTGGTACAAAGTGTTTTTCTATGTACTAGAGAAATACCAATTACCAAGACATCAAAAAGATCATTTTTATCTTTATTTTCCGAAAGGCAATAAACATAGCAGCCGCTAACAGGCCCATATGCAATAAAGGATAATTACGGAGGGTGACACAACCTGTTTACCAGATTCTGGATGAGCAGAAACACAGCCAGTGACACAAGCGTACCCAATGACTACTGTATACTAGGGCTTGCAAATCCATCAAATGTGCAGGGATGCTATTTCCCCAGTTCTCCCTTCGGCCAAAAAATAATGGATTACTGTTGGGTTCCTCTAAGATCAAAATGTAGCCATGATTAAAACCTTAGGGGTTTTATATAGGTTGAGGTTGGTGGCATTCCTCGAAACACAGAATGCCCTGTTTTCAATCCTTGAGAGATCTGCTGCTACGGCATTCTACTCTTGGGAATAGTGCTGATAGAATCTTGGTCCTGTTCCTGGTGTCAGTAATAATTTATGAAAACATAAAATGCAATTCCTGAAAAATGGTGCAGAGAGCCAAAATCTATACAATATTGTTTCACCTAAAAAGCAAAGGACTTGAATTAAGCTGTGAACACAAAGTAAGCTAGCATCGTGTATCGTAACAAAATATGGAGTATTACATAATAACAATACGCTTATTGATAGAAGATAATGTAACCAAATAGAATTGTCAGATTGCTGAAACAGTTGGAATGATTACATGTGTGGTCTTGCCACAAGACAGCCACCCTATAAAAAAGTTTGCAGAGGCTACATTTGGGTCGTGCACCTCTACAACTCACTCAAAGACATTTTGCTCAAATGACAGACTGAGAGGGAGTGCATCACTGGACTGAGAGAAGCAGGATGGTCATTTTGATATGTGATACATATCTCTAGATATGTCATATTAACGCAAAAGCTATTGGAGGGCATATCTATAATTTCACAATTTGAACTAGTGATAATATTGTAGCAATACAGTATTTCAGATTTCAATTTCACACAGACCAAAGGATTTTTTTACTTCTATATTAACTTGCCAATAATCTCATACAAGAACTGGGCCACCCTTGAAAATCTTTGTGATACACAATGAAATAAAATTCTTACTAGTCCCTGTTGAGGTCAATCACCATATCATAGGACTTCTCTACAATGCGGTGGCATAGTAGGAGAGTGGTCTACAAAACATATACAAGAAATCAAATATTTAAGTTTTATTCATAGGAAATTTGGTCACTAATATGACATTCATACACCCTTACAGAAATTCATCAATTATATGAGTTTTACATGCATAGTTGTCTGTCAGTCCCAGGTTATTAGGCTGATAAGGTGACATCTGTATGGATAGAACATCACCTCTGCTGTTGTAGTGTATTGTGTACTGAAACGGCGAGGGAGATGGAAGATTCGTCTGCACCTATTTATACTTATTTGTAGAATACTTGCTTATTTGTTCTTTATAGTCATATACCAGACTTAAAATTGAGTTCACTGGTGTTTTTTTCTAGTTCTAATGGGATGTTATCTTTGTCATCAAGCTGTGAGTGGCGAAACCCAATGGAACTCCTTATGGAAGCACTTCAAGGTAATGTGTACTGAGTGCTAAATTGCGGTTTTATATAATCTATACATGTCATACTCAGTATATATATATATATATATATATATATATATATATATATATATATATATATATTGTGGGGAACCGCTCAGGTAGTTGCTCTGTAGCAGTGCAGGAAACAGGGACACAGACATTGGGTTGCACACAAGTTCAGGATTTATTCACTTGCAGAGCATTAATTGCCTTTGCAAAGGCACAAATAAACAAAACAAAACCCTTCTCAGCTGAGAACTAAAATAAACACAAACTTTTCCCTGTCTATACAGAAGCCTGGCTACCAGACTCCCACCTTGGCAACAACAGGTGGTACAGGACCTGATTTGTATGTTCAGTATGAACGGGTCAGCTCTGTCAGTGTAGTGCCACATTCCTAGTCTTCACACACAGACTATTATCAGTCCTTGATTAGTCAGCTGACCTCCCTGGTGTGGGTCTTTACCAAACACCCTTTAGGTGCCTGGCTGGAATGTACCTGTCTTCCCAGACCACACCCTTCACTCTCTCACTATGATATATATATATATATATATATATATATATATATATATATATATATATATATATAAAATACGCACAACATGTATGAAGTCAATTCTAAATCATCTGTTGTAGTAAAAAAAAAACAAAGCTGTATGCTCTACACATAAAAGGAGAGCTGGAGCCTCACTTTTTTTTAATCAATACAAGATAATGGTTTCCTGACTTGCAAGCAGAATGTTGAATATTAAATACTAAGCACTTCCAAGCCTAAGATCGATATATAGAAATAACGTTCACCTTCTGCAGATACCACAGGGCTTACTTAAAGCTCTCTAGGCTGTCACAATGCACAGTAGTTGGATCACAGCACAGACACACAGAATCACTATATTGAGTTTGAAACCTTAAGAGAAAAAGAGTAGTTTACTTGTAATCTGAAATAATGTCTCATGCCATTACTTAAACTTGGTGGAAATCACTGTGTGTGGACACTTGGTGAATTGTATGTGCTGTGAAATACCAAGGATATAGTCACATGCATATCTCTAATGCTTGCAGCAGAATGATTTCATATACAGGATATTTTCTTGGTTCCATATATGCTGTTTTGTACCTTTTCCCTGTCCCATCAAGTGTGAGCTTTATGAAAATTTTACTGATGTACTTTAACAAAATTTTAACAAAATATTAACATTTGAGACATTTGTAGACCTCTGGGACCTGTGCCTATCTGAAGAACAAGCCCCTTCCATAGGACTATGGAGAATAGCGGAGCAGCAAGGATCAGCTAATCTTGGAGGTTCTATAGAAGCGAATCTAGAGAGATACATATTCCTTCTTCCATGAAAAATCTAACTTTTAATTATAATAATTGATGAAAGTAAGGAAAACAAACACTCTATGTGTGAAATTGTCCTTTAAAAACAAATGGGTACTCCAGCAGTCCTGGCACTTGGACATAGCACCAACATTTAACATGTTTTTCACATTATTGTTCGGTAGTGTTGGTTCATCATTAAGCGCTAGTCCAAGTCTTAGCCAAATCTTTTACCAGTTTGTTCACTCTCCAAACAGCGATAGACACAAACCTAGTCCCTTCCCGGACTCTTGGTCCCTAGAAATATAATTATATGAGAGCTCCTACATGTTTCACAATTCAGAATTACTGACTCTTCAGAGAGCAATGGACACAAAAATAAAACAGAAAATGGGAGAAGCCTAGTACACTTCATAAACGTCACCCACTTCTGCCATGAGATGGGGCTTCTCAAGATGCACGTCCCAGAGCTAGGAACCTTATCTATGGAACATAATGAGGATAGGCCAAAGCTGTCCCAAATGTGAATACATCTTGCATGCTTGTTTTTTTTCTAATGTGATGTTAGCTGTATTTTTGAGCGCTATTTTGAGGTATAAATGCCAGCTATTATTTTATATGGATTGTTCTGTATATATACATATTGCATTTTTGTGAAAAAGGATATTCTTCTATGAGGCATATTAGGTATTTTCTGCTGACAGATGAGGCCCCATCTTTCAGACTCACACCTATGGGTAAAATAAGGATCTGGTGACCCTCATTCATCAATTTCCTGGTCATGGTATTCTCCATACACTTCTAAATTTAGATATTAAAGTTAAAAGTCTGGATTACAATAATTCAGAACTGTTACTAGTTAAGGCTAGAAATTATACTAAAGGCTGTTCCACACAATTGTGCAGAAATATTGTCTGTGAGTTACCTAAAAGCTCTGAAGACTATAAGGACAAAAGTATTGGGACACTTACACAAAGGAAATTTTCTGACAACCCATTCTAAATCCTTAAGCTTTAACATACAATTGGAACTAGTTTTGCAGCTTCCACTATTCTGGGAAGGCTCTACAAGATTTTAGTGTGTGTTCTGAGACTTTTTTTTTTACCCATTTGTCTGGTAGATAATTTATGTCAGACTGAGTTGTTGAAGAAGAGGGCCTGGTTCACAATCAATTCTAGGTTTATCCCAAAAATGTTGGATGGACATAAATTTGGGGTTCTATGCAGGTCAGACAAGTTCATGCCTTTATGGACTTTGTTTTGTGCACTGGGGCACAGTCAGGAACAGAAAGTGGATCCAAGCCATTTCCACCAAGTTAATGGTAAACAATTGTACAAAATGTCTTTGGATGCTAAAGCATTATGCTTTCCCTTAACTGGAACTAGGAAACCTAGAACAACCCCTGAAAAACAACCCCATAGCAATATCCCTACTCCATGAATCCTTAGAGTTGGCTTGGTGTTTTCCAAATCTATACTTGTCCATCAGACTGCGAGATAGAGAAGTGTGATTCAGAGTTCAGTGGCAAAATACATCACACCAACCCATCCAACACTTGACATTGTGCTTGGTGACTAATTCCAGAAGTCAGTACAGGCCGGGTGACTTTTGAACACTATATGCATCAGCACTGGGATACCAATCTATAACTTTGCTGCGTGGTTGGGTTGCTGTAGTTCATAAACACTTCCACTGTTCAATGACTTAACTTACAGTTGATCGTGGAATATCAAGGACTGAAGAAATTTCACAAACTGACCTTTTGCAACGTTGGCATCCGATTACAGTACCATACTGAATTCAGTGAGCTCTTTAGAATTAGCCTTTCACATGTTTGTAAAGGCAGAATGCATGGCTAGGTGCTGCATTTTATACATATTGGCAATGGGACTAAATGAAACACCTAAATTCCATGATTAAGAGGTGTTTCAATACTTTTCTCCATATGGCGCATCTCCAGATTGCTCGTAGACAGGATAACACAGGTTTCGAGAATTATCTATCATATGTTACAGTGTAAATCAACAAAGTAAGGTCTGTTCACATTCTGTTTAGGCTTTATGTTACACCAGGAAAATCTCTCGGCATACAGTATGTGCTGATAGAAAAACTTTACCATGTTGTTTACACAGTATATAAAGTAATAGACAGCTCATTTAGGAAATTCAAAAGGATATTGTTTTAGCATCTACTGATAACATTTGGGTTCATGAACCAGCATAAACCCAAGCTTATATACTAACTGCATTGTAAAGAACCTTTCTCAATTTAGATTTCAATTTAGTATAATCCGGATGAGGGGTTGGGGTACTGCTTATGGTACAAACCCCTAAATGGCGGCCACAACAGTCAGGAAAACCACAAATTGGGCTTGTCGCAGTTTAAAGAACTGGCTCCATTTACCTGGAACTCCAGTATCGATGTACAAGACAAGTATTTGCAATGATAGAGTGGCAAATTTGCTCTAAGCACAAAAACAACTTTGTATTTTAATAAACCTTTCCTGTTCCAATAGGACATTGTAGGCAACATGGAAAATCATGTTTAAGAGAGAAACATACTCTAGAAGCATGTAGCCTTTCCTGCAGGGCCAATGTGTTCTCCTTCACAATATATTACATTATGAACTGTGGTGCAGTCCAATTTCAGAGCTCTCTCGTATAATGGACAAATATTGCTTATCCCTTGTCTCTAAGTGCAGCACTGAAAAATGTCTCTCTCATTTCAGTGGCATATCACAAGAGCAGCAACAAAACAAAATAGCAGTCAACAATGATTTAACAAAGGCTTAAGAAATATGTTTTCATACAGCACAACGTGCCCAGGGACTATTTAGAGGAGAGTGGTAGTGTAGTTGGTGGGGAACCAGATGTGGGCTGAGGAGCATCTCTAGGGCCTTCATTTTACTTCAGAATTTCATTCTCTCTTCATAACACTAGGCACCAAACTATAAGAAGAATTCAAGCAGCTAGCTTAGATCAATTTCCTCATAAAAGAAAGGTTATAGTATTTACTAGCATACTCTACATCACAGAGGGACTTAGAAGTTTCCTTGACCGCAAAACTTAAGTTGGAAAAAATCCTTCACCTTTGAATTCCTTGTGACCATCGGGTGCTATAACTTGGCACCATGCTATTCCTTATTTTGGACCATGGGCGAGCCTATTAAAAGTAAATGATAGATGTTTTTTTAATCTATTTTATCTATAGATAAGGTGGTCATTGTTGGCATGGGAGTGACACAATGGGTAATAAAGAGACCACCATAATTGGCTGAAAAGCATCCTATTCTTATTAGTTATAAGAGGCTTCACAGTTTTTAGAATTGGACTTGTACATGATGCTCTCTGGCCGTAGTGCCGGTACTAGCTATGACTACGGTGCTACTTAGCCTGCAGGACATGATGGTCAGGTTGGGTGGGATATTAAAAATGTTGGTATATGGTTTACGAGATGCAAATATTTTATTATAATACAGTATGGAAGGTAGTGTGGAGGCTTTTCACAAAACATTATTGGTAGTGCTTATCAGTAGGTGATGTTATTGGGTTTAAGAGATGCCAATTTAGACATGGGTAGTATTAAAGTCTTCTCAATGGTAAAAAGTTATAGCAAATGTAAAGGGGTTTTCCCATATACATACACATACATACATTTTTTATTGGCTGTGGCTCACTATGTGGGGCCATATCCTTAAATTGTCACGTCACAGCTACAATATGATTAAAGGTTGTGGCAAATAACTAAACATTACGTATTCATATATTGTATAGTCATGAGAAATACAAGGAACACTTTACTTGAATTCTACTCTGGATTCACATGAGGACATCAGGACATAATTAACAAATACATCCAATTCTTAGGCTGTATTTATAGAATTTTAAGACTAAGACAAAAAAAAAATTCATTTTCTTTATTTAACAAAAATGAAGCCAAATTGGAAAAACCATGTGTGAAAAATTAAGTATTCCCCACAAATCACCAGCAATAACGTGAAATAATTGTTTTCTGAAAGACTTTATCAGTGTCTCCTATCATTCTGCAGGAATAGCGTCACATCTGAGGAGTTTATGGCCAATTCAATCACTGCAAGGTGCCCAGGTCCTGCCGCTGCCCTTATCATTACTCCTACACAAGTGTGCCTAACATCTTGGGTTTTTTGCAGTTTCTTTTGCATGATCTGACACCTTGGATTGAATTTGCTGAGTTGTCTACTCTAGGGAAGACTAGCAGAGTTTCTGAATATTTTCCACTCGTAAATCTTTCGCACTGTGTTTGAATTGTTTGAAAATGTCCTTGTAATCCTTCCCAGATTGATGGGAGGCAAAAACTGCTTCTCTGGGGTCACTGCTAATGGTTTTCCTCCTTGGCATTGTGTTAAGGGTGTATTCCAGTTACTCAGTGTATATTTCCATTGTCAGGCCAGATTCACACTTGTGTTGGAGTTTCCGACGCAGAATCTGCTTAAAATCAGTGGAGAGAAAAGTCCAGCAAGAAGGACTTTTCTCTCGGCAGGTTTCAGTATAAAATCTGTGCAAACCGGATTGAAACCTGGTGGACCCCATTACAGTCTATTGGGTCCGCGAGCCTCCACATGCAACAGCTTTTTAAATGAACAGGGTCTCCTTTTTTCAGGTCCCCATGTGGACCCAAAGGACGGAAACCTGGATGCTAGAGTGAACCGTGCTTCAGCCAGCTGCCTACTGCAATCTGTTGACGTTACATCATTGCTACTTGCCCCTTTATATTACATTCAGTTACCTTTTCTTTGAAATGCATGCTTCTTGGAGCACAGTTCTATTCAGTGCATGATATGGCTGCTCTGATTTTCTGTTTCAGTTTTTACTACAATTGATGTGTATGAACTCACAAGGTACTCTGCTTGCTGTAGTAGTGAAAAAAACTCCAGAATCCTTGGCGATTTCATATATATGAAGCCAGGTATAAAGAGATAAATGTGATTCCAATTCTAGCTAACATCCTAATGATGTTGCACAACACGCATGCACTGGACAGTGGGAGCTCTCAGCATGTCTGTTAGTTTGAGACAGAGAGAAAGGAATTACTGGGCACAAACAACCAGACTGAGGTGTTTTCTTACAAGTTGTAACTTTAGGAAACAGTGGGCAAATAATCATCTGGGGGGGGAGGGGGCATATAAATATGAATCTAATACAAGAAGAGAAAAAACTTTTAATTACACTATATTATGAAGTGCTAGGTAAGTCTAAATGCATATGTGCTAGTTCATGTTACTGGAATACCCCTTTAATACACACAGGTGAAAGCTTCAGACCAGCAAACTGCCAAAACCTCTGCTTTTATAAAGATAGTCACACTTGCTGATAATTAATTAACCAAGGGTACTTCATTGGCAATGCCTGCCTGCCTCACAGTTCCTACAGTTTGTAAGCAGTAAGGACATACTAAATTTTTCAAGCACTGCTTCTTCATTTTGTTCTTTTCTTAAATAAATGATTACACAGTGTAAATTGTCATGCGCTGTTGTTCATCCGAGTTTGTATATACGTCATTTTAAGATCTTCATAGGACATTTTTTTTTTTTTTTTTTAACTATGTCCCGATACGCATCTTCTAAACTTCCAGCAGTAAAGTTAGCCAGGATACTGTAGAAAAGCAGCTGTAAACACATTATAAGTAAGGTTATATATACCATTGAGTTAGAGGGGAAGTGAATTCATCTTGGCTTGATTTCCACAAACTTTTTCAAACAGCCTCTAGAAAATGCAGCCATGTATATGTGACACAAGATTTGTTTTCTGTTCCTTCAGGGAACTTTCTGCAAAACATTAATGCACCGAACAATAAACACTATTGCCCTATAATAACAAGCACATTTCGCTGTGCCACGAGTGAGGCAATATAATGCCTTAGGATCAGCTTATGTTTACTGCATGCATTTTTACAGGCTGTATATCAAAACTAAAACGTGGAGGTTAAATGTAAAACAGACTGGAATACAGGACTGCTAGGGAGATACAAAGAATAAGACTCCACTCTAATGTTACTTGCTTGTCCAAAAGCATGTCTTCAAGATATAACAAAATATACAAAAAATTATCTTATAATAATATCATAATAATCTACCGGTGAAAGATTATTTTATGACGTGTTAATTTGTGTAGATTTAGAAGTGAATGAAAGTTTACAATCCCATGAGAAAACTTCCAGTATATATAACTATGATCGGAATGATACTCTGTATAGAGGAGATGCTATTCCCAGATCTATAATAGAGCAGTATGGGGCAATAATGTGTATGCTTGGCCATCACTCCATTCATCTCCTCACTGCAGCCCTCTGGGGGTCTCCTACTCTACCAAACCAGTGTTCCCAAACGTCAGTGGCCCAGATTTACTAATAGTACAAACTTAGGAAGTCTGAATACACACCGACTTTATCACAGTGACTCATGCTGGATGATAAATTTGGCGAATCTGTAAACTTTGTAGAGTACACTTATCAACCTTTTAGTAGGGTTACTTTGTCCCAAAATTTTTAGACCCTATTTTAGAGCATTGTGGTGCATTTATGCCTATTTTTCTGAGATTATACATCCAGATATCTAGCATGTTGTACTAGTAAAGCCTATACTAGATGTGTTAAAGATGTGTCACACTGTGTGTAATGATAGCATACAGATGTGTCCACCCTTAACTTAGCTCACATTTGGTTTGATGAAACAACTTCAATACAACACCTCAACATACTAGAAAAAACCTTTGCGAAAGTACACACTACAACTCAGCAACTGACATGGCTACACGTAAACAATTAGAGAATAGACAGCTTGAGACACAGTAACACAAAAACACATTTTTACTTAATTTTTTGTCTTTGCTTGTCATGTAGCACCACACATATTGGTATACTCTAGTCTAAGCCAAAAGTAAAGGTAATGGAGGACGTATCTACTTGTTACTTTTGCTATAACCATTGATATTACAAATCGTGGAGTATTGTATCTATTATTTCACAATTAAAGGGATCTTGGACTGGAGTGATTTTTCTTGGAGTGAAGTGATTGTTCTTTAACAATAATGGAGAATGGTGTACAGACAATGATCCAGTCATGATTTCAGCCTAAGACCCCACGTAGCAAAACGCAAAAAAAAAAAAAAAAATGCAGCTTAAAAAACCACAGTGTCCATTGAGGTTTTTCTGCAGTATTTTTCATTGCATTTTTGCAGAGGTTTTCTCTACACCCCTTCTGCCCCTTATTATACCTATACAGAAAATGCCAGAGCTTCCGCAGGTATAATAGATATGCTGTAATGCTATTTTTATCTGCAATGTGTGGATGGAATTAGCCAGAATCCTACCCACTTTTTAGGTGCTGTAAAATACAGCATTTTTTTTCCACTGCCCTTTTGCAACATGGGGCTTCAGCCTAAAGGTGGTGACATACCACCACCCTAACATTTTACTTTACTTTCCAGATGGTTTTAACCTAAGGAGAATTTCCCACCTTAGACATTTACAGGATGTCCACAGGACTTCTTACTACTAGAGGGGTCGACTGATATCTGACCTACCTGGTATAGTGGTGGTGACTGTGTGCCTGTGACATTACTACAAATTAATGGAGAAAGCTTTTCTTTACTTTCACTCTCCTCTTGACTGTATAAGCCAGTAGTCATTTCTCGAAGTTAGAAGAGGGACATCTCTTGTTTAGCTCATCCAGGTCCTACCCCTGAGACTCAAACTTATATTTCTGACATATTTGTACAATTGCTACAGATATGGCACACATTCAGTACTGTGACGCGAGTATCCATTGTAAAGGTTTTCATGCTTGAGATTGAAGTGAAAATCGGACACCAGGAAAGTTCAGGATGTATGGGCAACAAGCTAGCTAAGGAGATTGTGAAGAGCAAAAGACAATGAACAGCTGAGAGAACTGTATCAGACTAAAGTTCTATGGACAAATCATAATAAACTAGTCTCGGGGTGACCCTCCAGCAACCCCCAGAAAACAGATCATATGAATGGTCCAGAAGAAAGGTCTTCTGCTCTACCATTATGTTTGTTACAGCCTGGGCCCACCAGAAGATCCTCTGGTGTGCCAATCTGATTCTGAGCATATGTATTGCACTTTAACTACTATGGAGATCTGAACTAACCCCTACACTATGTATAGCTTTCCCATGTTACCGAGGTTCTTTTATTGCAATTATAATTGTTGAGTCCAAGTTCTGATAATTTGTCAGTTCTCAGACTAAAACGGAGCCTAAACTATGGTGCTGCTCAGAGATCTTCTCTCCAAACACAAGCTTCCCTTTGTAATATAGCTAATATATGTCATGAGTTCACATTTCTAACATGAGAAATTTTAGTATTCGCTAAACATGTAATTGCTTAGAAACATCCGGAACAGAAAATCAAAACAATAGGATTTAGAATGGGATTTGGAGCATATTAAAGTATTGGAGCACGTGCATCGAGCGGCATTATCTTGTCAGGGATGTAATTGGCACAGGTGTGCGAGCCGCAGCTCTGCTGATTCCTATCCATGTATGTGGTGGGAAGTAAGAGACTCGACGCAGATCTCTATGGAGTTGAAGGGTTCCATGTGGCTATCTCTGTGCTTTACACTGCTATATTCCAATATTTCCTGCTAATTAAAAGCAGCCGTGTATTAAAGACAGCAGAAAGCAGAAGCAGATGCAGCAGAGATGATGACACAAATCCTCTGTTCCAAAAACTAACCATAAACTGTACAAGGTGTATGTTCTATTGTGCCGATACAAGTAGAACTAACCAAAAACTTACTTTCTGTAACAAAAATAAAAGTTTTTAGGAACTGATGCTTTGTGTTGTTGACAGCGGACTAAAGATAATACAGATGGGGTAACAAAATGGTTCTCTTCCATTAGAGAAGGTGAAAAGATAAGCACTGGTATGAAAAAAGCCCACAAAACATAATACAAATATATCGTAGACAAAGTCTAAAACAACCCATTAGATATCGCAGGATTTTTTTTTTTAAAAAAAAGAGATACAGAATGTAGTAAAAGCAGTTTCGGTCCATCTTCTGACCGCACACCGCAGTCTTTTGTTGTAACAACTGTATAGAAGCTTAATGGACGATGGAAACAAAAGTGATGCAACAGGAACTGATCCCAAAGTGGTTTAATCTGAATGTTGAAAATTACTTTTCTCCTTCACAAACTGTTTGTAACCACTGTTTTAGCAGTCCAGCTCCTCGTCATTGGGGTCCCCAGCAGACTCAAACAGCAGGGTGCCATGCACAAATGTGAACGTAGTCTTACAGATTAATAATTCAGCATCTAATACTAGTAATATTGTCACCACTTTGCTCTATTTTGGTGTTTCCTTATGCGTTTTGCTGGAAATGCATGAGTTAAAGGAAACATATATCAATCAGTATTACCAATATTGGGTGCAGCATAGGAGTAGAGGTAGGAAAGCAGGAAGTCCATGAGGTGGAGCTTTAGCCAATAGCTGCAGAGCAGGAAGTGATGTCAGAGAAGGGAATTCTTTTTGGAAACTTACACAGTACAGATTAGTAACATTCAGCCATCATCTCTGTACCTATATAGCATATATAGTATGTGAAATATGCACTTAAGGAAATAGGACAAAAGAACGATTGATCCTGGTATAATATATGATTCTAGAAGAGCCATTTTACTAGCTAAACATGTTTCACTTTAAAAACGTTAATGTGGTTAAATGATATTTTGGGACTGGGCATTCCTTTGGTACCAGGTATACAATGGTATGACTATTCTTCTACCTATTAATATTGCTTCTCAAAATCTGCAGTATCATAGTAGCCAGCGCTGCAGTAGTCTTAAAGTTCAGCCAAAAGTTGAATATGCTTAATAAGTGTCAATCACTTTTCTGAGCCAAAAATATGTCACCCCCACCACCACTCCTTATGGCAGGTCATACACAGTACATTACTCTGCAGGTGGAGACACAAATAAGAAAAAAAGACTGAATGTTGTTGCTTGTCCTGAGATATGAGTGAAATTCTGAGATGAAGGGATGTAAAAGACCTCCTCTTCAATCTGTTCTGTTTATCACCATCTTTGATCTTGTGTTGCAGAATTAACAATCATTTTTACTACATTCACAATGTGGATTAGCTGTACAAAGACAAAGCATTGCAGCAATCTTTTATTAAATTTGGTGGCATACTTTCCATAGAGACAGGCTGGGGATGGGGGTGGGCTTTAATAATATGAATAAGCACAAGAATAAGAAGCAGTATCTAAAGTAGGCAGGGACAATAATACACACCATAAAAAACCGCACAGTATGTGCCAAATAAAATGTCTATTGCAATGTTTAAGGGTCACAGGCTGTGTCTTTAACAGTTATTAGTTTCCCTTATATTTTCTGTGTACTGTATATGTAGTAGAGGTAGAATACTTCATAGATGCAGCCTGAACATCTACTAGGCTATATTTGTGCTGTGGTTCAACTCAAAAGAACGAATGAGAGATATGGATACAGCTGAGGCTTTCTACCATTGACTATAAGAGAGAGTGACTTGGTGTGTATAACCATTTGTAACAAAAGAGAAAAAGAGATAAAGACATAGATGTGGGAGCGAATCATCAAGCCCGGGATATTGTGATGTCTTGATGTCCCCTGGGCCATCATGGAGGCCTTGTGCCTAAGCAAAAATTTATGCCAGCCCCTTGCTTATGTATATTTTGGCATCATATACGTCACAAATATGACGATTTGGGGCTGATAGCGGCCTTGCTTGTATCTATTGTAGTCATAAATCACTGCAAAAATGATGGACTACTAATGTTGAATTACCCCCCTACTGTGTGTAACGTGTTGGCCTCAAATAAAATCAAGAGCCATAAAGTTAAACACAGAATACCCTTCTATTCCTAACCTTTAATTCGCTTCATAAAAACACTGACATATGATGAGGACTGAAAGACTACTGACTGGCATTACACAGGGTAGGGATAAGACCAAGATAATGAACCCCAAATATAGGATATCAATAGTTTAGTAACTAAATTACATGAAATTACCCAAATATGGATACCATAAAATTGTCATCCAAGATGTTCATACACCCTATCCCCCATCTAAAGCACAGGTCAATTTTCAATATACCAATGATACTACTGGCTCTACTCGCTGTCAGCAATCAAAAAATTCTTAAAATACCAATACTTGGACTACACGTTAGAAACATGTAATAGGGCTTTTGCAGGTGTATAGCGTGTGTATAAGTGCACGAGTATACATATACATGTGTGTACCAAACTGCTAACTTTATGATATATAAAATAATATATTTCTATTAAACTTTTTCTGTCCATTTTGCATTTCACCTTATGTACAACTCCTGCCTGGAACTTGTTCTGACGAATCATCCCCTTGAACCAAAGTGGCTGTGACCGCTAAGTAAACTAAATTGCTCAGAAAAACTACAAAACATATGAAAGTGACTAATCATTTACTTTTACATATTCTCTTTCCATTTGCACTTTGATATGAGCCGGCAATGTCGATCAACGACAAATAATTGCTTTCCTTCCACACTTTGTTCCCTGCGGAAGATGCGTTTCCCATCCCATGCCCCTCGGTTTTGCCATCGACGATACGAAAAAGCTGTTGTTTACATTTATAATTTGCATGGTATTAACTTGAAGAAAGAAAATACAAATGGGATGTTGTTTTACACGAACAAATGACAAATAAGCCATTAAATTTTCTTTCACATGAGCAACATCACATTTGTATTTCATTTCACCACCTGCTGTGGTTCTTTGTAAGACTCTAGCTGTAAAATGGACACTTTTGGATCGTCTCCAATAGTCTAGGCTATCCAAATCAAGTGCTAGTTTTAAAAAAACTTTTACATACCCTTTTATTAAGGAGAAGCCATATAACAAAGAAAAATAAAATCGAGAAACCCAGTTACCTAATGCTGGTATTGACATGGCCACAATCGATGTCTCTAAATAGTAAAATAATGAAGAGTTCTGAGCGGCTCCTGATCAGCGGGAAGCATCTTCTTTACTCCAGTTTCTAACTTTTGTAATTAAAGCAGGAAATGTTTAGCTAAATTCAATAATCTCATCTGTTAAAAACTAAACATGGCTCATTATATTACTTGTCCTACTTAATGTACTGAGCAAAATGTTCTGTTTGGCTGTTTTACTTAGAAAATATCAATTTTAGCAACTTAACATTTGCCTAACACATGTAGAGATGAGCGATCAGCCGATCCGAACAGCACGCTCGCATAGAAATGAATGGACGTAGCCGGCACGCGGGGGGTTAAGCGGCCGGCCGCCGTCAAAGCGGAAGTACCAGGTGCATCCATTCATTTCTATGGAGCGTGCTGTTTGGATCGGCTGATCTGAACAGTACTCGCTCATCTCTAAACACATGCAATAAAGAGCTGTATGCTAGGGGAAGTCAATGCACAGGACCATACACACAACCATATAAAAGCTCTGCACATTAACTAGAAGCAAAACTCTGAGATGACCACCTAGAATTGTCTTCTGGGGTGGGGTTACTCAATGACTAGTATGCATAATTTAGATATAGCCCTTCCTTACTATTCCTATTGGTTAGACAATATCAGATGTGTTTCTCAGAATGATTAGCTTTTCAAGACAATATGGTTTTCCATTATTATTTCAGAAAGTGATATGTTGTGTGTGTCTCTGTAGTTGTCGTGTGAATTTTAGTCTTTCAAGGCTTTTTTAGCAAGGTGTAATATTGTATTGAATGGGTTTAATGAGAAAAAAAGAGACCTTAAAAGGTCCTCCTAGGGTACATGCGGTTTTATATACCGCTAGAAAGCCAACAGTCTGCTAAATTCACGTTCTGTGCCCCCGATGAAGAACTATTGATGCCTGTACTCTAGCTCTTCACTGTCAGAAGGGTGTTTCTGACAGTCAGTCAGGAATGCCCTTCCTCACAGTAGCGCCTATTAGCAATGTACTGTGAGAGCGGAGAAGAACGCCTCCCTCCCCCCTGACAGTACTCATCCATAGACGAGTACTGGGGGGGTTCTTTCCGCTCCGCGTCATAGCTGGGTGGTAACGCTCCCTCTCACAGTACAGCGCAATAAACGCTACTGTGAGCAAGGGTGTTCCTGACTGACTGTCAGAAATGCCCTTCTGACAGTGAAGAGCTACGGTACTGGCACCGATAGCTCTTCACCGGGGGGCACAGAAAGGGAAAGCCGATAGTGTAGTAAGTGTATTACACCGCATGTGCCCCAGATGGTGATAGGTCCTCTCTAATACTTTAGATAATAAAGATAGCCAAACACATTAGATTTTTGGGCATCTGATATACTTTATCAAATTTTTTAACAATATCACTACCAATTCTTTTTATAATATTATATATATATATATATATATATATATATATATATATATATATATATATTTTAACATTATAAGATTTATCTAGTCCTACTATGGGACTTGAACATTAAGGTCTGCAAGTCACCCTACTATCACACTATGGAGGTTGCAATGTGAGGGGGCACACTGTAACAAACCCCTATATGAGGTTACACTGTTGGAGCAGTGAAAACAAAACAATACTGCTACGGACGGCGCAGATTCAGATTCTGACATAACATAACAGTATGTAGGCCGACTAAATTTTTGGTCGAGTCAGTAAAATAACTGAAAGCTGGAAACACAGCCACTTATAGCACATAACTTACTCTCATTCATTCTGTAGACGCCAAACTAACTAACTTAATGGATGCATATCACATTTATTTTTAATTAATCTTGGCAATCTTTCATTACACCATTGGACTTCAGCCAGTTGTACAAAAGTCAAGGTGGCAATCTATTGCTAATAATATCTGCAAAGGCGATCTATCTCTAGACTTAAAATACCCCAACCTTTTTTGGGAAATTCTGGAAAAGCAAAAAACATTGGGTTTATTTAGTAAATTGCATCCGTACTCTCAGTATTTTTGTAATTGGTACAAATTCAACAATGAAGAAATTCTTAAACGTTAGACATAAAGACTTTAATAATGATTAATTTGTATTACAATAATATTTCAGTGTCCAGAAATCATAAAAATAGAGCTGAATTCTCAAGGGGAAGTCTAGGGAAATTAACCACAATATCACTTTACAATTTTATATCTTTCACCTTTCAGTTCTGTATTAAACTGTTTATGTTCTCAGACTGAAGAAGGAGTAATAAAGTCAAGAAGTAATTTCTCATCAATAAAATAAATATGGTGTTCCTGCTAGCTTGTAATTGTAGTAATGTTAGTAACACAAAGTGAAAAGATTGTATTGGAGGAGAGCAATGTCATCCATTTCTGGAGATATTCTATAGTTTTAATATACAGTTAGAGGACTTGAGATTTGTTAAGAACTGCACGGTAACCATTCACCAAATCAAAGAGGTTTATTATAAAATGAACACTGGGCAGATAGAAATCTCCAAAAGCATTGTTTGCATTTATGAAAAAAAGGGCTGTGGAGTAGCTAGACCCAACCACCAACTCTGACGCTTCTATTTTTCCACAAACTGACCGATTGCTGTCCTAACTAGAGATGAGCGAGTGCTGTTCGGATCAGCCGATCTGAACAGCACGCTCCATAGAAATGAATGGATGCACCTGGTACTTCCGCTTTGACGGCGGCCGGCTGCTTAACCCCCTGCGTGCCGGCTATGTCCATTCATTTCTATGTGAGCGTGCTGTTCGGATCGGCTGATCCGAACAGTACTCGCTCATCTCTAGTCCTAACTCCTTCACAAAAGGTTGACAGTCATGGTCACTCAGAAGCAGTAATCTTCTCTAATTCACTAGCAAGCTAGTTACTGAATTCCTATAAAAAAAAGTGAATATGAATCTAATTATACAATATTAATAATAACCAACTTCACATCATATGGGCACATACCTCCAGCCAGATCACAGTGGATCAGCAAACAGAAGCCTTGATGGGAAACTGACATTTAACCCCTTAGCGACCCATGATGTACTATTACTGCATGGGTCGCCTGGAGATGTATGGAGAGAGCTCACGAGCTGAGCTCTCTCCATACACGGCAGATGCCGGCTGTATACTACAGCCAGGACCTGCCACTAACAGCAGCAGTCGGTGCCCTCTTCCACCTGAAACTGCTTGTACAATGTTAGTAAAATTATAGTCAATTGTCACAAACCCATCATGAAGGCAGGGTAGGCTATTGCTATGTAGCTTGGAGGGAAGGGGCCCATTCTTAAAACATTCTGATCTCTTTTGATGCCTGGCAGTCCAAATATCGTAAATCATGGCAGCCTGTAATAGGCCTATACTAAAGTCAGGCCTGGGTGCCTTCAATTGGCTCCTGACCATCATAGAAATGGATGACTACCACAAGATCTCACTCTGGGGGATGGTGTGATCTGACCCAAAATAAATGCCTTTGTCCCATATGACTGAGGCATCTAAAGGGTTAATGACCTGATTATTGGCATTGTGTAATACAGTGGAGACCCAGCAGCTATGGCGGTTGCTAAGCTCCATGTTTAGAAACCTGACATCCTCTGTAATATTATAGGATAGTATTAACCCTTTCATGATGAAGCACCAGTAGGTATGTATGTAGTCAAATAAGGGAAGCTGTGGAAAAAAAATTGTAACTGAACGGATTATTGCCCATTAGTTGGACAGATCTCTGTAAGCACACCATTTACTTCAAATATTAAGAGAAAATACATTATTTCTAGAAACAATGCCCTTCTTTGTCCTATTGGTTTTTGGAAGGGGGGTCCAATACTGATTTTTGCTATGGGGCTCCAAGAGTTTTACATTTATCCATCTACCATATATTTAAACAGGAAGAATAGCACAGCAATGTTACACAGTTACACAGCAATGCTGGAGAAGGTACAAAAATAGCTTGCATATAATCTATAAGGTACTGACATATTTGGCACATACAAACTTCATCAACTCCCTTGCATCATCTCATAAAGGCTTATCGGATTATGTAACGGTACATAATTGTTATAAAGTAATTTGATCTGTGCTAAATGTGTACTTGGTGTTACCTAGCAAATGTTTTCAAAGTACAAAAGATCAGAATCCAGAACTTTATCCTGTATGCTATCCTAATAATGAACATTACACAATAACGGCAATGGTAACAAAAATGATGATAACAGCAGCTAGAACTATTTCAAGGCTTTCTACCTACACTTGTCAAGGTCCATCACGCCTTTCACTAAGTAGCAGAATTCAGACAAAAGAAAAACGTTCACTGCGCCTGAAATTTATTCGAGGTTTTAAATCAATATACTATAGTGAAAATATCATATGCCTTTAGACAACAAAATCTAATATGGCTTTGCAGAACTATATTAAAAAATAACTGAGAAAATAAAAAGCAGCGTACTTCTCAGGGTCTCAAGGTAAGGGCAAAGAGGAGAACAAATTGTTGATTTCAAGGAGCAGATCAGTATTCATGTGAATTTCCATAATATGCTCAGGTGTATAATGTATAGTGCCGCAGAAGGCTTGACAGGAAGGCTCCTTACTAACATATGTCACGAGCTGAATACAGAACACAACAGCAAATTGTAAGCACTGAAAAATAAATGAGATTATCGGAGGTTTGATTTACAGACAATTCCTTCTTCCTCTGCAGTTAATTAGTAAGAATTCTAGATGTGCAATAGAAGTCATCACGATGATGAGAATTACACCTGAAGAGCGTTAAAGGGGAATTCCCAAGAAAATCTCCAAATTATATTTGTAGACAATGAAAAGTTAATATAAAAAATAATGTAAACATTAGCAAAATTTTCTCTTACCATCTTTGTGGTGACTGTCTTTCATCTTGATCATTTTCTAATGCATAAAATCATGAATGCAGGAACTTTCTATGGTCTGGTCTATGGTTTCCTAATTGTGGCCATGTTATCTTCTCATACATGTAGTGTCCCTGTCCCTGATAAACCGGTGACAATAAGGAAATCATTGCTGAGTTTCTGAAAAGTACGGATCATAGAAAGTTCCTGCATTCATGGTCATATTCATGGACAACTTGTCAAGGCAAAGGCTATCACCACTAAGTGCGGGTTCACATCTGCGTCCCGGTCTCCACTTTCAGGTCTCCATCTTCTGCTGGCAGGAAATGGAAACCAGGCAGACAATGTGCGCCCATGAGGGTTTTGTGGTCTCCACGGCTAAACTGTTTTTTTTAACCGGACACAAAGTTCTGCATGTCCGACTTTGTGTTCAGTTTAAAAAAAAAAAACGGTTTCACCACGGAGACCACAAAACACTGACGGACGCTCACGGGCAAACACATTCAGATGAATAGGTTTGAAAAGTGACTGCCAGTTTCCATCTACTGTCCAGTTTCTTGGGCAGAAACCTGAAAGCGGAGACTGGGCGCAGGTGTGAACCTGCCCTAAGATGGTTAGAGAAAATCTTTAGAATTCTACACAAATTTTGAATTAGTTATAAAAATGTTTAACTCTTAATTATCTACAAACTTAAATATGGTTATGTCCATGTGAAAGCCACACGTAGTAGGTCAAAGCAAAAAAGCATTGTGGGAAAAACTGCGGCGACATTGCAACATGCTTTTTCCTGCAGCACCTTTCACAGAAAGTGCCTATACCTATAGGGAAACTGCCGGAATTTCCATAGGTATAATTGACATGTTGTGATTTCCAAAACTGCAGTGGTTTTCCACTACAAACCTACTACAATAACCGTAAAACGTTGCATTTTTTTCCCACGGCGTTTACACAACATTTGGCCTCAGCTTAAAATACACTTAATCTTAAGATAATGAATTGATATTTATTTTTAAGTCTTAATTAGACAGCCCACAGAATTACAAACAATTTTCCAATGGACATTTTGCATTGGAATTATCCAAAGAAGGAATTTCCAAGAGCTGAAATTTTTAGTGATGCTCTCAGGGTATGTTCACATGGAGGAAATTAGATCTTGAATCTTCCTCTCATTGTTATGAATTCTACTGAGTAGCAGAATTCAGACAAAAGAAGATCATTCACCGAGTCTGAAATGTATGCACGGTTTTAGATCAATATACTAAAGTGAAAATATCATATGCCTTTAAGACAACAAAATATAAAACTGCTACAGTTTACAGATCTATATTAAAAAACACCTGAAAAATAATAAGCGGTATATTTCTGTTTCAGTTTTTCTTCATTTTCCATGTTGTGGACAATCCCTTAGAATTATGAGGTGTAAAACATTACTGGATTAGATAAAAACTGATGTGGTTTGGGGAATTACAGAATAAAGCAAACTCGTCCCTAGGCAATGTTTTTAGTGAACAAAAGAGATAATACACATTAGATACAGTTGTGTCCAGCCTTATATTAGTTCAGATTTGATAACTACTCCAATTTTTTCACGAATCAAATTCAATACAATATTGTGACTTGGTTACAAAACCCATGGCAGACTACAATTCACAATACAACAACTGGGTGGTCACACAGACACATACAGAATAGTCTTCTCATGAAAGAATGTGTGGAAATATTATTGTTTCTAAAAACTGGTCATCCTGTGACATACATATCTAGACGTGTCCAGCCAAGAGGACAGGTAAAGATGAATACATCTGTAGAAGTTGGCCTGGAAACCTGTTTATTCAACATCGAACTCTTCCAACTCCCTCCTAAACATGGATGTTTGCCATGGTATTAGTCAGGAGGAGATGAGGGCTGTATATGAAATGGTTGTAAGGACTTCCTCAATGTCCATAGTAGTGGTGAGCATCTAATCAAGGGCATGATGGTGGACAGAATAATGGGGGAACCTAGTCCACGTCTTGAATGTCCAATGGAGAATAGTTTTGATGGACACATTGATTCTGATATCTGTGACACTGCTGCCAGATAAAAGGTCAATTGGGCATTGAGTTCTCATTAAAACATGTTTTGCTGCCAGTTAATAAAAAGCAATACGTCTCTCTGAAATCTATTTCAGCAATCAGATGGCATTAAGGAATGTCATTAATGAGGAATGAAGTGCAAACAATGTGAGAGCCCATTGTTAATACTGATGGATGGCTCCCTGACACTCGAGATACAATTGATCCTACTGTACAAGATAAAATTGGCTTCCCTAAACTGTAATCTTTTCAGAAACAAGAGAAACTATCTGGAAAACAGATGTAGAGGTGGAGACATCAAATTACTGTATCTTGTCCAGAAATACAGATAGTTTTCTTATCGTGACCATATGGGTATATAAAATACAAAGAGCTGTGATGGATGCAATGAACTTCAGTACTGTACATTAAATGTGGAGAAACTGCAAGTGCAGACCATTGTGATAGATTGTAACTTGCAAGGAGTTGCCTTTGTGAGTGTGGCTAATTTGGTCCTCTTTCAGAGTTCAGTGGTTGCTCTGCTATTGCTTCCAGCTACAAAATTGTGAGTTTATCAAATTGGTTACTATGGATAAGCTGTCTGACAACACTATTAAAAGGGTCTACCAGCCCCAACAGTGTTTTTAATTGGTCATAGACCCCTACCCCATTTAAGTAATATGGTCAAAGTTGCATTAACCTGGCACCACTGCTATACAGTGGAAGTGGTTGCACCTCTGCACCTACGGTATTTCTTCAATAGTAGCCTCTGGCTTTGTCCATAGCAGTGGCTTCTGGTGCCCAGAGGAATCCAGTCAACTCATTCACGCAGGTCCAGTGTTGGGACCCCAACAATAAAATACTGATGTCCTATCTTGTGGCTATGTCATCAGTATAAAAACCCAGAAAACCCCTTTAAGGGTTAGTTCACAGAGTTTTTTGTCGAGGATTTTGATGCTGAATCCGCCTCAAAATCAGCCTCCAAAAAAAGCCTACCAATCCTCGACAAAAAACTCAGTGTGAACTGACCCTTAAAGGAGTGAAACTGGATGGACACTTTTTCCGAGTTCAGTTGGTGCAAGCTTTAACTTGACACTATACTGTAGAATATTGTTATCACATAACAGTAAGGTGGGGAACCTCTTCAGGCATGATAAACATAACCACGCTACTATAATCTAAAATAATATTCATAATGAATTTTGCAAAAACACGGAATTTTGTTTTTCAAATATACAGTGAGTCAACAATGTATCTGAAGTGGAAGAAACACAATAGCTACGACCAGTATATAACGTTTTAGTTTTAACCCGCAGTCACAAAGGTAATAATTATACATAATTAAGCAAGAACTCTGGGAGTGAGAAGCTGTTATTGGCCACATAATGAGAAGTAATGAAGCCTAGTGATCCAGGCCATTATCTGAGCAATAGCTGTCTGTGCTTGGGATCCAGTTTATTGCTGCTATTATGAACGGGAAAGAAATGGAAAGAAAAAGCTCTTATTTCTGTTAGAGAAGGCATTTGTATCACCTTTGTTACAGAGTGCATACTGTACACAATTGTGATGGATTTAGCAACTTACAGTGTGTATATGGAGACTGCATTAGTACACCTTTACATTAGTACACCTTCCTAGCACTTGACTGATAGTATACCATGTAAAAACATTTTCCAAGCATTTTAGGCTTCCTTTGAGAATGTCAGTAGCTTTTTCCTTTACCATTTGGCTGGAAAGAACATGTCCTACTATACCGGTGTTGTACCTCTGCTCAACATTAGAGATGAGCGAACAGTGTTCTATCGAACACATGTTCGATCGGATATCAGGGTGTTCGCCATGTTCGAATCGAATCGAACACCGCGTGGTAAAGTGCGCCAAAATTCGATTCCCCTCCCACCTTCCCTGGCGCCTTTTTTGCACCAATAACAGCGCAGGGGAGGTGGGACAGGAACTACGACACCGGGGGCATTGAAAAAAATTGGAAAAAGTCATTGGCTGCCGAAATCAGGTGACCTCCATTTTAGACGAATAGTGGATTTCAAATCCGGGTCATATGAGAATGTGAACTTTGTGACTATGAGACAGGGATAGCTGTACAGGCAGGGATAGCTAGGGATAACCTTTATTTAGGGGGGAATGTTATTAAAAATAACTTTTTGGGGCTCTATCGGGTGTGTAATTGTGATTTTTGTGAGATAAACTTTTTCCCATAGGGATGCATTGGCCAGCGCTGATTGGCCGAATTCCGTACTCTGGCCAATCAGTGCTGGCCAATGCATTCTATTAGCTTGATGAAGCAGAGTGTGCACAAGGGTTCAAGCGCACCCTCGGCTCTGATGTAGGAGAGCCGAGGGTGCACTTGAACCCTTGTACACTTGAACCCTTGTGCACCCTCGGCTCTGCTACATCAGAGCCGAGGGTGCGCTTGAACCCTTGTGCACACTCTGCTTCATCAAGCTAATAGAATGCATTGGCCAGCGCTGATTGGCCAATGCATTGTATTAGCCCGATGAAGTAGAGCTGAATGTGTGTGCTAAGCACACACATTCAGCTCTACTTCATCGGGCTAATAGAATGCATTGGCCAGTGCTGATTGGCCAGAGTACGGAATTCGGCCAATCAGCGCTGGCTCTGCTGGAGGAGGCGGAGTCTAAGATCGCTCCACACCAGTCTCCATTCAGGTCCGACCTTAGACTCCGCCTCCTCCAGCAGAGCCAGCGCTGATTGGCCGAATTCTGTACTCTGGCCAATCAGCACTGGCTAATGCATTGTATTGGCGTGATGAAGCTGAATGTGTGTGCTTAGCATAAAATAAAGTGATTTTTATGCCCCCAGACATGCTTCCCCTGCTGTCCCAGTGTCATTCCAGGGTGTTGGTATCATTTCCTGGGGTGTCATAGTGGACTTGGTGACCCTCCAGACACGAATTTGGGTTTCCCCCTTAACGAGTTTATGTTTCCCATAGACTATAATGGGGTTCGAAACCCATTCGAACACTCGAACAGTGAGCGGCTGTTCGAATCGAATTTCGAACCTTGAACATTTTAGTGTTCGCTCATCTCTACTCAACATTACCTGTCCCTGCTCTGCCTGTTGTGCTCTTCTCTTTCAAGCCAGACTCTGTGTACTGCCCCGACCTCTGCTCCTTACCAAGGGCAGACGTGTGCACACTGGCTATCTCACAAAGACCAGTGCATGCACCCAATATTCTGTTCCCAGCCAATCTTCTGCACCTTTGGTTATCTAGGGCATCTTTTCCCATTTGAAGATTCCTGAGTGATAAGGTTCTTCGTGTCCTTGTGAATGTTTTTGGATAGTTAGTGTACTTATATTCTCATCTCTGAACCTGTTCCGCCTGCCTGTTAAGAAAAAACTTTGCCTATCCCAACCTCAGTCTACCCACTTGACTTTTTTTGGGTCAGCTTCCACTAAATTGGGACCTCATAACAACCAAATGTTTGCCCTGAGTGCTAAATCTCTGCACAATGATAGGAGTCCTGTCTGATCTGGGAAATGAATATGTAAGTCTCTGGATATTGGGAATGCATTTGTGGATTTATATTGCACCAATATATTTTACAGAGCATAGAACTGCTCATACCGATCCCTGTCTCCACTGGGACTCACAACTTAAATGTACACCACTGCTGCATTCACTTAGGGACCCCTGTTTTTGGGATCATTGGGGTTCCAATGATCGGTCCCATACCAATCAGATATTTATCACCTTTCATTACTCAGCATTGACCTATACCATGATTGACACAATATGTAAAACAGGCAGGTCATAGACAATTGTCTCTTTAGCTAGCTTCAATATTGCTAACTGGACACGATCTCGATCATTTAGTCAACGTATAGCCTGCTGTATCTAAAAAAAAAAATCGTACCATAGTTTTCTTTCCTTGAAATCACAGTACAGCAAGCACTTTTTATTCTAATAATTTCATGATATCATACGTTATAGAGAATCAACAGATAAAAAAAAACATGATGGGAAAAAATTGTAACAAGGCATTTCTTCCATACTTATGAGAAATAATATATCCTGAGCATAACCATTGACAAGCAAGTGTCAACAAAATAAGTATATGACATCTGAAACAAGCCGGTAATATAGACAAGAAAAAGTAATTTTATTTGAATGAACATAGCAATTTGTAGCAATGAAAGGCAATATGTTTGTGTTGGAAGTGTTCTAGCTTTGGATACAACACAAGCAGAAAATTCATGTTCTAGATCCACATTAGAGATCAACAAATCTTAAAATCTTTGACATGTTCTGAACAGACAGCCAAAAACATCATAGTTATAGCCAGAATTAACATGAACAAGCTTTTTGTAACCTTCACTGTACATTCTAGTGGCAAAGATCAGTGCGCTACAAGTGAAATGAATGCCAATAGATGGCTTTGATTTGTGAATATGTACAAGAGAAGTGTTTATCCCATACTGCTTTCATTTGTGACAACTAGAGGATATCCATTTTTAGATAATCTGTGAATATAAACTATATTCAGTACACAAATATATATTAAACCAGTAACTAAAAGCGTAAAATGTATTGTCTTATAGCTGTAGTTTTAGTTCTTTTAAAGGGGCATTTCCACAATCACATAAATAGATTAAAGGGGTTGTCCAGGACACTGGATTTGATGAGCTATCCTTAGGCTAGATCATAAATATCTGATTGGTAAGGGGTCATAAAGTCAGTCCCCACACTGATCAGCTGTACACAGTCTCCTGCAGTTTCTATCCCTTACACATAGCAGGGATGGAAGCAGAAAGCTCCATTCCCTGTATTATGTCCAGATACCTTCACTGCAGCTCTTAGGGTAAGTGCAGATGGAGGTTTTTGGTCGGGAACAGAGGCGGCCTCCGCCTTGGGTTCCAGACCAAAAACCGGGTAGCCACAACTGAAATCCGGTGCATCCAGCCACACTCTCCTCTCTGGATTAGGCCCAATGAATGGGCCTAGTCGGTAGGAGGGAGTATCTTCAGGCCGAATGTAAAACGGCCTGAAGAATGAGCATGTCACTTCTTTTTCCAGGAGCTGGAAAAATACAGCTCCCGGAAAAAAGAACTGAGTGGCTCCCATTGATTTCAATGGGAGCCGTCTTTTTGGTCAGGATTATGAGGCGGATACAGCCTCAAAATCCTGACCAAAAATATCTGTGTGAACTTAGCCTCACTGACTCAGCTCTAGCCTTCTGGCCCTGTGGTCTGTATAGTACAGGTACCGGAAGAGACCCCATACAGTTAATAGTTCAACACATTGGATCCTCCAAATTCAGGAAGTAGCAGGACGAGGAGCACAAGGAGGTTTTTGAATTGAATTCAATGGAATTTTCCTTCATGGTATTCGACCGATTTGATCGAATACTATTCGCTCATCTCTAGTGGAGAACAAACAAACTCCATGCAGAGTTTGTCCTTAAAGGGGTATTCCCACCTCACATACTCATCAGTCTTTACTGCTGTAAAATCTTCTTTCTTCCTGGTTTCTTGCATCATTTGGTGGGCGGGGTTTCACATGCAACCTGCCGTTTAGCTCCACCCCCAAATTCACGTGTAGCTCCGCCCACCCATATTGGACTATGAAGTACAGGCAGCAGCAACTCCATTCTGTGTTACATACAGAGACTGCCTGTCTCTGCCATAATGAACACAACTGAATTAGCTAGCCTGATAACTGGGAGAACAGAAGAAATGAAAGCAGCTCCTCTCCCCTATCTGCTAACAGGAAGCTAGGTCACGTGGTGTAGACACAGGAATAGCTAGATACACAGGCTCGCTCCCCTGCACTTAGCCCCTCCTCCCTCCCCTCTGAAAGCAGCAGATACATCACTTGACTCAAGAGCAGCTAAGTCAGGGCTGTGGCCACAAAGAATTGAATAAAGTAAGAAAGTGGACAAACAAAGCAGTTTTGCTGAAGCAGTGTAATTAGGAAAAGTCTTACATCCACATTATCAAGCAGTATAGATAGGATCCTTGTGATGGGACAACCCCTTTAACTGGATATGACTCCAGCCCTGCAAGGTAACACTGCCAACCACTGTTATCTTTCATAAGTTATTACACTTTGAATGGAGAAATTGTGTACATCCATTAAAAGAATGGACTCAGGACCCTCATCATCATGATCCAAGGGGACCCCAGAAGTTAGACCCCATTTCCATTGATTTAGCAGTTATTGCCTATGTGATTACTGGAATACCCCTTTAACTATTTTATATATTCAATTTTTATTTTCAATTAGCTCAAATATCCCAATTTTGTGCCTTATTTAAACATCTGGTCACCTGGTTGGGGGGGGGGCACAAAAAAAACTCTTTCCAGAGGAATGAACGGAAACAATAGTTTGGAGATCACCTAACTTCACCTCTACATAACATAGACCCCTTACCATTCCTGTGTATATTCACAAATACTCAGAGTCAGAGACAGAGCTAAGGAATGGTCGTAGATGCAGAACAGATGTGGCCTTTCAAGACTGTTGAATAATACTAGAAAACATAGCACACAAGCCAATAACATTTTGCACACAAGAAAATGATTATATCATATTTCCCTTCATTATATTTTAGCCACCGCTAGGAACAGAAACGGTGTTGACAATCCAGACTTTAACCCAGATTATGCCAATATCATGAATTTACCTCTCTGGCACAATATGGGTTACTGACTTCTGGTAAAACAGCAAATGTGTTAAATGTACAAGGACTCCCCGGATGCCTTTTCATTAAATCAGAAAAAAAGCTGTAAATCTACTGTTCGGAAATCTACATCAATGCCATGTATGGGGTGAAATTCTCTCGCAGAAGTACAGAGCACAGCAATAAACCTGTTGAGGGGACAGATTTAGTGTTCACCAAGGCTAAGTGTTTAAGAGGTCTCTACGGTGTAATTTGTCATTACAAGAAGATTTTTTTTTCCCCGACTACAACTTTAACGCACCGCCAATCGCCTCACAGACCTCATTACTGCTGGATACCTATGACATGTCACTCTTTTCATACAATATATAGGTGGAGAAAGGATAATATATAAACCTGAAAGCAAACGGACAGGGAGAGGAATTCGGAAAGATATTACTGTAGAGAGGGGAGGTAACATGTTGTTGTCATTAAATAATAGATCATCCACTAACAAAGAAAACTGTAGATAAGGAGTAAAGGCCTCTGCGTAGGGCGGCCCAGGCCTGGGAGAAACACTTGATGTTGGGAAATGCATGTAACGTACTTATAGCACAATTCTGTCTGGAAAACCACATACCGTATATACTCAAGCATAAGCCGACCCGAATATAAGCTGAGGCCCCTAATTTTACCACAAAAAACTGGGAAAACTTATTGACTCAAGTATAAGCCTAGGGGGAAATGCAGCAGCTGCTAGAAAATTTTAAAAATTAAAATGGTCGGATTTTTTGGGTGCGGTAGTTGCTGGGTGCTGGGGAAGGGGAGGGGGTGTTTTGGTTGTCTGTCTGCCCCTTCCCTGAGCTTGAGGACTGCGTTTTTTTTTTCCCCACTTGGAATTCAGCCTGGCTGAATATAGGATATCTGCAGTGCTCCTATTAACCCCTTCCGGATGGAACGGGAGCACTGTAGATACCCTATATTCAGTAGACTAGGCACTTTCAGACACAGGGATACCTAATGTGTATGTGTTTCACAGTAATTTTCTACTTTTATATGTATTCTAGGGAAAGGAGGGATTTAGAACTTTTATTTACTTTATTTTATTTTTTTCACTATTTTATGGGAGATTCTATACATTACTATTGTGGCCCATAAGCACTGGCATTTGTATTGAGATTGCAGCTTCCATCTGGCCCATAAGCCAAGGAGACCCACAGATCAGCCTAACCACACTAAGGTTGATTAAACTCTTTAGCTCCTGTAACCATCACTATTAAGAATTCGCTGTTAGGATGAGGTAGGGGGCCCTGGACAAAAGATTGCACCGGGCCCAGAAGTCTTTAGTTACGCCATTTCCAGGATTGTGTGCTGTTTGTGACGAACAAAGACATCACATGTCTGCGAAAAGAAGACATGTGAATAAGGCTTTACAAAGGTCTACGATAATTCTCTATTAACAGAACCTATCTTGTAGTATAGCTCCGCCAGTGGTTTCTCCTCCATTTTGAGTGCATATGCCAGGCCAACCTTGGTATGCACATTCATATAAATGAATATTGACTTTCCTCCAGCCATCCCCTTCATTAGTATTCACTACATTGTGAAGTCAATTCAGTGCAATGAATACTTATGAGGAGGTCGCTGGGGGATCCTCCATCCATTTAAAGATTTATTTAGCTTAAATTTTCATTAGGTCTGTCTAGGTTTAGAACCTGGGACATTGTGTAGGCTTCCTATTTTTTTAAAAAACATACAATGGACTGGCATATAGAGATATATCCATATATACCAATACACTATGTATGTAAATAATTAAGGTTATAACTCAGCCATAATGGTGTCTGCCTGCAATACACAAAGTTCTGGGTATGAGACCTGAAAAGACCAAATGAAACACAAGTGAAACTTTATCTTTAAATAGATAGGAGTCCAGTACTGTAATTTACAAAACATTTTAGTAGTTTAAAAAAAAAAATATATATATATATATATATATACATATTTATAAGCCAATATATTCTATAATATGCAAGAGAATAAGCCCATTTTAGTAATATGCAGTGAAACCTCTTTGAGATGACTCAAAAACGTAAAAGAGGTGTTCTTATGGAGAGGTTTCACTGTGGTTTATTAAATGACCATGTAAATAACAGACGCATTTGATATCACTGTAAAAGCTACAAACAGAATAAAATTAACACTATTTGCAGTGATCACTACATGGGGTGCAAATGTTTTATTTTAATTTAACCAGTAAAAAATTGGGGTCTGATATTACTATATGGGGTCTGAATATATTTAGCTATGCCCTTTTATAAAGGCCATGCTCTTTGACAAGGCCACTCCCGACTTCCCCATGTTCTGTCATTTGAGATCAGCATATGAAGGCCTCTCCCAGGCTGATGTCTCTGACGATGTTTTCACACCAGCGCCTGAACTCCGTTTTCAAACCTGTCGTGCAGAGACCGGTCGTGAGCGCCGGGGAGCGTTTCATGCTCTCCGTGGCAAAACCGATTTTTTAAAACCGGACACAGAGTACTGCATGTCCGACTCTGTGTCTGGTTTAAAAAAAACGGTTTTGCCGCGGAGAGCATGAAACGTTCACCGGCGCACACGGCCGGAGACTTTTCAAACCCATTCAAATGAATGGGATTTAAACATGTCGGCAGGTTTCCATCTCCTGCCCCTGTTTTGTGCAGGAAACGGAAACCTGCAGAACAGAGTACGGGCGCAGATGTGAACGAGCCCTGAGATGGGTGAGATGTCAGTATAGGAATATACATTAAAATCAAATGAATGAAAAAAACAAAACCTTAACATAGATGGTGATGTATATGATGAGGAGCACAGACTGCACAGCATCAGGTTATTATAAAATGACACAATAAAGAGTTCTAATGTATACTTAGAATAAATGCTCATATGTATGTGCCCTGCAGAGGTTGAAAATAATGAAAAGGTTAAGCAGTTCCCCTTAGCCAATATTAATCACATAGGTATCAAACATACACAGCATTTATTGACAGAGCTCGGTGCGCAGCAGTGATTTTGAAGGGCAGGGAGTTGAGTGCTCAATGGTCTTCACTTCGCGCTAGGATTGAAGCATAGTGAAGAACAGTTTAGCAATGTCAAACGGCCGATTAAACTGATGCTTAATGACTTGAAGCACTGAGGTGTAATCTCTTGTCTTTCATGGTAGAAGTGAGAAATAATTCTTAATAAACTGTTGCATCAAAAGCAAATGATTGAGACTGACTGTTAAGACGCAGGCTACAAGTCAGGAGGCATCTTAACTTTTCTAAACACATTAGTTCCTTAATCCAGAACTAGTTGGTAAAGTTTGCAACATCACATTACCAGGTGATTAGAGATGAGCTAGTACTATTCGAAACTCCAGTTTCGAATAGCACGCACCCATACGAATGAATGGACGTAGCCGGCACGCAGGGGGTTAAGCAGCCGGCTGTGTGCCGGCCGCTTCCATTCATTCCTATGGGTGCGTGCTATTCGAAACGGCCATTTCGAATAGTACTCGCTAATCTCTACAGGTGATCAGACCAACAACAGAAAAGCTGCAGTTTAATTACAGAGGACGATAATATTCACGTGTTATGTCAACCATTAGAAATATCCATGTAAGAGTCGTCATTCATGAGAAATGTTTAGCACTGTTCATCTCTGCTTAAAGGGGTTATCTCATTATAGATACGTATTCCCTACACACAGGATAGGGGATAACATTCACATCACTGGGGATCTGAAGTATCATGAGAACAGAGGACTGAAGTCACCCTGTATCTTCTATGTGAATGAAGCACCAGTCTTGGCAGCCCCATAGCAGTGAATGGGAGGCTGGTCATGTAAGTGTACTGGTGCTTCATTCACAAGGAAACTTTCAGTCCCCAAATCTCTTGATTGTTGTGGGGAGAAGTAGTCAGACCTCCAGCGATGTGACCCTTTTGCCTTGTCCCGTGAATAGGGGATAATGTCTTTCATGGGACAACCCCATTAACGTTGAACGTTGCACTATTATTTGACAATGAGGGCGGATTCACATCTGCGCCCAGTCTCCGCTTTGTGGGTGTCCGTCTTCTGTGGATATGAGATGGAAACCCGGCAGTCAGTGTTCGCCTGTGAGCATTTTGTCTGAGACACTATTCATCTGAAGCATTTGATTAACAGATAGCCGACTTGCAGCTGTAGTCTGCATAGTACAGATGTCTCATAGCTAAGGCTGGGTTCACACCAGCACTTGATTTCCATTAGTCCCCAAATCTGATTAAAAATGTAGAGAGAAAAGTCCTGCAAGCAGCACTTTTTTCCCCGTATTTTTTGCGGAAACCGTAAATACCCCATTATAGTCTATGGGGTCTGCGAGTCTCCGTGGGTAAGTGCTTCTTAAGCAGCTTGGGTTTTTCCAGTCATCAACTGGACCCATACAGAATCCAAGCTCATGTGTGAACCTAAAGTCAGTGCATTCTAGCAAACTTACCATAGCTTAGTATATGGAGAACATGCCACCCCTATATGGACTATATCTGTAATGCAACTGACTAGCATTATGTCGCAGGTCACTGTATGGACCGGCTCCACCTAGTCTTGTATGGATGATTGTATTAAAGAGCCTGTTATAAATCACCTCTATAAAATGCTTCGGCCAACACATACTTTTCATCAGTTTTCAGGGAGCCCCCCTGGTGCACGGGAATATTTTTCATTAGTCTTCACTTTTCCCCTTTTCTCAGTAAACCACATACAGTATTCTGCTTAAAATGTTGGCATTCAACTTCTGATTATAAAAACCTTACGAAGCATGGAGAGAATGATACGATCTTGTCATCCCTTTCAAAGCTGACCAGCAATGTTTTCAACTATTTATGACTTCTTTTTTTTTCCCCCTCCGACGCGGCCTTATGAATTATGCCCTTTTTTCTGGCTATATTCGCATTAACCTTATTTGGCCTATAGGTGTAAGAATTAAAAGTATTGCGGCAGTCTCTGTCATTGTGAAAGTTCAGAATGCCTGCAGAGAGAAATAAAAAATTTCAGTGACATCCTGGGAAAAAAAAGGGCTTCGATATGCTTTCTCATCCATGACAAAAGAGATTTAAAATAATAATAAGTGTGAGAAACTACAGTTTCTCTTTGACCAGTGGTGTAAGAAGCTGGGTGTATAGCAGCGGCGGACAAAGCGAAGAGGCATGTAGAGGCAATTAATGGGAAAACAGGACACCCATGGAGTCTGTTCAGACCTTAGGGAATGGCTTCCACAAAGATTAACAAATAAAAGCAAGGGGGACTTTCTGACAGCAGACATAATTAATAGTCTTCAGTCCTTTGTTCTACTTTCATATACCTTTTATAAGAACATATTTTATCTTGGCTGCCTCCCAGTACTAATGCTTCTAATTATCAAGTTTGATAATATCCACTCCGGTTCTGTTTGTGCAGTGAACTCATATGAACTATAGATAAAACCTTAATATATGAGTAAGGTATAAAACTAAACACGCTGTACTCAGGACCACTCAACTACAAAGGTGTTATCTTTCTAATATACACTTTATATTTCCAACTTCTGGATGTCATAGATGAAAACAGAGAAGAATGTGGGAGAACATAAATGATACATAAAAAGGAAGATTTATTACAATGTAGCAAAGATAGGATACAACTAGACTGGTAGAAACTGTGCCAAATTTATGATAATGGTGCATGATTGATAGATAGATAGATAGATAGATAGATAGATAGATAGATAGATAGATAGATAGGGGATTGAAATTCCATATATTATATGTATAAAGAACATATGCAGATTTGTACTATTTGTGACCCCATTAACTGAAGAACTACTTGACATTATAGAAAGGAGTTTACAAAACTGCTAAGTGACTAACTAGGCATCATAGAGTATAATATTCCATAAAAAGGGACTGACATCAGTGACCATACATGAAACTAATAGGTCCTTCATTGGACACTATAAAGCCATGCCAAAATTTTTATAATCACTGAGAGACAACCATTGGGGCTGACAACAGAGCGTAGCCAAGAATGGTGCAGAGATAGTAATCAATAGAGATGAGCGAACACTAAAATGTTCGAGGTTCGAAATTCGATTCGAACAGCCGCTCACTGTTCGAGTGTTCGAATGGGTTTCAAACCCCATTATAGTCTATGGGGAACATAAACTCGTTAAGGGGGAAACCCAAATTCGTGTCTGGAGGGTCACCAAGTCCACTATGACACCCCAGGAAATGATACCAACACCCTGGAATGACACTGGGACAGCAGGGGAAGCATGTCTGGGGGCATAAAAGTCACTTTATTTCATGGAAATCCCTGTCAGTTTGCGATTTTCGCAAGCTAACTTTTCCCCATAGAAATGCATTGGCCAGTGCTGATTGGCCAGAGTACGGAACTCGACCAATCAGCGCTGGCTCTGCTGGAGGAGGCGGAGTCTAAGATAGCTCCACACCAGTCTCCATTCAGGTCCGACCTTAGACTCCGCCTCCTCCGGCAGAGCCAGCGCTGATTGGCCGAAGGCTGGCCAATGCATTCCTATGCGAATGCAGACTTAGCAGTGCTGAGTCAGTTTTGCTCAACTACACATCTGATGCACACTCGGCACTGCTACATCAGATGTAGCAATCTGATGTAGCAGAGCCGAGGGTGCACTAGAACCCCTGTGCAAACTCAGTTCACGCTAATAGAATGCATTGGCCAGCGCTGATTGGCCAATGCATTCTATTAGCCCGATGAAGTAGAGCTGAATGTGTGTGCTAAGCACACACATTCAGCACTGCTTCATCACGCCAATACAATGCATTAGCCAGTGCTGATTGGCCAGAGTACGGAATTCGGCCAATCAGCGCTGGCTCTGCTGGAGGAGGCGGAGTCTAAGGTCGGACCTGAATGGAGACTGGTGTGGAGCGATCTTAGACTCCGCCTCCTCCAGCAGAGCCAGTGCTGATTGGCCGAATTCCGTACTCTGGCCAATCAGCGCTGGCCAATGCATTCTATTAGCCCGATGAAGTAGAGCTGAATGTGTGTGCTAAGCACACACATTCAGCACTGCTTCATCACGCCAATACAATGCATTAGCCAGTGCTGATTGGCCAGAGTACGGAATTCGGCCAATCAGCGCTGGCTCTGCTGGAGGAGGCGGAGTCTAAGATCGCTCCACACCAGTCTCCATTCAGGTCCGACCTTAGACTCCGCCTCCTCCGGCAGAGCCAGCGCTGATTGGCCGAAGGCTGGCCAATGCATTCCTATGCGAATGCAGACTTAGCAGTGCTGAGTCAGTTTTGCTCAACTACACATCTGATGCACACTCGGCACTGCTACATCAGATGTAGCAATCTGATGTAGCAGAGCCGAGGGTGCACTAGAACCCCTGTGCAAACTCAGTTCACGCTAATAGAATGCATTGGCCAGCGCTGATTGGCCAATGCATTCTATTAGCCCGATGAAGTAGAGCTGAATGTGTGTGCTAAGCACACTCATTCAGCACTGCTTCATCACGCCAATACAATGCATTAGCCAGTGCTGATTGGCCAGAGTACGGAATTCGGCCAATCAGCGCTGGCCAATGCATTCTATTAGCCCGATGAAGTAGAGCTGAATGTGTGTGCTAAGCACACACATTCAGCACTGCTTCATCACGCCAATACAATGCATTAGCCAGTGCTGATTGGCCAGAGTACGGAATTCGGCCAATCAGCGCTGGCTCTGCTGGAGGAGGCGGAGTCTAAGGTCGGACCTGAATGGAGACTGGTGTGGAGCGATCTTAGACTCCGCCTCCTCCAGCAGAGCCAGCGCTGATTGGCCGAATTCCGTACTCTGGCCAATCAGCGCTGGCCAATGCATTCTATTAGCCCGATGAAGTAGAGCTGAATGTGTGTGCTAAGCACACACATTCAGCACTGCTTCATCACGCCAATACAATGCATTAGCCAGTGCTGATTGGCCAGAGTACGGAATTCGGCCAATCAGCGCTGGCTCTGCTGGAGGAGGCGGAGTCTAAGATCGCTCCACACCAGTCTCCATTCAGGTCCGACCTTAGACTCCGCCTCCTCCGGCAGAGCCAGCGCTGATTGGCCGAAGGCTGGCCAATGCATTCCTATGCGAATGCAGACTTAGCAGTGCTGAGTCAGTTTTGCTCAACTACACATCTGATGCACACTCGGCACTGCTACATCAGATGTAGCAATCTGATGTAGCAGAGCCGAGGGTGCACTAGAACCCCTGTGCAAACTCAGTTCACGCTAATAGAATGCATTGGCCAGCGCTGATTGGCCAATGCATTCTATTAGCCCGATGAAGTAGAGCTGAATGTGTGTGCTAAGCACACACATTCAGCACTGCTTCATCACGCCAATACAATGCATTAGCCAGTGCTGATTGGCCAGAGTACGGAATTCGGCCAATCAGCGCTGGCTCTGCTGGAGGAGGCGGAGTCTAAGGTCGGACCTGAATGGAGACTGGTGTGGAGCGATCTTAGACTCCGCCTCCTCCAGCAGAGCCAGCGCTGATTGGCCGAATTCCGTACTCTGGCCAATCAGCGCTGGCCAATGCATTCTATTAGCCCGATGAAGTAGAGCTGAATGTGTGTGCTAAGCACACACATTCAGCACTGCTTCATCACGCCAATACAATGCATTAGCCAGTGCTGATTGGCCAGAGTACGGAATTCGGCCAATCAGCGCTGGCTCTGCTGGAGGAGGCGGAGTCTAAGATCGCTCCACACCAGTCTCCATTCAGGTCCGACCTTAGACTCCGCCTCCTCCGGCAGAGCCAGCGCTGATTGGCCGAAGGCTGGCCAATGCATTCCTATGCGAATGCAGACTTAGCAGTGCTGAGTCAGTTTTGCTCAACTACACATCTGATGCACACTCGGCACTGCTACATCAGATGTAGCAATCTGATGTAGCAGAGCCGAGGGTGCACTAGAACCCCTGTGCAAACTCAGTTCACGCTAATAGAATGCATTGGCCAGCGCTGATTGGCCAATGCATTCTATTAGCCCGATGAAGTAGAGCTGAATGTGTGTGCTAAGCACACACATTCAGCACTGCTTCATCACGCCAATACAATGCATTAGCCAGTGCTGATTGGCCAGAGTACGGAATTCGGCCAATCAGCGCTGGCCAATGCATTCTATTAGCCCGATGAAGTAGAGCTGAATGTGTGTGCTAAGCACACACATTCAGCACTGCTTCATCACGCCAATACAATGCATTAGCCAGTGCTGATTGGCCAGAGTACGGAATTCGGCCAATCAGCGCTGGCTCTGCTGGAGGAGGCGGAGTCTAAGATCGCTCCACACCAGTCTCCATTCAGGTCCGACCTTAGACTCCGCCTCCTCCGGCAGAGCCAGCGCTGATTGGCCGAAGGCTGGCCAATGCATTCCTATGCGAATGCAGACTTAGCAGTGCTGAGTCAGTTTTGCTCAACTACACATCTGATGCACACTCGGCACTGCTACATCAGATGTAGCAATCTGATGTAGCAGAGCCGAGGGTGCACTAGAACCCCTGTGCAAACTCAGTTCACGCTAATAGAATGCATTGGCCAGCGCTGATTGGCCAATGCATTCTATTAGCCCGATGAAGTAGAGCTGAATGTGTGTGCTAAGCACACACATTCAGCACTGCTTCATCACGCCAATACAATGCATTAGCCAGTGCTGATTGGCCAGAGTACGGAATTCGGCCAATCAGCGCTGGCCAATGCATTCTATTAGCCCGATGAAGTAGAGCTGAATGTGTGTGCTAAGCACACACATTCAGCACTGCTTCATCACGCCAATACAATGCATTAGCCAGTGCTGATTGGCCAGAGTACGGAATTCGGCCAATCAGCGCTGGCTCTGCTGGAGGAGGCGGAGTCTAAGGTCGGACCTGAATGGAGACTGGTGTGGAGCGATCTTAGACTCCGCCTCCTCCAGCAGAGCCAGCGCTGATTGGCCGAATTCCGTACTCTGGCCAATCAGCGCTGGCCAATGCATTCTATTAGCTTGATGAAGCAGAGTGTGCACAAGGGTTCAAGCGCACCCTCGGCTCTGATGTAGCAGAGCTGAGGCTGCACAAGGGTTCAAGCGCACCCTCGGCTCTGATGTAGGAGAGCCGAGGGTGCACTTGAACCCTTGTGCACCCTCAGCTCTGCTACATCAGAGCCGAGGGTGCGCTTGAACCCTTGTGCACACTCTGCTTCATCAAGCTAATAGAATGCATTGGCCAGCGCTGATTAGCCAATGTATTCTATTAGCCTGATGAAGTAGAGCTGAATGTGTGTGCTAAGCACACACATTCAGCTCTACTTCATCGGGCTAATAGAATGCATTGGCCAGCGCTGATTGGCCAGAGTACGGAACTCGACCAATCAGCGCTGGCTCTGCTGGAGGAGGCGGAGTCTAAGATCGCTCCACACCAGTCTCCATTCAGGTCCGACCTTAGACTCCGCCTCCTCCAGCAGAGCCAGCGCTGATTGGCCGAATTCCGTACTCTGGCCAATCAGCGCTGGCCAATGCATTCTATTAGCTTGATGAAGCAGAGTGTGCACAAGGGTTCAAGCGCACCCTCGGCTCTGATGTAGCAGAGCTGAGGGTGCACAAGGGTTCAAGTGCACCCTCAGCTCTCCTACATCAGAGCCGAGGGTGCGCTTGAACCCTTGTGCAGCCTCGGCTCTGCTACATCAGAGCCGAGGGTGCGCTTGAACCCTTGTGCACACTCTGCTTCATCAAGCTAATAGAATGCATTGGCCAGCACTGATTGGCCAGAGTACGGAATTCGGCCAATCAGCGCTGGCCAATGCATCCCTATGGGAAAAAGTTTATCTCACAAAAATCACAATTACACACCCGATAGAGCCCCAAAAAGTTATTTTTAATAACATTCCCCCCTAAATAAAGGTTATCCCTAGCTATCCCTGCCTGTACAGCTATCCCTGTCTCATAGTCACAAAGTTCACATTCTCATATGACCCGGATTTGAAATCCACTATTCGTCTAAAATGGAGGTCACCTGATTTCGGCAGCCAATGACTTTTTCCAATTTTTTTCAATGCCCCCGGTGTCGTAGTTCCTGTCCCACCTCCCCTGCGCTGTTATTGGTGCAAAAAAGGCGCCAGGGAAGGTGGGAGGGGAATCGAATTTTGGCGCACTTTACCACGTGGTGTTCGATTCGATTCGAACATGGCGAACACCCTGATATCCGATCGAACATGTGTTCGATAGAACACTGTTCGCTCATCTCTAGTAATCAATACTGGGTTCTAGTACCTAAGAGAGCCTAAAGGCTTCTGTGCCCATACTATTAGCAGTATTATAAATTGTACATGTCTGATGCGGAGATCTCATGTCAGATTTTTATTTTTTTTTAAATGTACATTGTGAGCCTCATATAGGGATCACAATGTACATTTTTTTCCCTATCAGTATGTCTTTTTGTAGAATGGGAGGAAATCCAAGCAAACACAAGAAGAACATACAAACTCCTTGCAGATGCTGTTCCTGGTGGGATCCGAACCCAGGACTCCAGCACTGCAATGCTGCAGTGCTAACCACTGAGCCACCGTGATGACCCCATGTCAGATTTTTCATTGCTGACCCAGACTATTACAACTATTGCGCTGCATGTACTAGGACCTATTTTCAAGACCAATACAATCATATAGAAGTTACATCACCAGTACCCACCTTGTGACCACTAAGGCCAGTGATTGGTCACAGTGGTTATCTGAGCCCCACGGACTAATGGGAGAAAGGGATATGCCACCCAAACCAAACCGAGCACTTGGGACAGGTGGTAGATAGCAGAAACCATTGGAGGGGTGAATCTGATGGGTATAGTTGCTTTGCTATTTTACTACATGTATTAATGTAATCATATTTATGGGACTGGATAACTTTCATATATATATATATATATATATATATATATATATATATATATATATATATATATATACACACATACACACATACACACACACACACACACTATGATATTACATTATCACTATATATATATATATATATATATATATATATATATATATATATATATAATAAATGAATCTATATACTGAGTCTGTATTAATCTATGAAATGTATACATTATTACATACAGTTTTATGTTCAACTTATACCCAAGTATGACTTCTTGTCTGAGTAGGAAACATAGAACATCTCCTTCTCAGACAGAGGACCCATACGCTGACTACACCAGGGGTTGGATAAATAACATCATGACCTTTGCAGATAAAGAGCAGCAAGATACCATCTTTATATAAATCTGTGTTAAAAATCACAGCAAAGGAAAAATGAGATTTTCAATGAACAAATAATCACACAAAAGAGAAGAGACAAAACTACAATATTCTCATCAAACGGGTTTATGCTTTTCATAAAGCACAGGGTTAAGTTTCATATAACTACACGTAGTATTAAAAAAATTCCTACTGAAGGCCGTGATGACATTTACCAGCAACATTAAAAGTAACAGATATGGGAAGGTCATCTATAGAGAAAATGCACCAATTACGAAGGCAGATTCTCAGAAACCACAGAACACAGTCTACTTAGCAACAGGAGAGAATGGGAACAATTCATGGTGTGTTGTTCTGTACCTCTCCCTGGTTCACTGCTTTGGATAAGGTACCAGGTAAAATAAATTGTGTATGAAGTATTTCCAAGAATAAAGATTCTAAAATTACAAGAAGATTCTATTTTACCGCAAAGAAAATGCACTTTTGTAACAAGGCCATTTAGCAAAACCGAGCTGTTATTACATGAGTTATAAGGTGTTATAACAAGTTCACTCTTTTGTTACGTTTCTAATGTAACAATGTGTACTGCATAAAGGTTATTTTGTAAAAGTCGTAACCTCAACAGCGAGAACCAACAAATAAAGCAATCATTTATGGCTCTCGAATTCTTTATGCATGTTCTCTTCAGCCTCACATTACACCAAGTTAGAATAATGGGCTTGACAATTTATTTCTGGAATTTTTTTTTCAAATTTTTTAACGTTGCTCCGTTTCATCATCAAAAAACAACATATCACAGTAATCACCTGTCTAGTTACAACGTAAGATGTTTTATGCTCTTGTTTCCATAGTCATTTTCCTTTGTGCTCATCTTTTTTTTTTAGCACATGAGGAAAGACTTAAAGACCATAATTTGTTTGGTTTGGAGGAGAGAAGGGAGAATGGGAATTGGATAGAACCTCTCTCATACATAAAGGGAGTCATCAAAGAACAGAAGAGAGCTCCATGCCAAGGAAAGAAGACTGTTAGGAGAGGTCAAGTTCTCTCTATGAAAAGATGTGAAAGTCGATGTAGGAGTACTTAAGGATATCTGGAACAGAATTCCAAGCTGGAGAGATAGACGATAACATAAAAATGTCAACCTAAATTACAATTCCTAATTCAAAGATTGATATGTACATGCCATGCTATGTTTTAGAAACACTGTAAACACTGTCCAGCTCTTGAGCAATCCGAATGTTTCCATGGACGTTCTATAATCTGTAACAGGTAACACATGGCCCTTTCCATGTTTAAATAACAAGATAAAATAAATCCCAGTAGCTACATGGGACGCACACTACATCACGTATACTGTAGCTGTGCCTAGAAAACTAACTTTATACCTGTAGTTCTTAAATTGGCACTATTATGCTCCATTTGGGATGGATCGTGGTCCGAGATGTACAGGTTTCATACATGTTTAACAATACTGATATTTAGGGCAGAAAATCAACAACTGGGACTGTGGACTCTGAGTTGGGACCAATTTTGATTGGAGCTGGAGTCAGAGTCAGCTTGTTACATATTTGCTTTCAAAATAATTCAATATACAGTTTTTTAATGAATTAGGGGATCTTTATACAGCTCTGTCTGCAACTTTACATGAATCCCTGGGTAACGGATGTGATATGATAGAGGGAGAAAAGCTGAGCTCTTTTATATGTATCTTCATATGAATTGGAGTAGAGAAAATCCTGATAGGACCCCAAGGAGAAACAGGCTAAATCACAGTATTTTGCATACATACACTGATACAAGCAAAGCTGTCAATCACTGTGTCGGCCAGGTATTCAGGACTCTCACTGTCCATGCTAAGAGTACTATCAGGAATTACTTTAATTTTTACTGTGCTCCAAATCAAAGGAATCTATATCACAGAGATCAGCTTCTATCCCTCTATCATATCCTGCTCACACATAAGAGAAAACAATTAACTCATAGGTTCGTTTTAAGGGTAATTAAAACAACAGGCAAATTCACAGGATGTGCCGACTCAGCCGATCACTGGCTCTAGTGGAAACCTGCCTTGATGCCTCGGCATTTCCTGTGCGTCGAGAGGGGAGAAGCAAAGACCACCAGACCTGCTCCGAGCCATTTAGATTCTCTTCCCTCCCAGACAACCCCTTTATGCCAAAAGTCTACATGTACAGTGTTTTAATTCTGAACACAACCCAGAGCAAATAAAGACATACAATCACCTCTTAGGCTGAGGTCATACATTGCAGGAAAACTGATTTTTTTTTTGTAGATTTTGCTGTGGATTTTTGAGTCAAAGCCAAGAGTGGATTTAGCAGAAGGGAGAAGTATAAGAGCTTCCTTTATATTTTCCAGTCTGTTTATTCAGCCTTAAACAGTCAATACAACTTGTACGTTATCGCTATAAGTTGGTCACAGAACAATCCTTCCTTTGTGAAATCCCCTCTCCTATTCCCACCTTCACGTAATAGCTGTAAAGCAATACTTGTGTTCCTTTTTTACTGCAACCATACATTAATCAATATCTTTATTACCTTTGCCACCAATAGGGGGGGACATTTGTTGACAATTATGGCAATATATAGCTAAGAAGTTACTTGTAAAAATCACTAATAACCAAAGATCAGACACGATTTCTCAAGCACGAGATAACCATTGTTTTACCGAGCAAAGAGGCTTGTAGTATATCTTATTGTATGTAACAATGTATAAACAGCAATAGCATTTTCCTTGCTGCAATAAAGAGGCCGATCGCTCAAAATTTTAGTTATTTGGCAACAAAAAGGCAATGACATTTTCCAAGCAAGAGTATAATCTATCTTTCAGTTTATACATCAGTAAAATCCTGTCTCCCCAGGGCACAATTTACATAGAGAAATGCTTTTCTGGATGAAACATTTGTATAAATAACCTCAATAATGTGAAAATGCAGAATACACCCAAAATGCTCATTTCTTAATCCTTTGGAGGCACATAACTTAGAAGGTAAATCTAAAGTCCTCCTACCACTGTATGCAAGTATGCCAACAGCCGCCAGTCTGAAAATGCAACGTACTGAAATATTTTGGAAACAACTGAGTGAAGCATATAAGAAACAACATAAATCACAGTATTTTCTTGCTTAGTGGTATCATTGTATATATTTGAAAATTATTTCATTGTATTGACAAATCACTCTGCTTCCAGACACATGTGAGAACTGGACATCAAGGGACATTGACTAAGTCTGTTCATCTTTTACATTTGTGACTCCAATCCATCATATATAAAGGTCAATATAGTAAACTGATCAATGCAATGTTGTATGAGGCAGCTGCCCCCTCCTCATATCAACTTGGGGATCATCATAGCAATTGTGACTTAGCACCAGAGTTATAGTTCTATTATTTGCTATATACAGTATGTAACAGTCAATGTACCTGCACAGTATAGTTATAAATTGGGTTGTCCAGGACCACCAGCAGCAATAACCTGGGACAGGTAATTTAATGTGTGTAGACAAGCCCTTTAAAAAGATCTCAGTGACAGACTGGCCCATTGGTAAACCATATCCACCACTGGGCCTAGGATGGACACAATAATTTAACATAAAAAAACTGGCCCTCAGAGGAACAGGTGGGTCATTGAGTCATTGGTGGGCTATCAGTTCTCCACTCCCCACAGGAGCAGTATACATCACTGTGCTACATACACACAGGCAGTGTGCAGCATCTTAATCAGCCTATGCATCCATATGATAAATTGGGGATCCTCAGCTAAATCACCAATCATCTTGCAGTGTTTTTCTGCTGCCGAAGGCTTGCTGATATATCAGCATGCATCCCCAGCTCTCAGATCTAACATGTCCCTAAACCAAGGCAGCGAGTTACTGACAGTGCCCCCCGGAAAGAAACAGTCACAGGCAAAAAAAAAAAAAAAAGTGGCTACTACTGACAAATATGAATGCTGGCCCAGTTTTAAGATCTTGCTAACAAGTGTCAGGTGATATTTGCATGCAGCTGTATACTGGACCCCAGAATAAATTTTACTGGTAGACCCAAGACACTCCAGTCTGACATTGTATGTCCATGTTCTGTATACATGGAAGATGGAGTCTTCTTTCTCTTGGTGACTCCATGTACCGATTACTTGTTTGCCAAGATCCTTCTTATGCTTTTTCATTAATTGTACTAGTTTTTAATAAATACGTCTGCTATTTTTCACTTGGAAGCTCCACGATATGTACTATATCGGTAATTCTTAACAACGTACAGAGTAGTACGAGAGAAAATGGCTTCTTATGTCTTAAAGGCAAAAGATAAGTCATTGGAAAGCTTTTCCCTACTGCTTAGCAATTCAGCTGCCAAATATTCATGTTTAGACCGTGTCAAACGAATCTCTGCTATGAACAGGTAAAATGACCGTGAAACAGTTGAAAAAGTGATCTTCCCTTCACGGTATGCAGCATATAATTCAATTGCATCCGAGAAATAAAGTGCTGATTGTTCACCACCGAGTTTGCATTAATGTACACCTCTATGGCCCTTAGGCACTTTTTAAAATAAACACTGGTACTTTCTTCCTAAATAGAGAGCTGAAAAGCATATGGAGTGTGGGAAGGATGTCAACAGAGGAACAGAAATCGCATTCACGAAATGGAAAATGAAAACATGCACAAGTGATTCTTAATTGTTTTCAGCCAATAAAAGGCACACACTACTGGCCTTGGTATTGTTTCCAACTTTCCTGAAAGTTTTCAGAGAAAAAGAGATTACTGTGCAAAGTTAGGCAGCCTGATTCTGGTGCAGAATGGTGCCGCGGATTTGCTACCAATTTCATCCTTTATGTTGAAAGGGTACACTCAAGCGTGAAAACGTGCACAATTTTTTGCACAAGAATGAACAGGCTATAGCTTTCAAAAATTGCAGCCATCTCACATATTTACATTTGGATTTCCCTTCTCTGTGTGTGTGGTTTATAGAACCTATAGTATATAATATGATGAAATCACAGCAAGGTAGATTGCAACATGCTGTTTGTTGTTCCCAACTGCAAGAATCCATCAAGAACTTGTCATGTGCTTGTCAGGCCCCAATTCTCAGCATAACCATCCCTGTAAACCAAACTGCTCACCATCATAAACCAAACTATTGCCTAAAATGTGAGTAAACTTTAGCAGTTTTGATTTTCTGGCAGAATTTTTGTCTTTACTAAATTTTGTAATATACTTTATTAACAAATTTGGCTCCTTTCTGTGAAATCCTGAATTTCGTTAATTCTTTTCCTTGATTCTTTAACTCTTTTCCTTGCTGTAAAGAGAATTGTACCCTGCTTCTCACTGTGTATGGGCTTGTGTGTATAAGGGAATATAAGGGTGGCGGGTTTATCTCCAACCTTTATATCTCAGGCATTATAAAATGTAAAAATGGCTCGTGATGTCACATGAAAGATGATATTTGGGACAGTTGCAAGCAGCAACTGCATATAGATTTCCCAATTCTGACTGATACGTCTGGAAATATAAAGATGAGAATATCCTCAAACATACAACACCAGAACCATTTTTCTTTTACAATCGAGAAAAATTATTTGACAAGTTTCCCCAATTAGCTTCTATTAAACTAACCTGAACCTATAGCAGTCAATGCTCTTTTTTTGCACACAGTCCTGATTTCCCCAGAGTATATTGGGGTCAGTGATTCTTTGGTGGTTCTTTCTTGTTTCTGAATCCATGATCCAGTAGACTTCATTGGGTTCTAATAGATAGTACCAGCTACTTCTCTGGTGACGTCATGCCCCAGTTTGGAATGCCATATAGGTCAAAAATTATTTTTAAGGTGTTTCAAAGTTTTTCATTTCTTTAATCAGAGATAGCAGATTCAAACATAAAGAGCCACCAAAGAATCACCAGAGCGGCTGAAAAATTATAAGCACAAACCCAAATCAGAAAAACTACATCTGTCAATTGTGGATTTTGCTGCTGATTTGCAAAAGATTTCACCCATTACATACAGGGCATGCACAGGCATTTTTTTGTATTGCATGTACAGTAAAAACATCTTCGAGAGTGCACCAGACCAAAGAGAAAACAAGCAGTACATAAGAAAATAATCTTAAATATATTATATGCAATTTTGATCTTTAAAGCATAATCAAACTTTTAGACAACTTTTGATTTTCGGTCTTAAATACATTTTGTAATATACTTTATTAACAAATTTTGGATCCTTTCTGTGAAATCCTACTTTTTTCACTCTTTCCCTTGCCTCTGTATTGAGGGCTGTGCTTGCTTTTGGTGTCATATGAAAGGAGATTCTTTTCTTTCATATGACAATAAGACTACAGTGCTATCCAAATTATTTCCATAGATCTCACTGGTTGAAACCACAGTAATGATTAAGATATTTATATGCAGCTGTATACTATATATATTATAAAAATCCCAATCCCAACTGTGCTTCCAAGTAGTGATATACCTGGAAATAATGTAGATAGTGTCATACGAAAGAATAAAATGTCCTCTTTTACTTGACACCAAAAGCAAGTTTGTATGTTTTATCAAGTCTGAGATATAACTGTTTGAAGTGACCCTCTCCTATCCTCATGTTCTATACTACTTACACAGCCCCATCCTCCATACACAGTAACATTCAGCGAGAGGCAGGAACAGCTCTCAATACAGAGGCAGGGACAGTGTGAAAAATGCCGTGTTTCATATAGCTAATAAAGTACATTAAAAAATTTATTAATGACACAAATGCTGCCAAAAATTCAAAGGTTGTCTGAAAGTTTAGTTCCGCTTTAATTATTTGAGTTTAATCTGCTATTATGTTGAGTAATGAGAAATCGTAGAAAATAATCAATCAATAAAATCAGCATCACCTACTAGATCCATGACACACCTTAGCTAAACCACTCCATAAAAGTTGAGTGATAACTAGTAAAATAATTAAAGGAAACTGGGGAACATGCAAATTTGTTTTCCAGGATATAATTAGGAAAACAATGCCTGTTCACGATGCCACTACAGAGGTATTGTTTTCCTAATTACCTCCTGGAAAACAGATTTGCATATTCCCTGGAATCTCCCAGTGGAGCGGAAATGGCTTGTAAGTCTCCACACGCCTGCAAAGGTGGCCCTAAAAGGCACTCTCCTTAAGGAGTTCTCTTAGTCCCAGACCCTAATTGAAGGAAAGTGATAACGTATTTCAAAGGGACCCAACTAACAAAATAAAGGACAAGAGATAAGACATGGGAAGAAGAATAAGGGAAGAAAAGGAAGGCCACTTAGCTAACAATTACAGAGTAAGCTCAAACATGAGTGAGCGGACAAAGGTGTCAAAGTTTAAAGAGAACCTTTCACCACCTTCACCAATTCAAGCTCTTAGCTCCTAATAATCGACGCTCCACTGAGTTCAACACAGTTAGAAATTTTTCTCTAGCAACCATAGTTACCACTCAACAAGAGCAGTTAGTTTTTGGTGCTCAATGTATTATGTAATGTCAGAAGGGCGGTGTCAGGCAGGGGGTGTAATTCAGAGCTCCAATCAGAGGCATCCAGTGTCAGAGCTCAGAATCACACCCCTTGTCTGCTCCTGCCTGACACCGCCCTCCTGACAGTACAGAGACTAAATAGAGAACCATGCTCCAAAAATAACAGCATTGATTGCTCAGAAATGATGGAGGCTTCAGGAAAAATTCCAACTGTGCCAAAATCAGTGGAGCAACAGCTATTAAGAGATGCTAAGAACTGGTGATGCTGGAGGTGATGAAAATTCTTATTTAATGACTTTACTCTTGAATCCAATAAGGACCTCGAGGGGGATAGACCTTATTAAAATCAACTATATTATTAAACATAGCCTTTAAAATCTCCAAAGATCTATCCTCCCTGATAAAAGTATAAGTCTATTTGGTACGGAAGCTTGAGATGTTTCCAACTCCAAGCTGTGAGACATCTTGGAGCCGTGAGAATACGTAATAATAGCTTAAGGGTGTTTTTAACGCTTCTTAATCAGGGACATATTAAACAAACAAAACAGTAGGACTAAAGAGGGGTTTTAAAAAATATATATATATACTGTACTTCCTTGAAGATTCTTGGTGTAAATCTGCCAAGTGCGAACATGTTCATAAAGTGATTTATAAGAAAGCATGTAGCAGGATAAGAATTATATATGCTGTGATTTTATTAAACCATTATATGAGTGAAATATCAAAACATTATTATTTTTCCGTTTTCTTTGCTAAGGTCATAAGGCTCTGCTTACACGGGGGAAAAACAAAGAGTTGTATCTTTTTTTTCTCCTTCATTGCAGTCTGTCTGTCTTAGTGACCTACAAATGTAATATAATATTCAGAGCTTTCTAGGGAGGAATCGCTCCTCTGAGCACCTGAGACCACGCACCCGGAGGCCAGAGACATTCAATCCAACTTGTGCTGTCAGGAACAGGCCCTTATGCATTCAGATATTAAAGTATTAAAATATGTCATCGTGCTAATCATTGCATATCTCTAGGTCACTTTGCCGGCATTTCCTGTGCTCAGTAAATTAAAACTATGAACTAGTGATGATATATAGCTGTCTGCAAATAAAATATACAGTAAGATATTTGGGCATCAGCAGTTATTTGAAAAACAGCGTATGCATTTTGATAAAGTTCTCAGGGAAAAAAAAATCCCATTTACAATAAACAATAGTTAAATTATTTTTCTATTTTGAGGGTTCATTGCTAGTGGCTACATTTTTTGCAGTGGAATATTTTATTGCTGGATTTAGTGCTAGCGGCTTGTGACAGTCACCATTTTTATCAAAAGTAATAAGTAAAATTTCAATTCATCAAATAGAAAAAAGTAAATAAAATGATGGAAAAGACCAACAAAGTATTAACCAACTACTGACACACTTGATGTGCTATTTACAACTGTAACATCGAATACTATTTTGCATCAAAGATTCACCAATTCCCTGTTTATTTTACCTCTTTTATGACTATATACATTATTCCGGTTCACAGAGCTTAACCCCACATTCACATGTCCAAGCACCGGCCATGAAACTCAAACTGTGTATTGGCCTGAACAGTGTGCTGGGAGAGAGACTCCTAGCATCATAGATACGTATGATGGTAGGAGTCCCTGCATACTGTCCTATACAGATTACAATATGGGACAATATGCTGCTGGGATGCAGGGACTCCTACCACCATGGATAACTGTATTACTAAGAGTCCCTCCCGTCATACTGTTCATTACCGTTAATCCAGCCAACACATGGACAGAGTTTCATGGCAAACACTCGGTCATGTGAATGTAACCTAAAACTAGTAAAACACGTAGCGATCAGTGTGCTGCAGATCTGCACAGTTTTCATTCTCATCACTAATGTCTGCACATTTTTTGGAGATAAACAGCAATCACTACATGTGTCTGTAACCTTAGTTTTCTAAACTGCTGGATATTCTGCATTAATTTATTTGGCAGTCCAAGACTGATAATCTAGCAACGTAGAAATAATGCAGATTTTGCTGTAATTAAAGACAATAGTTGCTGACACTTTGGGAAATGATGTATATTTATCAGGTTATGTTAACTTTCCAATCCCAAGCACTGCTTATTTTGAAGATTTCTGAATAAATATCCAATCAGCTCAGAAAATTGTTTTTCTACAACACTGATTAACGCAAACAAATTTCTCCTTGAGAACATTTGAATGAATAATCTCAACAATTAAATCTTAATTTGCCCATACGATACATTGTCTTTGTCACATTTGTCTGTGTAATACAAATCATCAGAAGGTCTGGTTATCACTAAAGAGGAAACATGGGGATAAATGTGATAGGTCTATATTATGGGAGTTCAGTTATAGTATTGCATTTACTAAAAAGCAAATAAAGATATAACATCAGAAGTTTCTTCATGCTTGACCATTCACATCCAAAAAGTAAACTAAATATCAACAGGGTCAAGGATAAGGAGAGAACACACCAATAACCACAGCGTACTAATGTACAAATGTATCAAATCTATTTGCCCTCTTACAGATTTCTTTTGTTTTTGTACTTAAATTGAACCTGTCTGACAAAATGAAATAGGCTAAAGGATCTCAAAAAGCAGCACATTATGTGTCAATCTGAAGATTCAAGAACAGTTGGAAAACAAAGTAATTGGTATCTATCATTCTGGAAAAGTTTACAAAGTCATTTCTAAGGCTAAGGGGTTCCATCACAGTGACTGCTATTATCCACAAATGGAGAAGATATGGAAAAGTGTTGAATCTTACCAGGAGCGGCTGGTCTACCAAAATGAGTCATCATATCAACAACTCATCCAAAGAGGTCACAAAACAACCCATAACACCTAAAGCACTGCAGGCCTCAATTGCTTCAGTTAAAATCAGTGTTCATTATTCAACATTAAGTAAAAGACTAGGCAAAAATGGTTGTCATGGGAGAATTCCGATGTGAAAACTAATGACCAATAAGCCAACGGCCCCTCTCACATTTGACAAAAACATCTTGATAATCCTCAAGACATTTTGGAAATTGTGGACAAACCAGATAAAAGTGGAACTTTTTGGAAGGTGCATTTCCTGTTACATCTGATATAAACCTAACACAGCATTTCAGAAAATGAGTCAAACATGGTGGTAGTATGAAGGTCTGGGGTTGCTTTTCTACTTCAGGACCTGCATGAATTGCTGTAATTGATGGAACTATAAGTTCTTTTGTTTAAAAGGAAAATCCTGAAGGAGAATATCTGGCTACCAATTCGTGACCCTAAGCTCAAGTGTATTTGGGTTTGATAGCAACAGGCAAGTTCATCACTGAATGGCTGAAAAACAAAACAAAATGAAGGTTTTGGAGTAGGCTAGATAAAGCCCAGACTTAAATCCGATTAAAATACGTGGTATGAACTTAGACTGTTCATGCTCGAACACCCTCCAATGTGGTTGAATTAAAACAATTCTGCAAAGAGTGGACCAAAACGCCTCCAAAGACTCATTGCCAGTTACGCACATCCTTTGATTTCACTTCTAACTGCTAAAGTTGGCACAACCAGTTATTAGGATTACTAATAACTTTTCTTAGTTATTATTACTTATTACTGATTATGATTGCTAATACTTTTTCACACAGGGTCAGGATGGTTTGGACAGTTTTTTTTCCTTAATAAATAAAATCATCAATGAAAAACTGCATTTTGTATTCATTCAGGTTATTTTTGATAGACATTTTTTGATAATATAAAAAATGTAAGTATGACAAAAATGCAGGAAAAAAAAAAGAATCAGGAGCAAATAGTTTTTCACAGCACTGTACATTACTAAAGAACTCAAATTCCAGTTGTGATCAAGTTTTTAATTCATACATCACTTTATTAATGTATTAGTTTAATAAGTCGCAACACGTACTATATAACAAGTTGCAAGTCGTACTATATGGCTTGGAAATGAAATTTTCCTCCAGTTTTAACCCCTTCAGGTACTAATTGCAGTTTCCCTTAGCTACTGAGCAGAGAGAAGCTTCTACACGGTCTCCCACACTACACTGCACACAGAAAGAAGAGAAGATCCTGTTAACATACATATATCTCTCTCTAGCACAACCTCAAAAGCAACAGAAATACAAGCAAACATTATCCAGCAGTTCTAAGTATAAATGTGAATCCAGGACTGGGTAAGACACACTCACAACAAGCTAAACCATGTCTCTGTGTATGACTATGATTCTGTATTGCTCCAAAAGCTCACTCTCCCCCATTCCTTCTCCTTAGACATCTAAGGACAGCACATAACCTGAACATTCAATGTCCTAATAATTCATTTTGTCTGCCAAGATAGATTTAGAAGTGAGTTCTGGGTAAGAAAATTGTTTAGGGAAGTGGGGGAGGAGGAAAGGAGATGAATAAGTAGAGAATGATTCAACTATAACATTTCTTAAATTTGTTTGTACAATAGAATTATGCAAAGTTAAAAGTTCATTCTTATAGAGGACCTTTGATGTCTTCCTGCACATGCTGTTTTATATACCACTAGAAAGCTGACAGTGCACTGAATTCGGCTTTCCTGTTCTGTGTTCTGGGGCTGGAGAGATCGGTGCTGTTAGTTTCAGCACTGATTTTTATCCACCATCAGAAGGGTGTTCCTGAGGAAACGCCCTCTGACTGTACTTGTCCATAGACTTAGCGTCATCGCTGGGTGGTAAGGAATGCCCACTCTGACAGTATAAGGCTATGGATGAGTACAGTCAGGAGGGGGGTGTTCCTCAAAGCCCAACTACATTGTCAGGATCAGTGCTGAAACTAATGGCACCGATATCTCCAGCTCCGGGGCACAGAATGGAAAGCCAACAGTGCCATGAAACCACACCTGCAGAAGGACATGAAAGGTCCTCTTTAACATGGGAACAGCATATATAAACATGAAAACACAGAAACCATGTGGACAAAAATTTCAAGAGACAGAGAATCAGTGCTCCTATTAAAAAAAATTACCAAGTCAATAGCACAGTAAAAAGAAAGTATTAGGGCAAATACCATCTAAATGGTAAACTGCTACGGAATATTGGGATGTTAAATATGGATTATTAATAATGTATATTATTTCTTTACATTTCTCTCTCTCTCTCTCATATATATATATATATATATATATATATATATATATATATATATTTATTATAAGACCATCTTATCCTACAGTACTTTACAGACATATTGCCAGCACTTTCCAAAGTAGGACTCACTCTTAATTTTTTATCAGTATGTCTTTGGAGAGTGGGAAAAAAATTGAGTTAAAGGAGCAATCCCACGCAAATACAGGGGGAGAGCATACAAACTCTTTGCAGATATCATGCTTGACTGGATTTGAGCCCAAGACTCCAGTGCTGCAAGGAATCCGTGTTAACCACTGAGCCACCGTGTTGCCCTATTATAAATGATACTGTAGCCTCTAAGTCAAGCACACTAGAATTCATTTCATACAAAAATAATCTTCTTGAGGAGCTGAATGTGTATATGTAAAACATAGGGTTTTAACACTCAGAAATGACAAGTATTCACTATTAATAATAGTCTCATTCATCACATCATCGCTATATCACACAGTATATTCACTATGGGTTACCCATGATAAGAAAATAGGATTCAGTATTTTTGTTTTTCTAGAAACAGCACCACATGTCTCCATTGGTTGTTTCTGATACAGGACCTCATCCATATTCAAGTAATGGCTACACATCGAACTGGAAGAAAGTCAAAAGCGAGGTGCCGCAGGGCTGGGCCCAGTACTTTTTAATATCTTTATAAATGATCTGGACGATGGAATTATTGGGGAACTCATAAAATTTGCAGATGATACGAAGATAGGAGGAATAGCCAACACTAGAGAGGAGAGAGAGTGTATTCAAAAGGACTTAGACGCACTGGAACAATGGGCTGAGGCGAACAAAATGGTATTTAACAGGGACAAATGCAAAGTTCTACATCTGGGTAACAGAAATGTAAAAAACATATATAGTATGGGAGGAATAGAACTAAGTGATAGCATAGGGGAAAAGGACTTGGGCATAATAGTAGATCACAAATTCAACATGAGCCAACAGTGCGGTGCTGCTGCAAAAAAGGCTAATAAAATTCTGGGATGTATTAAGACAAGCATTGAATCTAGATCAAGAGAGGTCATTATTCCGCTGTACTCTTCCCTGGTCAGACCACACCTGGAATACTGTGTACAGTTCTGGGCGCCTCAATTCAAGAAAGACATCGATATATTGGAGCAAGTCCAGAGAAGAGCAACCAAAATGGTGGAAGGTCTGCAAACCATGTCCTATGAGGAGCGGCTAAAAGAACTGGGATTGTTTAGTTTGCAGAAGAGAAGGCTGAGGGGAGATTTAATAGCAGTCTACAAATATCTGAAAGGTAGTCACAGTGCAGAGGGATCTACCCTATTCTCATTAGCACAAGGAAGTACAAGAAGCAATGGGATGAAACTAAAGGGAAAGAGATACAGATTAGACATTAGGAAAAACTTTCTGACAGTGAGGGTAGTGAGAGAGTGGAATAGGCTGACACGGGAGGTGGTGGGCGCTCCATCAATGGAAATCTTCAAGCGGAATCTGGATAAACACATAGCTGGGATGATTTAGGAAAACCTGCACTCGCAGGGGGTTGGACCCGATGGCCCTTGAGGTCCCTTCCAACTCTACCATAAGAATAAGAAAAGAATAAGAAAAAATGGGATTAGAGTACAAGATCAGACACAGCCCACTGGTGTATTTGAAGAAAATGCATTTCATATTTTATAATCCTGGACTATCCCTTTAAAGCTTTCCAATGAACAATATATATCACTTATTCAGAGCATAGTTGTGAAATGTAAAAAACCTTGGTGGGGTGACGGGTGAGTTTTGGAGATTTATTGTTAAGATCCCTACAAATCACTAATATTGGGGTCTGGGATCCCTCAACTGTCCTTCCTTACAATCATTCCTCACTGCAAGTACGTGCTAGTCATAGGTGGGTCCCAGTAGTGGTACCCATGTGTTATACATTTCTTCTGTTATTTGTGAAAAAAAACCTGTTTAAATATTTTAGATAATCATGAATAATAATAATAATAATAATAATAATAATAATAATAGGATTTCTGCCCCCAGGGCTTCCATATCACAGGGCAACAAACTTTAACTTTAGAAAAAATTGCAGTCTGTAGACCAATTTAGTGGAATAGTTCAATGACCAAAAAACTGGAAAGGGAATTTTACTGGTTATAAATAGAATATATTACTGGACATTGTGTTAACAGTAAATGGCAAAAATACATACATATTTTTAGAATAATATAAAATCAATGTCAAAACATTTAGAATGATATTCAAAATAAAAGCAATTTAGATGATGACCTAAGACCTATAATGTAGAAATATAATCAAACAATTCCAAGTCATTTCCTGAAATTAGGAAGTTGGTAGGAACTTTATTAATGGTAACCTGAAACAAAAATATAGTACCTTTCCGTAATATACATGAAAGTATGGAGAAGCAAAGTTTCAATAATTCCCCGAGCAGGAGAAGTGTCTCTTAGATGGGTCACTGGCTACTCAAGTAGGTTGGATTGAGAAAAGAGTTCAGTTAGCAGGAACCATCATTAAAACAGACATTGCTTGGGTTCAGACTGGTCCAACAGAGTACCAAAATATTGGGCTCGGACTCAAAAATTTCAGTAGAAGTCTATTTGAAGCTATTGTTGAAGCCAGTCACTTGACATTTTCTTATGGCTTGAATCACAAAATAATCAATAACCTTATTAAGTAATAAGTCTCATGCACAATGATAACAAGAATGTTTAAGATGTAGTTACAAAGATGAGCTGGATATTACCGCTATGTGCGGTTTGGAAGTATTGGATTAAATTGTGTGAACTGATTGAAAGGAAAATGTCAAATTTTGTTTTTTCTCTAGTCTTCTTGTACTGTATAGTTGGCCAAAGATCAAACAAAATTTTCAATATAATATTTCGATCAGTGCTCAGAAGTTTCAAATGAAATTAGTTTCTCTTTATTCAAAGGAATTTTCATCACGTGACCACAGTAAGCCATACATGCTTTATCCACTGGAAGTAAATACCATAGTAACTGGCTAACACCATATCATATAGTTCACATAGTATCATAAAGTCTCTCCATCCAAAAAGAATTGTCAAGAAACTCACCAATGTTATCTTGCTATATAATGTGGTATTTAAATACAGAGTGCAGAGTGGCAACATTTTACATGCCTTTAATTTAGCCAAGTGACCATGAAACAGATGGTAGACTATAGAACAATTTAGATACTTAGATTTCTGTCCAACTATTTAGGTAAAATATACAATTTCTAAAATAACAAGGACTCATATTAAAGTCCACACTAGCAGAGGTGTAACTTGAGGGGGTGCGGAGTCGCACCAGGGCCCAGGAGCCTTAGGTGGCCGATAAGCACTGGCATCAGTATTGGTATAGCAGCTTCCACCTGGCTCATAAGCCAAGGAGACCCACAGATTACCCTAACAACACTAAGGTGGATTAAACTCCCTCGCACCCGTAACCATCACTATCAAGAATTCACTGTAGGGATGAGGTAGGGGGTCCAAGACAAAAGATTGCATTGGGGCCCATAAGACTTTATTTACACTACTGCACACTATCTATATGTTTACCTTAAAGCGGTTGACCTCTTTAGAAATTCCCCTTTGAGTCACTTGAAAATAAGAGAATACAAAGGGTTCTCCTGCTGGCACCCACATCAACTGTAATTTTCATGTGATCCTTGATGTAAAAGTTCATTTTGTCTGCAGTCTCACCAAAGTTGAAATTGAGCATTATGTAGTGCCCATTAAATCATGTACTACATGATAGGACAGGTCTTACCGAGCAGAAGATGCTTTTTGTAGCACTCTCCATTTTGGAAATGTAACGAGGATCCTAAATAGGGGAAGAAAAAGTATCCAGCACTCCAAGACCTCTTTTCATTAAAAGGTTAACATTTATTCCGGAGATGTACTCCTATTAAAAAGTCCATAATGTACAACATGGAGAGAGTGCAGATGAGGTGGAAAAAATACCAAAAACCTACGAGGTCTATGCCTCTTAGTCATGGTTAAACCGGACAAGACTTTCCGAGCACAAGAAGACTACTCTTCACTTCTGTCCCTGCATCAGATACGTAAGCCATCTACTATACTTTTGTTGGTGAGAACATAGGCTGTGACTATTTGTATTCCCTAAATAGGGGACCTCTAAATAGGCTAAAAATTTCCTCTTAGGGTGTATAAGAATGTTTTTTTCTTCTAAATTAGACAAAACCCAGCATAAAAGTGCCTGTAAAAAGAACTCCCCTTAGACAAGTTTATCATCTATAGCACAGTATGCAGACAATCGGTAGAAGGATAGGACAGGGGCCCTTTAAAGAACACTAGATCTATTTAATTGTCTATGTACCATGGCTTGATCACACAGGTACAATAATAGTGAATCTATCTTGGACTCCCAAGACAGACTGTCAGCTAACTTTAGTATGGAATTACTGCAGACAGAAATCTTTGGGCAGGTGAAAAAAAGAAAAGAGGTGGAGACGAGTAAAGAAGATGCAAAGACATGAACACAAAGAAATAGTGCTGGAGCTAATAGTAAGTTTACTGTCTCACTTCAAGTGCTTCATAATCGTCATTATGGTTTAGTATCTCTCAATATGGTGTGGCTGCTTCTGAATGAGTGAGATAGAGTTGGTTTCTCCATGGGAGACACCATAGAATCTAATATCTAGCCACCAGCAGGAAACCATAGAATTACTGAGGAGTGTTACTTGCTAATTTGTAAGTAATGCGAGGAGCTTTCAAAGAGCCAGGACCTGTGATCCCTTCCCGCTTCCCCGCGGGTGCTAACATCTGCATTTGAAGAGTCACCACCTGTAGGAGCGGTTGTTGGTATTGCATTGTAGGCACATTATTTCTCACAAAGCAGCGTGAATATATACGTTAAGAAAAAAAAGTAACTAATATTCTTGTTATATTTTTTATCTAAACGGTAATGTCATTTTGTATTGTCAGTGTTCCCAGAGTACTACGATATCTTGCATTAGGGTATTGATCCTCTTCGGTCTGAAGATTTTGGGTCTGCAATGAATTAGAATTTATTGTTACCCTGGTTGCAGCCTTGTCACTCCTCTTCGCTCTCAGCTGGACGTGCCTGCATTCAGCACATCTCTCACTTTAATTATTTCATCTTTAGAAGACGGTGATTGATTAGTTTTCTGCTTTCTTTATGGTAAAAGGTAGTTCTACTATTGCTAACGCGTTCAGTCTTTTTTTTTTTTTATCTGCAATAAGCTATTTTGATTAATGAGCCTCTTATTACTGCCTTGTGGGCATCTCATAAAACCACAGAGGAAATAACTGAAGTATCATTAGTTATAGAGGAATTATTCAACTGTGGTTCTACATCAGCGATTAATAGCAGGATTTTAAGAGATCACTCACACTCCTATATACATATAATTCCATCAAGCTTCAGGATCCTATAGTCAAATAAGTTACGCTAAGACTATCGTTATTACAATTATGTAGTATTGTAGGGTTCCGTCAATATCACAAATTCTGTAGTAACCGTCTGCTAGGTCCTCTGTGTAGCTATATGTTATATGTTTTCTCAAGAGAGAGGTAGTCCTTTATCAGGTAGTCTGACTATTTCTGATTGATTCTTTAATTATAGGGAACTCTAACGACAATTCTGTACCACCAAGAAACCCACTACACTGCCAAATGAGTTCAAGAGATGGGCAGACCAAAGCTTTAGAACATTGGCAGATCGTAAAATATCAATCATGAAGCTACAGATGACTAATTTACCATCCATCCAATTTCTTTCTTAAATTGGTACTCCAGTCTGAATCGTTATAGATAAATGCTAAACTGGTGGAGGTCCAGCCGTTGGGACCCCCTACTAGTTGCTACACTATAGGACTGCAGTTCCTATTCTCCAGTTTCCGGATTAAGGTCACTGTGAAAAGAAATATGAAATGAGAGATGGATAAACTTGTACCCCGATGCTCCATTCTGAAGTCTATGCCACTGATCAAAACAGCCAATCACTCCCCTCAACCGTGTCGTCAGCACCATAGACGTTAACTTATCTAGTAAGAATACTCCTTTAAATATCGTCATGGAAGATTTCATACTCATATTTATATCTATACGTAATAAGTGGAAAATCTTAGAATGAACACAACTCTTATTGGAAAGGGTTACTTGCTTTTAAAAGCCTTTGTAAAAGTAGAATAGAAAGTATATATGAGTATAAGTGAAGAAAATAGGTGAAGAGGACCAACACGGTGGCTCAGTGGTTAGCACTGCAGCCTTGCAGCGGTGGAGTCCTGGGGTCAAATCCCGCCAGGAACAACATCTGCAAGGAGTTTGTATGTTCTCCCCGTGTTTGCATGGATTTCCTCCCATTCTACAAAGACATACTGATAGGAAAAAAAATGTACATTGTGATCCCTATATGGGGCTCACAATCTACATTTAAAAAAAAGAAAAAATAGGTGAAGACATTCCAGGAAAACCCTTGACAGATGGCATTTCACACCACAACCTCTGGGTGACCACCCATATAGGACAGATATCACATGAAAAAAATATTGCACAATCACATATTGTTTTCTAAATCTTCTCATCTCACACCATATAGCTCAGAATTTTTAAGGCCAAAAAAAAGGTAAAAATAAAATCACATTTGTATGTGAATAGTTCTTAACCATAGTCAACATAAAATCATTAAAACTATTATGAATCATAACAATCAGATACAATGTAGTAAAAGGGCCTGAAGCCTTGTTTTCATTGTGATCTATTAATCTGTTTCCATGTCCTTAAAATACTGAAGTATTATATTCTAGTGTCTCCATGTTTTCTGTTATATAAGCCTTGACTTCTTATATGCTGCAGCTCATTTGTTATCATAATTTAAACATCTTCAATCATCCTTTTCATAAAAGCAATAATCGAGAATATTTCTTACATTCCTCTTCTAACATGGACAAAGAGGATGACTTAGTGATGTGGACAGGCAAGAAAAACAACACATGGGTAATAAATCTTGTCACACTCCGTTGTTCCCATCAAAATGATTCAAACTAATCTTCATATCCTCTTATTAGTAAGGAAGTTAATGTGCCACTTGTAAGACTGCTCAAGAGCCCGGAGATGTGAGCGGGAGATGCTCCACACTTAGTTACCTGATGTAATGAATTTCACCTTCTACATTATACTTGTAGGGGACACTTGGACACACATCTACTTTAGAATTTTACAGTGAGATGTCAAACTTTACAATTTGATTTACTAAAATTCAATGACAAATTTATTTTGATGGCAATATAGAAAATAAATCATCTGGGCAGCCAACAAACAGTCTCCCGAATTGTTAACAAAAAGGTGAGAATAAAACAAGGGAAATCAGAAGAGCTAAGATGAATAATACAGTATACTCTAGAGACTAGGTGGGAAACCAATATATGAGGATATTTTGGTAAATCTCTAAAACAGCCCTGGGTGCCATGCCTTATACGTAGTCTAATACACACAAAATGCCTCCAAAATAACAACAGTGCTCTATAGGGTTTTTAATAGGAACAGAAACCTTTATGGCGACAAACCCATGACGCAATACTGGGATATTTTTTTTTATGGGTATGCAAATTTACCTGTAAGTGCAATGAGGTGGAAGACTGATTTGAATATTCATAAAAGGTTATTATCTCTGCATTAATTTATAATTTTATGGCCACAATGTGTTTTTTTCTCATAATAAAGCTCTCTATACAGTACTATAATTGGTTTGGATGACATTTTGAACCTCATAGAGACTTCCTTTAAGCTGGCCATACACTAGAGGTTGCCATTCACATTTTGCGATTTATGTGGACCAAAGATCAGGACTAGACAGGTCTGCATAAGCAAGGATCACTGAAAATCTTCAGAACATGTGAAGCAGACACAGAGGTCATGGCCATATGGACACGAATGGTCAACATATGCTACACCAGAAGGATATGTGATTTCTATAAAAGTTTTTATAATGTTAAAAAAATCATAAAGCTCCACAACCATAAATGTCATATGTAATTAGAAAGAAAATCAGGAATAACATAAGATTTGCAATTGAAGAGTCCTTTAGTTTCATTCTGTTTTATCTGTACATATGTGAAAGATCTCCCCTTGATACATTTTGTCACATGGAGTCCTAACAGAGAGACTGGAAAGTGGCAGCAGACATACATGTAATGTATGTATGAACAATGGAGCCCAGAGGTAGTCACTCTTTGTAGCTGCTATTTGACCATATGAACACGGTATGTCCCAAGTGGCCGCTCCCCTCTGTTTCATCCATTTAGACCAATATGACTTATGCAAAAAAAAATATTAAAATAACTTGTTAAGTCTAAAAGATTGACTTTAGAGAAAACAGGGCAAACCCTCAAAGGCAATTTAGGTGAACAGAATTAGGAAGGTGTTGTGGTAGTCCTGATAACATCAATATGATTAAAAACTAGGTCAATCTTAATGGTATAAGCTAATTATACTTAATAATTTAATGCACCTGATTTACTGTAAAACATACATTAACTACCTGAATAAAATGTATTACAAATTGGCTCATTATCAGATAAGCTCAAAATTAATAATTCCTGACAAAAGACACACATTAGAGAAATGCAGCTTTAAAAAAGTGAGACAAATTTGGGCCCCCATTCCATTTTAAAAGGTCTTGAAATGCATACAGCGTCGTATCATTTGGTAATGCCTCAGGTTTGTGAATAGAATAATTTATAAAATCATCAAAAACACAAATCAACATTTTGTAACAACATCAGTATTTTCCTAAGAAATCTTAATTTATTCACTAATAAAGTAAGTATGAACTCCACGCAATCTTTAAAAAATGGTGTTTTTTTAGTATGGTTTTTGACCCCATGGCACATTGCCACAGCACAATGAGAACTGAATAAGGATGTGACTACGGTTAAATTCACATATGTCATAATTTGATGCCATATGGCTAAAACCTCAGCCAACCATACAATAGAGTATATTCAATAGAACTGAAAATTATTGAATACAGTGGAGATCGTTAAGCATTAAAGATGAGCGAGTAGTACTCGATCGAGTAGGTATTCGATTGAACACTACGGTATTCAAAATACTCGTACTCGATTGAGTACCACTCGCTGTTCGAATGTTAAAGTTTGATGCAGAACCAGCATTGATTGGCCGAATGCTATACAGTCGGCCAATCAATGCTGGTTCTTCTCTTACCTTTAGAAGTCTTCTCCGTGCAGCTTCCCCGCGGCGTCTTCCGGCTCTTCATTCACTCTGCCAGGCATCAGGCCTGGGCAGAGCCGACTGCGCATGTCTGCTTGTAGTGTGGGCATGCGCAGTCGGCTCTGCCCAGGCCCGATGCATGGCTGAGTGAATTCAGAGCCGGAAGATGCTGCGGGGACGCTGCAAGGAGAAGACTTCTTGGAGGATCCAGCCCGACCCTCACTCGTGGACTTGGTAAGTATAATTTGATCAAACGTTGCCTACCCCTGAAACGAGCATTTTCCCCCCATAGACTATAATAGGGTTCGATATTCGATTCGAGTAGTCAAATATTGAGGGGCTATTCGAAACGAATATTGAACCTCGAACATTTTACTGTTCGCTCATCTCTATTAAGCATATCTTTCTCAGAAGGGGTCGTCATTTCTGTGCATTATATAGCCCATTGTAATGTTTTTTCCCCTTCTGATCAGTTTAACCCTTCCAGTAATTAAAACAGTTTCAGGCTGAGGCCCCACATTGCAGAAACGTAGCCTTTTTGTTGCAAATTTTGTTGTGGTTTTTTGAGCCAAAGCCAAGAATGGCTACAAAACAATCCACTCCTGTCTTTGGGTCAAAAAAACCACAACAAAATCTGCAACAAAAAAGAAAAGCTGCATTTCTGCAACATGGGGCCTTAGCCTCAAAGTGAAAAACCTCAGTATGGCAGCAGAAGGTATAATGGCACGCAGCCTGGCCAAATTTTTTGGTTGTCTCAAAACAATATCAAGAGAGACACTAAATTTAAAAGGGTTTCCAAAATTGGACATTTGAACAAATGATGGCAATGGTATAAAATACCTAAAGACACATCTTATCATACTTTGTGGGAGTACCAAAGCAGTGGTACTAGAGGGGTGGGGTATTGAATGAGTAGGGGAAGCTTATTTTGTTACCTTACACCATTTTCTGCTTTACCCTAATTTTGTTTGATCTTAAACATTGCATTTAACTTCGTTCTAATTCTAATATAACATATAAAAAGAAACTCAAACTAGCTAGAATCGGTTTACTATTTTTTGTTGATATTACCTTAGACCAGTGCCTCGAATAGACCAACCATAATACAACAGAATCACTTTTAGCTGCCAAAATCATGTTTAACATACGCTATGAAAATCCACATTCTATGTCCATTATGTTACAATTTCTAGAAAACAGAAACTGAACCACAAAATGGGAATCCATGTAATGTCATCAAAGCAGTTTCAAATGAAAAATTAAGCTGGCAGAAAATAAATCCCCCTGGACTATAAAAAGGACCTTTACCTATAAATATTCACGCTTCCGTAAAAACAAACATTGGCAGGCACTAAATTTTATAAAGTTCAATGGCATTGTTACACAGAACATGAAGTTTAATGACATCTTGGGGCATTCTAAAAAATAAAATACAGGAAAAAATGGGTAGAAAAGGACAAGAGAGGAGAGGAGATATAAATATGATGTAGGGATTTATGGTAAGTCACACGGGCAAGGTAAGAGTGGTATTTTTGTCATTATGATCTGAATGCATTTTTCTCCTAACAGATGAGTCTCTATAAGCTTGCGCTTTTGGTGGTCAGAGAAAAGGCTACTACCTTCGTTATCCGTATAAAAGAAAACAACAGGACATCAAACCAAGAGAAAAACAAAAGTAAACCTAAAACACCGGACTATTATCGGAATACGAGATGCAAGCAAAAAGTGAACATAAAGCTGGAAATGTATATGATCATCCAAGCATCTCCACAGCCGTAACATTTCACCCATTCGTTCCACTTCAAAGCTATTACCTTTCAGGATTCAGAAGCAGATGATATTATTTCTGAATGTACAATGACAATATGTAGATAAAGGCGGCAGTGTTGTTTACTGTGATGCGGATGGTAATTTCTCCTCATGTCTCTGGAAAGCACAAACTCCTCACCTAGGCCAATAAATAACTAACGCAATGGAGGTGGGTTTGTGTACATAAAAGCATTAAAAGGATTAGCTGAGATGTAAAAAAAATAAATCAGTGAAAAAATAGCAAATATCAGAGAATTGAAAACAAAATGAAACAAAAAAAGCCCCCCAAAAACTAGATATTACTCATCTGTTCAGTCCTCTGCTACCGGTCTCTGTTTACTGGCCTGCAGTGATGGCACATGCACACAATTCTTGTATCTGACCAGTGACCTTCGCAATGAAGATAGCTTGTATTATACGACAGTCATGTGATTGGCTGCAGTGGTCACAATGATTGCGCTGCAGTTCAGTTAGCAGAGACTGGTAGGGTATACCATAGTGCTGACGGATTGAACAGAGACTGGCATGTTATACCAAAGTGCTGAGGCACTGAAGAGAAACTGGTAGGGTATACCATAGTGCTGAGAGATTAAACAGAGACTGGTAGGGTATACCACAATGCTGAGAGACTGAATAGAGACAGGCATGTTATACCACAGTGCTGAGGGATTGAACAGACACTGGCATGTTATACCACAATGATGACAGACTGAACAGAGACTGGCAGGGTATGCTACAGTACTGAGGGACTGAAAAGAGACTGGCAGGGTATACCACAGTAGTCAGGGATTGAACAGAGACTGGCAGGGTATACCACAGTACTGAGGGATTGAAAAGAGACTGGCAGGGTATACCACAGTAGTCAGGGATTGAACAGAGACTGGCAGGGTATACCACAGTAGTGAGGGATTGAAAAGAGACTGGCAGGGTATACCACAGTAGTCAGGGATTAAACAGAGACTGGTAGGGTATACCACAGTAGTCAGGGATTGAACAGAGACTGGCAGGGTATACCACAGTAGTGAGGGATTGAACAGAGACTGGCAGGGTATACCACAGTAGTGAGGGATTGAACAGAGACTGGCATACCTCCCAACCGTCCCGATTTCCGCGGGACAGTCACGATTTGGGTGACATGTCCCGCAGTCCCGGTTGGAGGGAGGTATGTCCCGATTTCAACTCAGATCTGCGTCCAGAGGACGCAGATCTGAGTTGAACACACAAGCGGCTGAAGGAAGGAGCTGACACAGGTCAGCTCCTCGCTTCGCCGCTGCCCGCCTCTCTCCTTGACACATGCGGCTGAAGCTGCTCGCTTGCTCGCTTCGCCGCTGCGTCTCTCTCTCGCTGACACATGCGGCTGAAGCGAGGAGCTGACCTGTGTCAGCTCCTCGCTTCACTGCTGCCACCGGCTCCTGGCTTGTAGACGCGATGTACAAGCCAGGAGCCGGCGGCAGCAGCGAAGCGAGGAGCTGACACAGGTCAGCTCCTCGCTTCAGCCGCATGTGTCAGCGAGAGAGAGACGCAGCGGCGAAGCGAGCACGCGAGCAGCTTCAGCCGCATGTGTCAGGGAGAGAGGCGGGCAGCGGCGAAGCGAGGAGCTGACCTGTGTCAGCTCCTTCCTTCAGCCGCATGTGTCGGCGGGCAGAGAGCGGCGAGGGAGCGGAGGAGAAGGTAAGTTTAATGTGGAGGTGGAACGTGAATCTGGGGGCAGATGAAGGAGAGGACGGCATGACATTGGGGCAGAGATGGGGGACATGAATCTGGGGGCAGAGATGGAGGGGACATGAATTTGGGGGCAGAGATGGAGGGACATGAATCTGGGGGCAGAGATGGAGGGGACATGAATTTGGGGGCAGAGATGGAGGGACATGAATCTGGGGGCAGAGATGGAGGGACAGGAATCTGGGGGCAGAGATGTGGGACATGAATCTGGGGGCAGAGATGGAGAGGACATGAATCTGGGGGCAGAGATGTGGGGACATGAATCTGGGGGCAGAGATGTGGGGACATGAATCTGGGGGCAGAGATGGAGAGGACATGAATCTGGGGGCAGAGATGGAGGGACATGAATCTGGGGGCAGATGAAGGGTGTATATGAAACTGGGGGAGAGGTAGAGGGGGGACATATAATTTACGGGTGACTGTAGGAGGATTATACTGTGTGCGGGCACATGAAAAATTAACGAGTGGGCGGAGTCAACACAAAAGTGGGTGGGGCTAAATTTGCCGTGGCGCGCTACGCGCGCCGCACATTTTGTCCCTCTTCAGGTTCTTCAAAAGTTGGGAGGTATGGAGACTGGCAGGGTATACCACAGTAGTCAGGGATTGAACAGAGACTGACAGGGTATACCACAGTAGTGAGGGATTGATCAGAGACTGGTAGGGTATACCACAGTAGTCAGGGATTGAACAGAGACTGGCAGGGTATACCACAGTAGTGAGGGATTGAACCGAGACTGGCAGGGTATACCACAGTAGTGAGGGATTGAACAGAGACTGGCAGGGAATACCACAGTAGTGAGGGATTGAACAGAGACTTTTCAGACTTAGTCATTTTATAAGTAGCTCACATGCTGAAAAAGTATGCGCACCCCTGCTCTAGATGGCAATGTGTGTTAGGACACTGATGATCTTGGTTTATTGCTGTGTGATCTAACACTATTAGGTATGTTACTATGTATCTCTTCTCCAGTCTATTATATTTTATGTAGTTTTTTAATCTTCATGAAATAGTGTCTTGGCTTTGAAAAACAGAAACATCTGTCAGACTTATGCTTGCATTACTTGCATAATAAAATCTTCAAAATTCCATATCTTATATGTACATCTTAGAAATTATTGAGCAAAGACATTTCTCAAGATACACAACAGTTAGAATTATTCATGCAAGAAAGTAGTATAAGATGCCTGCAGACCCTTCATGTTACATTTATATAGTTAGAGGCAAAATAAAATATTGTAAAATACTAAAAACTAAAGCGTATTAAGTTAAATTCAGTTTTAGAATTGTTTACTGTTTGACACGTAAATGGCTTTGGAAAAACTGGGATTACATTTAGCATTACTCTGGAGTTCTTACTTCTTATAATAGGTTTCTATTCGATCTAAATGTAGCTTTTAGAACATGCTTATGGTCAGTTAACAGGCAAAGCCTGAGATAACCTTTCAGTTATTAGCCACTAGAGATGAGCGAACACTAAAATGTTCGAGGTTCGAAATTCGATTCGAACAGCCGCTCACTGTTCGAGTGTTCGAATGGGTTTCGAACCCCATTATAGTCTATGGGGAACATAAACTCGTTAAGGGGGAAACCCAAATTCGTGTCTGGAGGGTCACCAAGTCCACTATGACACCCCAGGAAATGATACCAACACCCTGGAATGACACTGGGACAGCAGGGGAAGCATGTCTGGGGGCATAAAAGTCACTTTATTTCATGGAAATCCCTGTCAGTTTGCGATTTTCGCAAGCTAACTTTTCCCCATAGAAATGCATTGGCCAGTGCTGATTGGCCAGAGTACGGAACTCGACCAATCAGCGCTGGCTCTGCTGGAGGAGGCGGAGTCTAAGATAGCTCCACACCAGTCTCCATTCAGGTCCGACCTTAGACTCCGCCTCCTCCGGCAGAGCCAGCGCTGATTGGCCGAAGGCTGGCCAATGCATTCCTATGCGAATGCAGACTTAGCAGTGCTGAGTCAGTTTTGCTCAACTACACATCTGATGCACACTCGGCACTGCTACATCAGATGTAGCAATCTGATGTAGCAGAGCCGAGGGTGCACTAGAACCCCTGTGCAAACTCAGTTCACGCTAATAGAATGCATTGGCCAGCGCTGATTGGCCAATGCATTCTATTAGCCCGATGAAGTAGAGCTGAATGTGTGTGCTAAGCACACACATTCAGCACTGCTTCATCAAGCCAATACAATGCATTAGCCAGTGCTGATTGGCCAGAGTACGGAATTCGGCCAATCAGCGCTGGCCAATGCATTCTATTAGCCCGATGAAGTAGAGCTGAATGTGTGTGCTAAGCACACACATTCAGCACTGCTTCATCAAGCCAATACAATGCATTAGCCAGTGCTGATTGGCCAGAGTACGGAATTCGGCCAATCAGCGCTGGCCAATGCATTCTATTAGCCCGATGAAGTAGAGCTGAATGTGTGTGCTAAGCACACACATTCAGCACTGCTTCATCAAGCCAATACAATGCATTAGCCAGTGCTGATTGGCCAGAGTACGGAATTCGGCCAATCAGCGCTGGCTCTGCTGGAGGAGGCGGAGTCTAAGGTCGGACCTGAATGGAGACTGGTGTGGAGCGATCTTAGACTCCGCCTCCTCCAGCAGAGCCAGCGCTGATTGGCCGAATTCCGTACTCTGGCCAATCAGCACTGGCTAATGCATTGTATTGGCGTGATGAAGCAGTGCTGAATGTGTGTGCTTAGCACACACATTCAGCTCTACTTCATCGGGCTAATAGAATGCATTGGCCAGCGCTGATTGGCCGAATTCCGTACTCTGGCCAATCAGTGCTGGCCAATGCATTCTATTAGCTTGATGAAGCAGAGTGTGCACAAGGGTTCAAGCGCACCCTCGGCTCTGATGTAGCAGAGCCGAGGCTGCACAAGGGTTCAAGCGCACCCTCGGCTCTGATGTAGGAGAGCCGAGGGTGCACTTGAACCCTTGTGCAGCCTCGGCTCTGCTACATCAGAGCCGAGGGTGCGCTTGAACCCTTGTGCACACTCTGCTTCATCAAGCTAATAGAATGCATTGGCCAGCGTTGATTGGCCAATGTATTCTATTAGCCTGATGAAGTAGAGCTGAATGTGTGTGCTAAGCACACACATTCAGCTCTACTTCATCGGGCTAATAGAATGCATTGGCCAGCGCTGATTGGCCAGAGTACGGAACTCGACCAATCAGCGCTGGCTCTGCTGGAGGAGGCGGAGTCTAAGATCGCTCCACACCAGTCTCCATTCAGGTCCGACCTTAGACTCCGCCTCCTCCAGCAGAGCCAGCGCTGATTGGCCGAATTCCGTACTCTGGCCAATCAGCACTGGCTAATGCATTGTATTGGCTTGATGAAGCAGTGCTGAATGTGTGTGCTTAGCACACACATTCAGCTCTACTTCATCGGGCTAATAGAATGCATTGGCCAATCAGCGCTGGCCAATGCATTCTATTAGCGTGAACTGAGTTTGCACAGGGGTTCTAGTGCACCCTCGGCTCTGCTACATCAGATTGCTACATCTGATGTAGCAGTGCCGAGTGTGCATCAGATGTGTAGTTGAGCAAAACTGACTCAGCACTGCTAAGTCTCTGCATTCGCATAGGAATGCATTGGCCAGCCTTCGGCCAATCAGCGCTGGCTCTGCCGGAGGAGGCGGAGTCTAAGGTCGGACCTGAATGGAGACTGGTGTGGAGCGATCTTAGACTCCGCCTCCTCCAGCAGAGCCAGCGCTGATTGGCCGAATTCCGTACTCTGGCCAATCAGCACTGGCTAATGCATTGTATTGGCTTGATGAAGCAGTGCTGAATGTGTGTGCTTAGCACACACATTCAGCTCTACTTCATCGGGCTAATAGAATGCATTGGCCAATCAGCGCTGGCCAATGCATTCTATTAGCGTGAACTGAGTTTGCACAGGGGTTCTAGTGCACCCTCGGCTCTGCTACATCAGATTGCTACATCTGATGTAGCAGTGCCGAGTGTGCATCAGATGTGTAGTTGAGCAAAACTGACTCAGCACTGCTAAGTCTCTGCATTCGCATAGGAATGCATTGGCCAGCCTTCGGCCAATCAGCGCTGGCTCTGCCGGAGGAGGCGGAGTCTAAGGTCGGACCTGAATGGAGACTGGTGTGGAGCGATCTTAGACTCCGCCTCCTCCAGCAGAGCCAGCGCTGATTGGTCGAGTTCCGTACTCTGGCCAATCAGCGCTGGCCAATGCATTCTATTAGCCCGATGAAGTAGAGCTGAATGTGTGTGCTTAGCACACACATTCAGCTCTACTTCATCAGGCTAATAGAATACATTGGCCAATCAGCGCTGGCCAATGCATTCTATTAGCTTGATGAAGCAGAGTGTGCACAAGGGTTCAAGCGCACCCTCGGCTCTGATGTAGCAGAGCTGAGGGTGCACAAGGGTTCAAGTGCACCCTCGGCTCTCCTACATCAGAGCCGAGGGTGCGCTTGAACCCTTGTGCAGCCTCGGCTCTGCTACATCAGAGCCGAGGGTGCGCTTGAACCCTTGTGCACACTCTGCTTCATCAAGCTAATAGAATGCATTGGCCAGCACTGATTGGCCAGAGTACGGAATTCGGCCAATCAGCGCTGGCCAATGCATCCCTATGGGAAAAAGTTTATCTCACAAAAATCACAATTACACACCCGATAGAGCCCCAAAAAGTTATTTTTAATAACATTCCCCCCTAAATAAAGGTTATCCCTAGCTATCCCTGCCTGTACAGCTATCCCTGTCTCATAGTCACAAAGTTCACATTCTCATATGACCCGGATTTGAAATCCACTATTCGTCTAAAATGGAGGTCACCTGATTTCGGCAGCCAATGACTTTTTCCAATTTTTTTCAATGCCCCCAGTGTCGTAGTTCCTGTCCCACCTCCCCTGCGCTGTTATTGGTGCAAAAAAGGCGCCAGGGAAGGTGGGAGGGGAATCGAATTTTGGCGCACTTTACCACGTGGTGTTCGATTCGATTCGAACATTGCGAACACCCTGATATCCGATCGAACATGTGTTCGATAGAACACTGTTCGCTCATCTCTATTAGCCACAAATGTTTGGGAACATTCTCTGCTCATGTTTTACATGGGAAGTTCATTTAATATCCGTACAGAGAGATAAGGTCACCTATAGGTGTGGACTCTGGGTGCTCTATTATGGTTATTTTACTGTAAATGGTAGAATTTTTAATTCTCCAGATGTTATGGTTGAGTTACGGCACATTCTTGTGGTCCTACTTTTTATTGATACAATTCATACTCATTTCATGTATAAGAATTTTCTTAATGTTCTGCCAATTTAAATGCTTTTATAGTCAAGTCAGTTGACAGGTTTAAGATATGTCTATAAGACATGCGACATACAAAGCTAACACCTGGTGGTGGGAATTTTAGTTATGGTGAATACAATATGGTGAATTTGTTGCTGAAATGTCTGAGAGGGGCTTGTAGAGAGACCAATATAACCTAATTCAGAATGTTATAGATTTTCAATCGCAGACAGTCCTGGAAGGACGCTATATCTCCCCCAGAGTCCTCTCATATGTCTGGTGAGTGAAGGCTTCAATAGCTGTAGTAAGGCATATGTCAGTACTAACCTCTTCTCATCCTACTGCAGGAAGGAGCTTTCATGTACAGGTGGGAACAGTTAGGCCTAATCACAGGCCTATAAAGCCTCTCCAGACTTCTGTCCTGGGCAGTTCCTGGGGGAGAGTGGTGGAGCCAGGTCCTGTCCATCCAAACTGAAAACTGGTGAGACCAGTGGGTGCTCCACAGCTTGTATTTCTTATTGACGTAAAACAAGAAGAAAAAATGCAGCCCACTTACTTTTGTGAATCTTTTTCTGCTCTCTTCCTTTGGAGATGTATATAGTCCCGTGGCTCTCAGGACGAAGGAAGCACGGAATTCAATCCCACCGGCTATGGGTCATATTATAGGAAATCCAAAAACATAAAAAATTCCAGCTTTCAACCGTGGTCCTTGTAAAACGTAGCGTTTATTCCAGTATTAAAAAACACACATGTTCACAAGCCATATCGTCTCCTAGGTGTATCCATTCCTTACATAGACTCGCTGACGCGTTTCGAAGGCTACGACTAAGAAGACTATATGTCTTCGAAACGCGTCAGAGAGTCTATGTAAGGAATGGATACACCTAGGAGACGATATGGCTTGTGAACATGTGTGTTTTTTAATACTGGAATAAACGCTACGTTTTACAAGGACCACGGTTGAAAGCTGGAATTTTTTATGTCTTTGGATTTCCTGTATTTCTTATTGATTTGTTTTGTCCGTGTGGTTGAAGCAAGCCACACGTATAAACAGAGTGCTTCTGTGTAGTTAGTCGCCTAGCCGGGCAGGTATTTGTGTTTCTGTTTTTGCCTGAAGTAAAGGCCTGTTTTGTTTGCCAACACCTTTTTTTTTTGCAAAATAAACACACAGGGCTAAAACCCTGTTTAAACTGATTTTGGTGTCTGTCTCTGACTGTCTGGGTCCGCTGCTGCTACCGCTGAGCCTACCTCCCCCACAATATATATACACACACACACACTAAAGAGAGACTTCAAGAAATAACATTTATGGTGTACTCTACTGTATGCCAAGCACTTTGCGTTAACATAAATGGATCCCTTCCTGCTCCGTCATACTTCTATGTCGCATGTAGCCAACACTCAGTGTTGTAACAGTATGGTGCATCAATGCAGCAGGCACAGGAGCTTTACCCCTTAGATTACATCTGGTTTCCAGTTGGGACCCAGAAATACCGTAACTGCTGGAGTCAGAAACTTCAAGATTAACCCTGAGGCGGTACAGTAGCTCAGTGGTTAGCACTGCAGCCTTGCAGAACTGGGTTTGAATCCAACCAAGGACAACATCTGGAGGAGTTTGTATGTTCTTCCCGTGTTTGCGTGGGTTTCCTCCCACACTCTAAAGACATACTTATAGGGAAAAAAAACCCACAACATTTCAAGATTAAACCCTCAAATTCTATAATCAATCTTGATCATGACACCTATGTGGTTGGGGAGCCCCTTTTTTCATGCCCTTGGCATCCCCGCAGAGACCTTGACTGCACTAAAAAAAAAATCAAGGGCAAGCAGCAAGCACATGAGAAAATAAATAGAAGGTAAGAAGCGACTACAGATGCTGACTTACACAAGATTTTTGAGCTTATGGCTGGATTTCTACTTTAAGCCTGACAGCACTGACCTGGCAATAGCAGCGGTTTCAGATTATCCAGGACAATGAGCTAATAAAGACTTAAGTGTCACTAATTCATTAATATAGAACATCACATTTTACCTCTGGACTATACGTTTAGATTTTGGCTATACTGATGCCTGAACACTGACAGAAATCCCCCAATGCCAGTCTATTCCAGTATGTAATAAAGACTGGCACTGCTTGCCTTGTCAGATGCTTTCCTGGAAAACGATACAGAACAGACTATCTTCTGAAATATTGCTAAATTACCCTTGTAACCTTCTCAATATCAGAAGCAGAATTTCAGAAATCTTTCTTCTTACCACAATGTTAAACTATGTGATTACAGAGTTGTAACAAATATACTGAAATATCACGGCAGAAGTGGAGGAGGACTGGAAGTGATAAAACAATTGGTAGATTTTTGATCTACAACACATATTTTATATACTGAAGAAATATGCAATGCATCCATGTCAGAAACTATATATGCTTGCCAGTTATATTACTACCTGCACTCCCAGCTTTTAGGGGTAAATCCACACAATATATATCTCCTATCTGTTTCATAGGTTACTCTTGGCTTGTCCTATCAGTTATTAAAGAAATGGCTCTGAATATATAACCATACAGTCCCGTGCAAAAGTGTAGGCAGGTGAAGAAAATGCTACAAGGCAAGAACACTTTCATAATAGAAGTGTTAGTAGTTTATCTTTGTCAATTAACAAAATAGAGAGAAATTTAAATCCCATCAATATTTGGCATGCCCTCCATTTGGAGGAGGTGTCCTGGAAGTGATGACAAGGAGCCCACAGTACATGGCTTAAAGGAAGTCTTTCAGAAGTGAATTGGCTATAAACCAATAATAACAAGACCTTGTAGAGGTCACTTCCAAATAGGACTATGATGTTCAGCTTTGGAGCCCCATTATCATTTAGGGTATGTTCACACATCAGTATGCCATCTGTCCGTTTGAATTCAGTTTGACACTTCAAAACGGACTGATGCACATACTGATTGTATACGGACACCTTTTTATGCTGATAAGGGCTCATTCACATCTGCATTGTGCACTCTGTACTTGAGGTTTCCGTTTCCTGCCAAAACAGAGCAGGAGACGGAAACCTGCAGGAGACTTTCTCACCCATTTATTTGAATGGGTGAGAAAGATGTCCGGCTGTGAGCGGCGGAGAGAGTTTTATGCTCTCCGCCACGAAACCGGGTTTTATAATCCGGACACAGAGTAGGACATGCAGTACTCTGTGTCCGGATCAAAAAGTCCGGTTTCGCGTCGGAGAGCATAAAACGCTCACCGCCGCTCACGGCTGGACCTGGCATTCAGAAGACGGAAAGCACAGAACGGACAGATGAACGCAGGTGTGAACCTAGCGTAAGCAAATGCTGTCCCTCCCCTAGAGGAGAGATAAGGGGATTAAAAGTAGCAATTGTAAACAGAGTAGAGATAAGGAGGACATAGGGACATTTATTATATCTCCTTATCTCTACTCTGTTTACAATTGCTACTTTTAATCCCCTTATCTGTCCTCTAGGGGACTGAGAACTTTGCTATCAGCATAAAAAGGTGTCAGGGCTCGTTCACATTTGCGTTCTGCTCTCCGTACTGCAGGTTTCCGTTTCCTGCATAAAACAGAGCAGGATACGGAAACCTGCAGGACTCTTTCATACCCATTCATTTGAATGGGTGAGAAAGATGTCCGGCCGTGAGCGGCGGGGAGCGTTTTATGCTCTCCGCCGCGAAACCAGGTTTTATAATCTGGACACAGAGTCGGACATGCAGTACTCTGTGTCTGGATTTTAAAAAACGGTTTTGCGGCGGAGAGCATAAAACGCTCCCCGCCGCTCACAGCCGGACCCGGTCTGTGGTTTCCGTCTTCTGGCATGCAGAAGACGGAAACCACAGAACGGAGACCCTGAACGCAGGTGTGAACCTAGTGTCAGTATACAATCAGTATATGTATCAGTCCGTTTTGAAGTGTCAAACTGAATTCAAACGGACGGATGGCATACTGATGTGTGAACACAGCATTAAACTGATGCTTCATTGTACAAATGAAGAGAAAAAAAAAAATTTTTTTGGGACCCAACTAAGCTTGCCTGAACGTCAGTCTCAGCTCTAGATTCTGGGGCACATGAATACAACGGGGATTTATTATTATTATTATTTATTTATTCACAGAGCACCATTAATTAAATGGTTCTGTACATTATTATATTAATTTTATGTTTCAGTACATTATTATATTAATTCCATGGTGCTGTACATTATTGTATTAATTCCATGGTTCTGTACATTATTATATACATTTTATGTTTCTGTACATTATTATATTAGTTCCATGGTGCTATATATTATTATGGTGCTGTGCATTTGGGAGTTTACATATGGTACACAAAATATACAAAACAAACAATACTAACAGTGACCAACTGGCACAGTGGGATAAAGGGCCCCGGCTGCAATGGCTTACAGACTATGAGATTAATATGAAAATGGCTCTCCAAAGATGAACAACAGAAAATGTGGAAGCTGTACTGTGATTAGGCATATAACCAAATTACTGCTGACAGAGTCGAGAAAACTATCCAGCGCCTCTTCTTCCTTGTCCTATCACGTCTTCTTCAAAAAGCACCAACTGTGCATGTCCGTTGCCATTTTCCTGTGGCCAAACAGGAAAGAAGAGTAGGAGGTGATGAACAAGAAGAAGGCAGAGCTGTACAGTTTTCTCACAGAACAGGGGAAGCCCCCAGTGCGGTTTGTGTGCTGGGGACTGCCCCCAGTGCTGCGAGAAAACTAATTAGCATATGGACAAAAAATGGGATATCTAAGGAACAGAAGTGTGGAGAAGACATGTAAAGGTAGGGGAAGAATAGCCTCTCTTATTCTTACGTGAGAGTTTAGCTTAAAATGGGATTCTAATGATAGAATCCCTTTAACTGAAAAAAGGGATTTTTGTGTACTCACCTGTAAAATCCTTTTCTCGTTGTTTCACTGGGGGACACAGCACCTTGGGTATAGACCTGGTCACTAGGAGGCGGACACTAGGGAAATTAAGGCAGTTGGCTCCGCCCACACAGGCTATACCCTCTCACTGACGGTGCACTCAGGCAGTTTTGAACCACAGCAGTAGGAGAGAGTCCAAAAACAAGAAAAAACGAACATGGAACCAACAACCACGAACAAAGTGGACACCAGGGGGGGCTAAGTAGCCAGAGGATTAAAAAAAAATCCTCTGGCTGCTTTAGTGATTCTCTACACAGCGTGGATTCTAACAATTGTTAGATTCCATGCTGTATAGTGAATAGGTTTGCTTTTAAAATCCGATCTCTGATTAATAAAAAAAAATCCCTTTGACTTGCATTGGGATCGGAATTGGGATCGAGATCGGGTTCGAATGAAAAATGATTGGAAATCGGATTTTAAAATCGATCCTGAAAAGTCAAGATCGGCTTAACCCTAGTGAGTACACAAAAATCCCTTTTTTTTTTTTCCAATGCAGATAGTGAGCCCCACATAGAGCACACAATGTACATTTTTCCCTATCAATATGTCTTTTTTGGAATATGGGATGGAAACCCACGCAAACACAAGGAGAACATACTCCTTGCAGATGATTTTTTACCCTTGGCGGGATTTGAACACCAGTACTCCAGCGCTGCAAGGCTGCAATGCTAACCACTGGCACCCCAAGCACCAGAAGTAAGTCCAGACAAAAATAAAAAATAAAAACGGTGTAAGACAGAAAGACCTGACTCAGGTCGTGACTGCCTCTTATGACACTAGTTTAAAAACTGCCTGAGTGCACTGTCAGTGAGAGGGTATAGCATGTGTGGGCGCAGCCAACTGCCTTCATTTCCCTAGTGTCCGCCTCCTAGTGACCAGGTCTATTCCCAAAGTGCTGCGTCCCCCAGTGAAATATTGCGAGAAATAAATATAATAATCATACTCACTTTTCCCTGATTCCTCCCAGCATGGTTTGGTCCTACTGGTCCGTTGTTATCCTCTGGTGGAAGTCCCCGTCACAGGTGACCACTGAGGACAATCAGTGCCCTCGGTGAAGGACACGTGATGTCACAACATGTGAGGTCCAGGGTTCCTTCCTGAGGTCGCTGATTGGCTTCAGTGGTCACGTGACTGTTGAAGATAATCAGCGGCCTCAGGATGGGACCTGGGACGTCACAATCTTCAAGAAGTTTCACTTCAACAAGACACCGGAGCAGCAAGACCTGACCACGCTGGGAGGACACACCGGTGCACCAGGTGAGTATGATTTTTTTTTTTTTCCACCTCCCCAGGTTAATTTATTGTTTTGTCCACACAACCTCTAAGTTCATTATCATTATTATACAGAAATACCTAATTATTAATATTTACTTGGGTTTTTGTAACAATTTTTTTTTAGAATTTTCAAATATAGTGGAGTAGAACTTTAAGATATATTTTCTTTCCTAAAAGCAGCAGAAATATATTTTTTTCTGGTGTATATGAAGGCATAAATTGAAAACCTCAGATATCTGGAATGTAGCTGGTAAAGTGATCTAAAATGTCATCTTGATCTGCACTTTCCTGATTTAGAGAAAGTATTAAACTACAACCATGGATCAGTTGTTGTTCGAGATATCCTTTTAAAAAGTCGCTAGTGATATATCATAAAGTGAAAAATGAACGAAAACATTTATTAGAAAACCCAATACCCAGGAGCATATTGCCCAAGACACAGGAAATTTGTTGAACTGGTTAATAAACAAAATGCTACAATAATTGAGATGTATCACTTATATATAAGCCCTAGGTTACATAAACTCCAGGCATGCTATTTGCATATACTGTTATATGTTGAGTGAATTTTGGATATTACAATGTTACTCAGGAATTATGCACATTTTTAATTAACTCTTAGATTTTTTTTATCTGATCAAATGACAATCATTCAGTTCAAGCAGCTACTATGTATATAGAGTCCGTATCATGGTGAATGTAATCAAATCCATAGGACTCCATCTTAGGCCTGGTTCACATCTGCGTTCGATATTCCGTTCAGGTAGTCCACTTGGGGACCCCCCCCCCCCCCCCAATTGGAATACCGAACACATTAAAAAGCGGTGAGAAATGAAAGCACACGGACCCAAAAGACTATAATGAGGTCCATGTGTTTTCTGCGCGGTGTTTGAACTACTTGAACTAGAAACCACACGGACACCACTATAGTCTATAGGATCCTTGTGGTTTCTTAGCTAACCGCTTTTTAATGTGTATAGGTTTCCATTCGAGGGTCCCCAAGTGGACTCCCCGAACGGAATACCAAATGCAGATGTGAACCAGGCCTTAGTTCCTTATAATAAAAGCTCTAGGATATATAATATAAGGTTTGCCAAATGTCTGCTCAATCTAAACTTCTTCAACTGCAATTCTAGTTTCCTCATACATATGTTATAGTATTGTTCCTCCACTAGTTTTCAACAAGAACATGTCGTGATCACAGTGCTCATTGATGTATTTCTTTGGAGCATGGCTCATAGGGAGGTATTGCATAAAACATGCACAAAAATTACCTAAAACAGCTGGACAAGAGGTGACAGTGTCAGACACAAATGTCTAAAATGTGACAAATGTATCATACACCATGAGCCACGTCATAAATTTGGCACATCCCAAAACAGTATTAATACATCCTCAGCACAGTCTTCTCTCGAGTAACTTACTTAGCTAGAAATTATATCTTTAAATGTTATTGGACCCAATATCCCCCCCCCCCTTTTTTAGAGCTTTAGGGAGTTATATAACTGCTCAGGTATGTACAAATACTACCTTATTCTGCCACTAATGGTGTTACCATGCCAATCTGATGGATGAGTCGTGACTGAGTAATAAGGGGCATTCAGGGAATAATAGATTACCTCATTTATCAGACAAAGAATAACTGATAGACTGGTGGGGGACAGACCGTTAGGGCATTTATCAATAACAAGAATGAGGGTCCAATTGCCCCCGTTTGAATGAGGTGGCAGTTCTGTTTGTTTGCTGCCAGTTTGTTGCCTACTCTTCTTTATAGACTACAGCATTTGACCATCTCTGGAGGTCCCAAAGAACTGAATGGAGCAACAGTGTGCATGCATTACTAATAGAGATGAGCGAGTACTGTTCGGATCAGCCGGCAGCACGCTCAATAGAAATGAATGGATGCACCTGGTACTTCCGCTTTGACGTCGGCCGGCCGCTTAACCCCCCGCGTGTCGGCTACGTCCATTCATTTCTATGCGAGCGTGCTGTTCGGATCGGCTGATCCGAACAGTACTCGTTCATCTCTACTTACTATAGCTCCATTCAAATGGAGGGGAACTAAACCCCCTACACCTTTTCTGATCAGTCAGCAAAAGTTATAAACAGGGTCCCTACTGTACAGTATACCATTGATAATACTGGCATCTTATGTAGCAGGAGAACCTTGTGGCCCTCCTAGACACCAGGGCCTGGAGGTTACTGCTACCTCTAGACCTCTCCCACTCATGATGATTGACATTCCTACACTATCTTCCTATGCATTACAACACTGGCAACAAGTATGTGGCATCTAGTATGATGCTAGTCACCAGGGGTGTAACTTGAAGGTGTTCAGAGGGTGCAGTCACACTGGGGCCCAGGAGCCTTAGGGGCCCATATGCACTGGTATCAGTACTGAGATTGCAGCTTCCATCTGGCCCATAAGCCAAGGAGACCCACAGATCACCCGAACCACACTAAGGCTGATTAAACTCATTATCACCAGTACCTATCACTATTAAGAATCCGCTGTAGGGATGAGATAGGGAGCCCCGGAGAAAAAATTGCACCAGGGCCCACAAGACCTTGGTTACACCACTGCTAGTCACTTTTCTCCCTGGATGTTCCTTGTTTGCTGTAGTCCAGTGATGTGGTCAGCACAGTGCGCCATCTATATTGCTTTCAGTGTACGTAAATCCAATGTGCTCCACAGAAAAATGTGCTTATGAAAGCAGTCTTTGGAGGAAGCTTTCATATGGTTTAATTGGGGTGGAAGGGAATGATCACCAAAAAAAGTAACATTTTTAAGAGGTGGTCTTCTCAAAGGGGTGGTTTTACAATAGTGAGGGTACACAGTGAGGGTAGAAAAATCCATACCTTAAACCTTAGAGAATATTGGGGAAACCTAACAGTCAAGTATCCAAACCCAACCATGTACCAAATTATATTAAGGTTCTCCTTGTAAATGCAGAGGACCTATATTTTAAAGTCTTACTGCAGGTCCTTTCCAGAGGGATAAGAATCGAAAAACAAGGCACTTATGTTCTGTACAATGGTTGAGTAGTGGTTTTGAAGTCTAAAGCAGTGTTTCTAAATGGAACTGCTTATTATAAAACAATCTTAAACAGCAGCAGGTAAAATGCAGCCTGGAGCCTGTACCGCACAATGTGACAGCAGTCTACTTAGGAGATGAATGAGGCTATCCTATTGATAAGGTCGCAGTCAATCTAAGGTAGACCTTTTTAAATTAGCAAAATGTTACGGTACTTTAGTAAGTGTCACAGCAGGTCCGTCCCTTTGAAAAATGTCTGATGCTGAAGGAAAACTGTTTTCAAACAAAAAGAAAAGATTTATTTTAAAAAAATTGTATTTATGGGTCGTGGAGAAATGTTGGATTTATCATTTATCAGCTTCTGGGCCAGGTAATCACCCCAGAAATAATTTCACAGTCTCGCAGTTCGCTGCTCATTTATCAGTTGTCTGGATAAGTTCTTATGGTCAGATTTATTGCAACATGAATCTGGTATTTTACCACTTACATAAGGATACGATTCTTTTTGTTTACACGTAATGGGGCAGATTTACTAATCCTGTCTAAGATATAGACAATGCAGTCTTAGACTAGACAATATTACTATGTGGCAGGTTTACTACAGAGGATAATAATGTATAATAAAACTGGAGCATCTTTAAAGTGCCTAAAATAAATTTAGAATATCTACTATTTGACTTACTCTGTGCCAGAATATGGACAAATTTCACATAAATTTTTCTTATGCCATGCTCCCTTTTCAGTATCCCACACACCTTTCCTAATAAATCACTCCTTTGAAAAGATGCAATTCTGGGATATTTAGTGCAGTAAACTCATCCTAACGCTCTCTTGTAGCATTCATAGTTATTCTGAATAAATAGCATTTGTTAGGCCTGGTTCACATCTGTGTTCAGTATTCTGTTCAGGGATTCTGCCTGGGAACCCACCAAACGGAATACCAAATGCATTGTCAAGCAGAGGTAACAAAGTACACAGATCCCATAAGACTATATTGGGGTCCTTGTGTTTTCCGCACGGAACATGCGGAGAGAAAAGTAAATTTCATGAACTACTTTCCTCTCTGCATGACTCGTGCGGACACCGCGTGGAAAACATACGGATCCCAATATTGTCTATGGGGTCCCTGTGCTTTCATTGCTCACTGCTTGTCAATGCATTCGGTATTCCATTTGGGGGGTTTCCAGGTGGACTCCCCTAACGTAATACTGAACACAGATGTGAACCAGGCCTCACTCACTCTAATGCTAAATTAGGATGAGGGAATGGGAAAATTGTGAACAGACCCTCTACAGCAGGAGACAATGCCTATATACAGGTATCCATATACCAGATATATACAACTCCCAAGTAGGGTTTTTATTTATTTATTTTAATGGAGCGGTAAAATTCACCAATTTGTATAAAGAAAATGTCACATGTATACATTATTACAATTACAGCTATACCATGTATGTATATATTTGTTTGGGAGAAGCATTTATGAAACACTGTTTTTATAATACGTGATATGCTTTACGTCTCATAGGTATGTAGGCTTTGTTCACATCTGTGTTGGGAGTTTCCACTACCACATCAAATTTTCCAGAAAAAAAAAGCGGGAAAATGAAAGACATTATGACAGAACCCATAGACCACTATATGGACACAGTTGGGTACCACTGGTGTCTGTCATGTGATGATATATGACACAGCTTAAATTCTCTTTTTCTGCTCCTATGACATGACATATAGAAGGAATACTAACACAGAAGTCAACTCTAATGGAGGCAGCCTTATTATTATTTATTTATTATACTTACTTATATAGCGCCATCATATTCCACAGCGCTTTACAGATATTGTCGGTCACTGTCCCATTTAGGGCTCACAATCTACTTTCCCTATCAGTATGTCTTTGGTGTGTGGGAGGAAGCCGGAGTACCTGGAGGAAACCCACGCAAACACGGGGAGAACATACAAACTCCTTGCAGATGTTGCCCTTGGCAGGATTTGAACCTAGGACTCCAGCGCTGCAAGGCTGCAGTGCTAACCACAGTTTGTTAGACTCAAGCTGTAACTGTGATAAGACACTTTGGCTGTGTACGATTCCAAGACCTGGGCAGGAAGGAGTTAACACGCTGGAAACCTATAAGATGTCTAGTAGAATTCAATTATAATGTCAAGCTTTTTTTTCTTTAGCAGGTAAAGCATTCGCTTCTTAAACACAATAGATGGAGATTCTTACTAATGACTGAATTCTTGCCTCTCTAAGTTATCAGTTTCACCCTCAGTTTATTTCATGTGAACTGTCACTTAAAGCTTCAATGTAGGCAGGCACAAGTCCTCTCGAATCTGTTCATTCCTGGAGATGTTCATAATAAGTCTGCTGCTCTACATTAAGTCACCATGACCTTAGCTTCCTCCTAAATAACATATCTTCCAAGTCAACTCTCTGTAAGTGATTAGTGAGGGCATCTCCTCTTCTGAAGTACATGACACACGGGTGAATTGGATTACAAGACATGAAGAGATGAAGACATCTCCACACCATCACAAATCACCAAGAGTATGACTTCCTGAAGTTTCTGATTATATGTAATGACTTACACCCAAGGTACTTTGAGACATTGCACAATCTCCAGACCAGGGTTAGGTTTCAATTTATACTCGACTAACATATTTCTATCATCCAGTTTTAATTTGCATTATTTATAGGAAAACTATCTAAAAGTTTATTTCTTCAGCTACTTTATGACAGAATAGACCAATTTTCTCGGCATCGTAATTCTGAACCACTGTTAAGAGATCTAGGCCTTATTCTCACATCTAGGCCCGATTCTCATCTGTGAAGACAGTTTCTTCAATCAATGTCTGATTTTTGTACCCATTATTTTCTCTCTACTGTATATTGCATACGTTATTTACAAAATAAGCTCCAGAAGGTGGTGTATTTTGGCGCATCCAGGAGGAAGGTTATATCACTGCACAGATGTACTTTACAGAGCATTTCCTAGTAGCGGTCTGACAAAAATAGCCTTCACATGGGTGGTGTCCATACTTCATCTTTTTATTTCAATTGATGTGTTCTGTCGGAAAAAAAAAAACACACAAAAATAGTATATGCTTCCACTTTTTTGTTCTAAAAATGGATGCCATCATAAAGCTTTGGGGAGGAATTTAATGTTCCCATCAGAAAACTGGTGAAAAAGTGGAGCATCTTTGGCGCACAACCTCATTTGCATCAAAGATGTGCTACTTTGTTGTTTCCCTCCCCCTGGTAACATTTAAGACAATGGAAGAAGCCGACCAGGGCCACTAATGTCATAAAAATAATCCTGGTTTAGACAGATTTAATAAAATACAAAAACATCTAACACTCAGGTAAAAATTACCCAAACAATAATGACATTTAAAAAGGACATTTCACCATCTGGGGCACATGCGGTTTAATACACTGCTAGAAAGCCGACTGAACTGAATTCAGCACACTATAGGCTTTCATGTTCTGTGCCCCCGGTGAAGAGCTAATGATGCTGGTACCATAGCTCTTCACTGTCAGAAGGGCGTTTCTGACAGTCAGGAACTCTGACAGTCTGACAGTCAGTCAGGAACTCCCTTCCTCATAGCAGTGCCTTTTGTGCTGTATTGTGAGAGCGGTGAAGAACGCCTACCTCCTCTCCTGATAGTGCTCATCCATAGACGAATACTGGGGGGACGTACCTCATCGCTCAGCGTCATTGCTGGGAGATAAGCAATGCCCCCTCTCACAGTACAGTGCAATAGGCGCTACTGACTGGGAATTACTTGTCAATCAAACACTGGATAAAGCAATTGATTTATTTTAGTACAGTGTTTCCCCGATAGTAAAACACCCCCGATAGTAAGATGTAGTGGGACTTTTGGGGGGTGGGCTAATGTAAGACGTACCCCGAAAGTAAGACATAGTAAATGTCTAAAAGTAAAAGTAAGACATACCGTAGTAAACATAAGGCGCACCGGACAGTGCTGCGCCTTATAGTCCGATGCGCCTTATATATGAACCTAGGCAGGACTATAAGGCGCATTACCCATGAGCGCCTTATAGTCCTGTCTAGGTTCATATATAAGGCGCACCGGACTATAAGGCGCAGCGCTGTCCGGTGCACCTTATATGTGATTGAAAGCGGCGGCACCCCCCTTTAACCCCCCGCGTGCCAGCCGCTTCTATTCATTTCAATGGCACGCTTCCATTGAAATGAATGGAAGCACTCGGCACGCGAGGAGTTAAAGGGATTCTACCATTAAAAGTAGTTCTTTCCTCTGACCACATCGGAATAGCCTTAAAAAAGGCTATTCGTCTCCTACCTTTTGCCATAGCCAGCGCCGCCTTCTTCCTCAGCTGCGTCTGCCCCTTCTGTGTTGTCTTCTTTGGGCCTCATGGATGACACATGCGCAGTCGGCTCTAACAGGCTCTCGCAGCCAGAGTCGACTAAGCATGCGTCATCCATGAGGCCCAAAGAAGACAACACAGAAGGGGCAGACGCAGCTGAGGAAGAAGGCGGCGCTGGCTATGGCAAAAGGTAGGAGACGAATAGCCTTTTTTAAGGCTATTCCGACGTGGTCAGAGGAAAGAACTTCTTTTAATGGTAGAATCCCTTTAAGCGGCGGCCATCGGCAACGTCTGCCTGCTGCTTCCATACATTGCAATGGGAGCGCGCTATTCAAATAGTATTCGCGCATCTCTAACTTCAATTGTAAGAAGTTACAATTGAAGTTAGAGATGAACGAATACTATTTGAATAGCACGCTCCCATTGCAATGTATGGAAGCGGCCGGCGGCCGCCGCTTAACTCCTCGCGTGCCGCCGCTTCAATCCATCAACCCCTGTCATTTTTTTTCCAATATAAGACATACCCCAAAAGTAAGACATAGTGGGACTTTTGGGGGTAAAAAGAATGTAGGACACTGTCTTACTTTCGGGGAAACACGGTATTTATCTGGTATAGGTTTAAATTCTGAAACAGATGACTATCTAAGATGTTCCAGAATTATTGAGAACCTATGGCATCTTAATTTTGGTGAATCTGGCACCAGTGTAGGAATTGTGACTGATGCTGGAAATACTTTTTTTTTTTTTTTTTTTTATGTAGATTGTGAGCCCGACATAGAGCTCACAATGTACATTTTTCCCTATCAGTATGTCTTTTTTGGAATATGGGATGGAAATCCATGCAAACACGGGGAGAACATACAAACTCCTTGCAGATGGTTTTTTTGCCCTTGGCGGGATTTGAACACCAGGACTCCAGCGCTGCAAGGCTGCAGTGCTAACCACTGAGCCACCGTGTGGCCCCTAATGATGCTGGAAATACTATGGCATATAGAACACAGACAGAAATCACTGTGAATAGGGTCTTATGCTGAACTTAAAGAGGACCTTTCACCACTTTTGGGCACATGCAGTGTTATATACTGCTTTCCCGATCTGTGCCCGGTGTAAAGAGCTTACTGTGCTGGTACCGTAGTGCTCTATGGTCAGAAGGGCGTTTCTGACCATTAGCCAGAGACGTCCTTCTGCCTCGCGGTGCCTATCGCGCTGTGCTGTGGAGCCAGGAGGAACGCCCCCTCCCTCTGCTCACACAGCTCGTCCATAGACGAGTATTATCAGGAGCGGGAGGGGGGGAGTTCCTCCCTGCTCCACAGCACAGCGTGATTGGTGCCGCGAGGCAGAAGGACGTCTCTGGCTAATGGTCAGAAACGCCCTTCTGACCATAGAGCACTACGGTACCGGCACCGTAAGCTCTTTACACCGGGCACAGATCGGGAAAGCCGACAGTGCGCTGAATTCAGCGCACTGTCAGCTTTCCAGCAGTATATAACTGCATGTGCCCAAAAGTGGTGAAAGGTCCTCTTTAAAGGCTGTTTCTAAAAGTAAAGCTAAAACATGATATATGAGAAGTTCTACATCTTCCACATGGGAAATTGGTGTTAATAGGAGTTCTCCTTGTAAAAGGGGCTTTACATTTTATATAAATTCTAAACAGTGTATAAATAAAAATTCTACAACTTTCTAATATAATTTTGGTTTCGGCATTCTAAAGATAATAGTTTTCTGTTGAAGTGAGAAAGCCTTTGTATAATCTGGCTGCTTGTTTCTCAAGCAGCCAGATCATACATGTCTAGTCCTTACCTAAATAAGAACTGGATATTATGGGATTCAGTCTAGGCAATTGCTCTGTGAGCTAAACAGACTGGACTGAAGAGGAGGGACTGGGCGGTGGAGAGGGACTGAAAACTTGAAAGCATAGTTCTTTGGTGCAATGAAAACAATGGGGACACTCTTGTTGCACCAAACAGCTTATTAGCATATCAGGAAAGAAGCCAATATCTCAAAAACAGAGGAATCAGTCATGAAGCAAAAAAAAGAGCGTTTTATTGACATGAACCCTAGTTCTCTGACTGTGCTGATTATTCACAAGGGACCGTTTTTATAACAAAATGGAAATCCTCTATAGAAGTAGAACTATGACCACCAATATTCTTATCAACACCAAACTAGAGAGATTTGACTTGCAACACCCAGGACCATCTGACTAAAGGGGTTGTAACACTCCACTAGATGCCATGTGCTCTTTAATGTTTGCCTGGCACAGTTCTGTACCTGTGCCAGGTATGGTAGTGAGTTCAATGCAGTCCAATTGAAGTGAATAAAGCTGAGCTGCAGTAACAGGCACAGTCACGACCAAGAGCTAGACCCCTTTAACAGTAAGGTGGAAGCAAAGCAGACTCTCACTCAGACTTCCTGTGGATTCAGGATAACCCAGCCAGGAGGAGTAACAGCAACGCTATTAGTGGTCATTACATGACTTACATTCTATACCTTTCCCTTCTGCATGCTACAGTATATCTAGTTTTCATTTAGCCTTATGCTCCATGCGAAGTCTGCTGGCCAGTGAAAATGGCACCCGGACTGAAATGTTATTGGGTATTGGGTGTTATCTGTGGTCTTTACTGACCCATCCACTCTATTGAATAGGTCTGGCCACAAATGCAGACATATATAGAAACTGCTCCTTAATTTATGGCTTTTAAATGTGTCCCAAGCACACAGCCACGAAAACTATAGCTGTGTGTACGGGCCCATACTTTTATCTGCGATTGAAGATAAAATTATGGTCGTGTGCATGAGGCCTAAGACTTGACAAAGTGTAGGTATACCATATATAGTATATTCGAAGCTTGGGCTTCTGCCTATATCTGACAATATTCTTTACCATGAATGTTTATGGAGCTGCTCAATTCCTCCCGGATACGAAACATGGATACGCCAGGATGGGTTCTCCTTCCTGTCTTGAAAATAAGAGGCACCAGATGAATCTGACACAGTAGCTATTAATTTACCCTATTATTACAAACAACAAAAAAGCAAATCTGTTCTCTCCCATTTTTATAAGCAGATAACTTTGTGTTGAACAGAGAGACGTGATTAAGTATTCAAAGAATGGAGAAAAGTCCAGAACAAAGAATCGGATGTGCCGGCAGTGAAAGGGTTAAGCAAATCCAACATGATCTAAATCTTATTCACATGCAGCCCTTCATATAGTCCGGCGTAAACCAAGAGAACACCATCACAATGCTTCCTCTTAGTAGGGAGCAGCCAAACCAGTCTGAATAGCGGCTTTACAAGACCATAATCTCTTCTTTGGTAGATTTAGTATAGATGACTGGTTCATTTGCAGGAAGCATATTGAAAGTGCCTTGCAATCCAATTAGTACGTAAGTGCAATTAAATATAAGAAACTTTGATAGTGGAAGGAGACAGCGCTTTGATCTTACAGCATACAGTGTCCTTCCATCAAATCACGGGTTTGATTTTTCGCTAATTAATAGTAATTATAAAACGAGGCCTGACCTGTCATAAATAGAACATTTACTGTATTTAACACAATGACCTAAAAGGCTTTTTCTGCCTGTCCTCTTCTTTATGGTTCAGAGCTTAGCTCCACGATAACTGCATGTATTCTCATAGAAATAAAGACAGGGAAAAACAACTAATTATTATTCACATTTTCCTGATCTGCACATTATTAAAGTGCCAATCCTGCATACACAGTATGATACAATAACATCACTCGTAACTGCCTGAGGATGTGTTCACATCTCTGAAAGGGTTGCTGCCATAGGACCATAACGGGGTCAGTCAGGTATCCTCTAAACAAAAAAAAAAAGTTCTACATGGACCAAAGTGCCTAATGTGAACATAGACTTACACAGTGATACATTTTCCAAGGTGTAGCTGCCACATTGAAGGGTGTTAAAAATATGAGATGGTCGGCTATAAGAAGACCCCATGAAGATCTGCTGATCAGCAGGGACCAGTAAGTATTTCTCTAGTGGTAATTGACTCAAGTCCATGTGAGAGCTCAGATCTTTACAAGAGTGTGGAGATCAGGATTTGTCTCCAATGAACCGTGGTACTAACAAACAGCGGGTCAAATAATTATTTATAAAGGAAAATAATTATTTTATAGGATGTTCATAAAACTCACTAGTGCACTCATTGACAAAACAATGCTCCAAGATGCCACTGCTGCCCTATCGAAAGGCTTCCTCAGCCTGCTTTTGGGTAGTGTACCTCTTGGTTAGAGATCAACAACTGCTAGATATGCTTCTATAATATACTTGAATATATTTTGCAAAGTTGACAGGCAGTGAGAGGGGGTTGCATCATTGGACTGAGAGAAGTAGAATGGTCAAAACAAATAAATTGTCCACTACTGGCCGTTCTGATCGGTTAGGAGGTGTTGGAGCAGTGGTCATGAGTTTGCAGGCTCAGCTACAACATCAGTGGGCAAATGCAAAAGTTTTCCACTGTGTGTTTTTTGATGGGCTAGCCGCGATGGGATGCTGATGCAGTGTACCAGCATTCCGTTGTGGCATCCCCCTCCTGATTAGGCCTAAATTAATGGGCCTAATGAAACAGGAACGTGTCTCAAGCCGCAGACGCCGCAGCTGATTCAGCCACGGAATCCGCGGCAAGATAGGTTGTGTTGCTTCTTTTTTCCACTACTAGCTAGCTGGAAAAAAAAGCAAGCGGCTCCCATCGAAGTCAATGGGAACGATTTTTGCAGGCGGGAGGCGGATTCCGTGTCAAAATCTGCTTGCAAAACACTCCGTGTGAACATACCCTTAGAGGTCACAATTGCATTTATGGCACTTGCTACAGAACCTGAATGGTCCAGGGCAGGACCACAGGAAGCCGCAGGAGTGGCCACACAGGGCACTTTAAAAATCCAGGAATTCCGTGTAAATCCAGTATTTAAATAAGGGCCCCTTATACTTATAACTCTTCCATGGGAACACCTTGTATTTAACCTGAATGACTGCATTTTCCTTGTAGAAAGATTTGGATGGCAACAGCAAAGTATCCGAGTCCCCCTAAGAGCCCTGCATTTTATTGTAAGGGTGCGTGTACGTTTCCATCAATAATTGCATTCTTAGAAAGATGCAGGATGAGGGTCAACCATATGTGGGCCATTACACAACAACAAGGCGTAAAGGCTAAGGGCACTTCATAGGTGAGGCTCCCATTGAATGGATGGATGCTTCTCCACTGGCCCTGTCATCTTTAGGCAAGGGCACCTTTGATATAAACCATGTTAAGTATTCATGGCTATAGAGGAATCATTCTGAAATATGAATCCAGCCAACACTGCTGGAACTCTTCAATGCATTAGCATTTACATCTGATACAGTATAGATAATTGCTTGACCCAGTCAAATAGATTAATTCAGCCATTCAAGTTCTCCAAAAGGAATTATGAGACACCGGTAGACACAAGCAGAGTACACCGGTTCAGGACTCTATTAAATACTTATCAATACACTGTTTCTCCAAACCTGCACTTAGATCTAAAATGCCCATTTTAAATAATACATTACAAGTTGAGGACGAGGCTGACATATATTGACTGCTACAATTAGATGTTTATTGAATGATATACATCTGGGTATAAAGAGGCTAGTACTTTCCCACAGATTACACTACTGTCTTACTCTTGATTGAATATCAATCGAAGATTAACTGGATGGTTCAAAATCATTTTCATCTTATGTTAAAGCCAAATTGTATTGACCTGTTGAACCTATGCCATCTGAATAATGCAAACATATGCAAGAGCACAAGGCAATGCGATTATCTAAATATATACAGAATGTGTTTAAGGAGAAAGTGAATTAGATAATGCAGTCATGTATCAAATGTGCACTAAATGTTAGGGATTAAGACAGTTTAATCAATGTGCACTGAATGCCCTCTGCTGGCATCTTGGTAAAACTGAAAAGTCAACTTTTAAGAGAATTCCTTTCCAAAGTGCACTTAGAAAATAATTTTGGTAATAAGACAAAGTTGGATGTTTGCTGTCAATAACCTTCTTGCAAGGAGCAGATGACGCATGCGGAAATCTGCCTGAGCGTGGAGATCAAGCATATGATCTAATTCCATAGTTTCAATAGTGTCTGATCACTGTCACATGTAAACATGTCTGTGAATCACACAATATGAATACCTCTTTGCTGTCGACCTTTTATGCAGACAATAAAATATTTTTTTATCCACACATCCCCTTGTTTAAACATGGATGTGCTGCTGACAGTAATGCAAGCAAAGCCAATGTTAGGGAGCCTTCACACGGAGCCTTCACATGTAAACTGGTCCAGAGTGTAAAAAACAGATCCCATTGACTTGAATGGGTGCCAGCATATGCGCATATCACATTGAAAGCAATAGGTAAAAAAGCCTCCCATTGATTTCAATGGGGAGCGCGCGTATGTCGGCACTCATTCAAATCAATGGGATGGTTTTTACGCTGCTCACTCCGAACCAATTTACGTTCAGAATGAGCGGAGCGTAAACTCAGTGTGAAGGTTCCCTTAGAATATTCCTTCATCTGAACACACCACAATGACGGCAGTATGGAAACGGAAACTAAGCGAGCGCCCATCTATTTGTATTGTCGATCAGAGATCATTATATCAGTTTATAAAATAACCTGTTAGTATCTACTTAGAGAATGAGACCTAATCTACGTATAACCAAACTGCTCAGGGGCATGTAAGCCATCCAATAACGTATGTCAGGCTAGGTTCACATCTGCATTGGAATCTAGACTCTGCTGTGGATTCCACCTAAAATCGGCTGAGAGAAAAGTCCTACAAGAGAATAAAAGAAGCAGAAACCCAACAGACACCCGGCGGACCCCATTATATATGGGTTCCCACAGGTAACCACTTTTTTTTTTTTTTTTTTTTTTTTACCGGATTGGCTCTCCATCTTTTTCCGAAGAATGGAGATCCAAAAGCTAGTTCTACAGCAAATGTGCTGTGTATGTGTGAATATGCTCTTACACCACAGCATTTTTCAGAGAAACAGGGATTTGTGGCAGCTTTTTGAGCTAAAGCCAGACTTAGAGGTAGAATGAAAGGGAAACATCTAGAAAAATATTACTTCTCACTCCTGCTGGACTCACGTCTGGCTTTGGTTCAAAAAGCAGCTAAAGTGGAATTTAAAGGGAAAAAAAAATCATATAACACATTACATTTTTATGGAGGGTTTAAAGTCAGACATAGGAGAGGATCCAAAAAGACAAAGGGGCTGTTTCATTAAAACTACTGATTTCCATACTGGTTTTGAGAACACATGCCCACAGGTGTAGCTACAGGTAGGAGTCGATACCGGGCTCCAAAGATCTACCAAATAAAATATACAACTATTATAAATGTCAGAAGGTAGGGGGGAGGGGGGGGGGGCTCCTTTACAGATTTTGCATTGGGACCCAGGAGCGTCATGTAATGCCCAAGTCCTTGCCCGTTCAAGGTTTGCCATAAATTAGGCATATCCTTTGGGGTCTGTGCAGATAAACAGAAATATACACCAGCTCATTAATGGTGCCAGATTTTAGCATCATTTACACCAGCAAACATATAACGATAAATCTGATGGGGCTGATGGCCTCACCCCTACCATGCCATGTTTAAAGAAAGGGGTGTGTGAGATGCAGAACAAAATCGCATTGTTTTGCACTTCCTTTCCTAATGCCTTGTATGCCAGTTTGCTGGCGCATAATCCATGATAAATTAGCCCCACAGTGTATAACAAAAACTGTCTTTTTTCCCTTGACTCTATATCCTTGTATTTGGTATAAAACACAAACTACATGAAAAGCTTTTTTTTTTTTTTTTTTTTTTTTTAGAAGCAATCTTCACTAGTAATCTGATCACAGGATGTCCCACCGCTGGTGTCCTCAACAACCAGGTAATTCTGTCTGTCTACAAGGTATTTGTCAAAAAAGGAAGCAAAGTCAACCATTTAACAGCTTTTCATAACCTGAATTATGGTGAGGTAAATAAGACCCTTAAAGAAGCTTTATACAATCCAAATTAAAATCAATTGCCAAACACAGTAAGGCTTGGGCTGCACCTTGATTTTGGCTGCTACTCTGGTGCATGAACAAGGATCGCCATGTCACCTTGCGACTCCTTTGCTCATGTGAATGGAGTCACATTGTGACCCCGAGAGTGCCACGACCACAACTCTTACTCGAAAAATGTTGAATATTGCTCGACTTTTTTGTGCTGTTGTGTCACCCTTGGAGTCACTATGAGACTACATACACTAACATGAGTGAAGAAGTCACAGATAATTTTTGCTAGTAGAGTAATACGGTGGCTCAGTGGTTAGCACCGCAACCTTGCAGTGCTAAATCCTGGGTTCGAATCCTGCCAAGGACCACATCTACAAAGAGTTTGTATGTTCTCCCTGTGTTTGCGTGGATTTCCTCCAACACTCCGAAGACATACCTATATAGGAGCTCACAATCTACATAAAAAAAATAATAATCTTTGCTAGCACAATGGGGTCACGGCCAAAATCACTTTGTAGCCCTAGTTTTACATACAGTGTCCTCCAGGACCAGAGCAACCACTCTCCACCATCTAGTTATATCTAGTTCCCATCTATTAGTTCAGAATTCACTACAAGGATATTTGAAGTTGTTTTTTTTATGCTGCATTTATTAAGGGATACTTATTCCAGCTACTTAAAGACTCTTAATTGTGAAAGTACAAGACAAAGCATTTAATGTACCACCTCAAAGTGGTGAAGGTAAGTGACAGAGCCAACAACATCCCTCTTAATAATCAAGTGCTATACAGAAAAGAAATAAAAAACTTTTCATGCCACAGTTTAGACTGCTGTAAGTGACATCCACTAATAATGCAAATGAACAGATGGGTTGAAATGACGGCGTTATTTTGAAAGGTACTACTCATATTCATTGGAAACACTCTCTTTGAAATGCAAATTTAACTAATGGTATTTTCTATCTCCCTGCCAGTAAGACACCCGCGGTTCAGGCAGACTAAACAGATTTCTAATATTGCATTTGATTTGTACTTTACTTGTCAACACCCCCTGACCAATTCATCACAGCCCCAGTATGTAAACTGATTGGTCTTCAGACAGCATTCCAATAAAGTCTTCTTAATTAGCATGTACGCCGATTATAGTGTCAAAAAGTGAGAGAGGCGATCATTTATCTTCATGTCATATCTAATGGATTGCCAGTAAACAGCTCACAAGAGCTCTTTATACCGAGTAATGAAATGGGAAGGGCTTTTTTGGAACAGACTAATTTAGTTAACTATGTTTAAGAGTTACTTAATTCCCACATTTCCTTTCTAAATGTTAAACATTTATTGCTACAGATGGAGCGCGCTCCTATGGGACGCAAAGTGAGACTGGTGATTGTCAAAGTGTTAAGCACCCAACACCTTCCTACTCTGTGCTCCATTTTTAGTGCTAACAATGCTGAATGCCTATATTTAGCAAGGGGATTAGGGTCAAATTGCAAGATCAATGTGATGGAAGGCTGGGAGTTGAATGTGAACATGATGTGTAGTGCTGGAAGTGTATAGCTATTCATTCATTAACCCTAGTTAAAGGGATTGTCCAGCCAAAATAAAATAAAAAAGGAATGTTTAAAAAAGCTCACCATGGTGTACAAAAAAAAATAGCGAAAAGGCATACTCACCTCATTGATCCCCGCTGCTCCTGAGCATGGACATCTCTCCTTTTACCACATCTATTCTGGGTCAATTTGGCCTCTGGATTCTGCTAATATGTAGTGAATGGAGCCAGCACTCACCCACCATATCTTTTACTTTACCGAGCTCCAGAACAGGTCTCTTTGGCTGGTCATGTGGTCATCACACTGACCTCCCGATTAATACAATAACTGGAAGTCATTTTTACTATGTAAGTCTATGACAGCTTTAGTAATATGCACTCATAGATTTCTACATAAAACCAGGGACTTCTGGCTGGTGTTTGAATCCCCATAGTAGGGCTTTATAAAGAGGGCTTATTTTAAGAAACACATTTCACTTAGTTGTGTGTCCTACCTACTGCACCATTGTCATCTGGATGAAAAAGATGGGTCCTTTGTTCTTGGAATTAATGAGAGTCTCACAGGATACACATTGATCGTACACTTTATCCAAATCTCAAGCCAAATCCCACCCTAACATAATAGGATCAATATTACAACAAATTAGGGCTATGTGGGAGGAAACCAGAGGACCTATAAATATCCCACGCACAATAAGGCCAATATACAAGCTAAATGCAGATGTTTTTCTTTGTTGGATTCAAAACCAGGATTGCTTTTTATCCAATTTTTTTTTTAAATATTATATTTAGACCTCTAGGGGTCTGATCGCTAACACAATGCACAGCATTACATTGTAAAATTGCAAGGGTTGCTTAGACAGGGGTAGGCAACCCTCAGCACTCCCGCTGTTGTAAAACTACAACTACCAGCATGCATACTTGCTTTTATGTTCTTTGCTCTGCTGTTCCTGAAACTTTTATAGAAGTGCATGGAACATGTTGGGAGTTGTAGCTTCACAAAAGCTGGAGTGACAGAGGTTGCTGACCATTGTCTTAGAGCATTTTGTAATAGGACTTGGAAAGTGGCAAGCTGGAAGCCTTCAATAGGTTATCAGCTGCCATGACAATGGTTCGCCACCCCGCTGCACCAAAACTGGTGGTTTATACACACTGCAGTTTTTCAGCCAAAGTCAGAAATGGAGTGAAAAAGAAGAAATGAAACATAACAAAGACCTTATATGTCTCCATCTTTCTGGATCTACTTCTGGATATAGCCCCCCCCCCAAAAAAAAAACAAAAAAAAAAAAACATAAAAAACAGTAGTGGTATTTTTTCAAAAAATACCGGGACATATTTATGATGCTGTGCAGGATTTTCAGCATTAATCGTACCATAACTTTCATCCATATTATTACCGCTATGTCTAATAAAGCCACGCCAGTCTTGGCTTGTCACTACCGCAGCACGATTTGTCAGTCTACTTACTTCTTCAAATCCTATAAAATAGTCTTATGGAATGTGTCTTAACTATCACTGGTACAAAATGGAAACCATCAGAACCAGAGTTTGAACCTCAGCAAGGGGCAAGAAGCAAGTGACATTAATTCAAAGTCAGCATGACAGTCTGCCTGAGAATTGGCCAATTTATTTTCAGGGAGTTTGGGAAATGTCAGGTCCATTTTTAAACACATGGACAGTTTTCCCCTCCATAAACTATAAGTGACAAAACAGTAATGACTAAAAGAAGAAGGGATAACACTGGAACATTGTGCCACTGCTTTTTAATAACTTAAAGTTCGACAAACTACATAGGCACCAAAAAGTGATACTAAAGGTTACTGTACCCGGAGCCAGTGCTACTTTAAGCTTATACTTTCTTATATTGTAATATAAAAGGATGTTTAACAAATGTAACAATGTTAACGTAACAATGCATTGCACATATCACTAAAATATACTAAAAAAGAAATAGCACATGGCAGAATATATTGCTATTTATGGAGTACAGCAGCATAAGGTATGGCTGCTGCACCCAGCATGCGCAGCGCTAAAGTTGCAAGCTCAACACACCCAAAAACCTTGTAAAAAGAGAACCCGTGAGAAAGGTTGGGTATTGAGGGATCAGAATTACAGGCCAACTGGGAATTTTCAGTTTTTTATGAAATGCGGTCAACCAAACAGATAACAGTAACTCTTTCCTAATGTATATTGATGTTTAAATCTCTTTTCCTCCACATGTTCTGAATGTTACGGCTCTTTGGCAAAGTTCTTAGAAAGAATAAATCCTGCACTGACCACACATAAATTTACAGTATACATGTAAATAAGATCATCTCTAAGGTAACTTTTTCATAAGCTGAACAAGCAGAATTTTCCAACGTCACATAGTAAAAAAAAATTTGCATCCAATTTATTTATTTTTTTTTTGTGAACTGCCAACGAGCCTTCTCTATGTTATTGACAAAGACCAATAATGTGGTTTAGTTTGTATCTAAAATTAATTCAGTTTTATACATTTTGTTTCCTGTGTACACCTCCATCAATGTAGATTCAGGGTAAGTTCACACAAAGGAAATTCTGCCTTAGTTTCCACACCTATTCTGTCCCCGTCTAACTTGTAGCTGTGGATTTGTTCACTGAAACAATGAAGATATACATCTGTAGTCTCAAGCCACAGATTCTGTGCCTGAATCGGCCACAAAAACTGCAGGAAGATTGAGAGGGTCACTTTTTTTTGGCTTTAATGTCTAGAACCAAATACTTCCAAATTGCAAAGGAGAAGTGGAGTGGAAAAGTAATCTGCGCTTACCACAGATGTCTTCAAGAAAAGTCCTTTATTCAATAAAACCAGCTCATGTGACTTTCTTGAAGACAACTCTGGTAAGCGCGGATCATTTTTCACTCCACTTCTCCTTCGGAATTTGGAAATACTTGGCCCTAGACATTCTTCAATATGCTCTCAGTAGCGCGAATCCAGCTTCTGCCATTGATCGTCTAGAGGTCTTGATTGTTCTACATGCATCTGAGGGTGTTGTGACTCAATCACAACCCAATAAGGTGACCGGGCTTTTTTTTTTGTTTCCTTAAATGCCCTAATTGATGGTAATACACTATACACTGGTATGGTAATACACTATATTAGTTGACTTCTTTTTTTGGGTCCTGAAAAAAATGTGTGTACATTGCTACACTCATTTGCAAAAAATGGGGCGGCAGAATCCTGATGGAAATAAGAGCTGATGTCTCCACCTCATCATCAGCTGTGAACTCTGTCATGGGAGCATAACGTTAGCCTTCATGCACACGGCTGATTCTTTGGTTTTACAGGACAGCACAGTCTTGATATATTTTTCTAAAGTGCAGCAGGATATGTTAGCGCTAGAGATGAGCGAGTAGTAGTTGATCGAGTAGGTATTCGTTCGAATACTACGGTATTCGAAATACTCGTACTCGATCGAGTACCACTTGCTATTCGAATGTGAAAGTTTGATGCAGAACCAGCATTGATTGGCCGAATGCTATACAGTCGGCCAATCAATGCTCGTTTTTTTCCTACGTTTAGAAGTCTTCTCTGTGCAGCTTCCCGCAGCACCTTCTGGCTCTGAATTCACTCTGCCAGGCATCGGGCCTGGGCAGAGCCGACTGCACATGTCCGCTTGTAGTGCGGGCATGCGCAGTCGGCTCTGCCCAGGCCCGATGCCTGGCAGAGTGAATTCAGAGCCAGAAGATGCCACGGGGACGCTGCACGGAGAAGACTTCTCGGAGGATCCAGCCCGACCCTCACTCGTGGACTTGGTAAGTATAATTTGATCGAACGTTGCCTACCCCTGAAACGAGCATTTTCCCCCCCATAGACTATAATAGGGTTTGATATTCGATTCGAGTAGTCGAATATTGAGGGGCTACTGGAAATGAATATCGAACCTCGAACATTTTACTGTTCGCTCATCTCTAGTTAGCACTATATAAATAAAATATATAATTATTATAATTATTATCTGTATGTTCGTTCTGCTAAATTATAGTCCATTTTCACGTCCAGACTGAGCCATTCAGCCATTCAAGTCTATAAATAAAAATGGAGGGCACATGTATGTCCTTCAACAGTCATGTGAATGAAAAACAAGAAATGGGGTACTGCAAAAAATCCTATAATAGTGCAGTGTAAAAAAAAAAAACAGTAAATGCACATTACACCTATTAGTGCTATGGCTGGTGCAGATGTTGGCATAAAAAGCAGAAAAAAATCCAATATTTAATAACTATACCTTTGTCAAGAGGATGAAAAGTGATACATTATCAAGTGACTGGAAAAGCTGATAATATAAATACAGTAGGAGCTTAAATTATATAGCAGTAATATGAAATGTAGAATTAAGGTGTCAAATATGCTCAAGAGGAGACTTCCAAGTAGAATAAAAAAAATACTTTTACCTTCCGACACAAGTGACAAGAAATTGGACTTGTCTTTAGAAGTGCTGTACTGTTGTGGGCAATTTCATCCATTTCAAGGGGTTGACCTGTTAACTCTGCTGTAATCTACAGTCTGCAAATCGAGTGCTTAAAATAAAGTCTTTATACACTCAACATATGCATTTTACAATGAATACAGGACATTATCTCTATCCAAGAGGGAACATAACCAAACCCCCCTCACGCCAATCCTTGGCATGATCTTGAAGTACAAAATCAGTACTAAATAGTTTCCACTTCTAAAGTAAAAAAAAAAGTCTCTAACATATGAGAACTACGGGTATAACAGACTGCCAAAGTGGTTTACAGCAGCGCTGCTGTGCAAAATGACTACAAAACGCATGTCGAGATAGTTAACAGGGAGCCGCAAAAGCACCGTCTAACAAAATAACAGGAAGAGATTTGTTATGTAAGTAAAAAATAAGCAAAGGGAACAGTAGAGAAGCAACTGTGAAACTAACAATGATGAATAAGTACAACAAAAAACTCACACAAAGCATAACGTAATATAGCATAATAAAAGAAAATAGAACACAGTTAAATGTGTGTAAAATGGCGAGTGATCATCTGCACACCATGTAAACTTTGCCATCTTAGTGTATTACACCTGGTATGTGTTATTTCTTTTTTGGCTAAACAGGTGTTAAAGTCATTTCTAGAACACAGGGAGAAAACTTTAAGCAGGAACACTTAAAAGAAAACACTTAATGCAACGGTATCATAAAAAAGGAGGAAAGGTTTCTAGTAACCAAGATCAAAAAGCTCCCCTTGTGTGCTATATAGTCAAGGCAGGCATTAAACCTGCCATGCACTACTGCTAGTCTAGGTGCAGGGTCATGGTAATGACCTTTCCATGGATCAAGTCTTCAACCTTTGACAAATTTAGCTCAATCTACCTAATATTCTGCACTTAAACCAATACATTGCAGTGGCAAAGGAGCAATAAGGTCACCTGCCCTTGTAAACCAGAAGATTTAGCAGAAGAAGAGGTCTGAAGAAGTAAATCTTTTAATCAATGTTAAGATTAGGACAGAGTTGAAGTAATCTCAGGAGCCAGGTAGCAATGATGAAAAGCTACTGGGGTCTACCTTTTTGGTTTTTCCATTGAGCTCTATCAAAGTTTTCATTACTGGTTGACTAAAACTTTCAGTGACGTTCCAGGATTGACTTGTCTCACCTCTAATGCCAACAAGCTTCTGGACACTTAGGTGCGGCTGGTGAAATGTTTTTGCTTAATATGGAGATAAGAGTCACAGTCAAGTGACATCCAGTACAGTAACATGAAATGGACTCCTCAATATAGCACCAGTCTAGCTGTAACAAACCCCATACAAGTGATAAAACAAAACACCAATCTTAAAAGGAATATCATCACAAGTTATGGGTACAAGATTTTGGGAGCTGAAATGTTGATCTAGAGATTTATTGTGATGGCCAGATTTGGGTTATAAATGCCCCATGTTATAGAGCCCATAACATGGGGCAGCTGGCAACCACCTCATTGGTTTCTTTTGGCTTCTTCTGGGCTGACACATTAGAATTAGTCAGTAGTTTGCACTTCATAGACCCGAGTCTTCATTCAAGCTTATCAAACATATTACTACCTAAGTTACCAATGAAACCGAAAGGATCTTATCCCAGCAACTGGACCTCAATAATGAAAATATAGTGATAAAGAAAAATACTTTGAGGGTTGGTTTCCCTGGGTAGAAGAAAATGAATGTGTTGAGATGGAGGGTGACAAAGAAAATCGGAAGAGTAGTGGCTCTGTTGATGTCACTCAACTGTCCTCAGTGCTCCAGTGTCCTCCCAGCATGGTCCAGTCCTGCTGCTCCCATGTCTTCATGAGGCGAAACTCCTCACTGGCTGTGACGTCCTGGATCCCCTCTGCTGAAGCCGCTGTTTGGCCTCATTGTTCATGTGACCTCTTAGACCAATCAGCGGTCTTAGAAAGTGACCCGGTACGTGCAGTGGGGACTTCAGCTAGAAGACAACAATAGACCAACAGGACCGGACCGCGTTGGGAGGCACCAGAACGCTGGGGAAAGGCGAGAATGATTTTTTTTCACCCACCGGCTGATTTAAAATATTACATTTTTTTTTGCCTGGACAACCCCTTTAAGTACTGAGCACATGAAGAGGTAACATGTGCCAGGAAAATTCTCTCATATACAGTATACGCCATAAGTTTTAGGAGCTCTCTTGTATTATTTTTCATCTTCTTCCATTATACACATCTCATTGCCAAAATCAAACGTGCAGGACATGATCATTGGTCAAGAATAGATCATTAGGAGTGACATATTGTGAATCCTTCACCTTAAAGGATTAGATAGGTGATCAATGTTCTGGTCGGAATGTCCCTTTAAATCTTCATCAAGTAATGACACATAACACGCCTGTTTTACCTTCAGGTTACGACATTACGTACCATAGGTGATACATTACATACAATACATAGAATGTATACAGCAAGGCTTAAAAAAGACGCAGTAAATAATTAATATTAATGGCATGAATGGACTTCTAATATTACAATATAACTTAGCGAGAAAATGGATTACTTAGCAGCCACAGTTAACACTTTGGCTGCCACATAGATGAGACCTGCTAATGATACCGGTGTTAATCTTCATTTTTAAGCAGTAAACATTAAGATGATCATCATGAATTTATCAGAAAGCCATATATCATTCTATACAGTCACACACACGATTAATCAGGCCAGAGATTACCCAGTCTAAGATGTCCTTCTATACATTATTTTCCTTGCCTTGTGCAGCAACAGATCAATTTCTGAGCACATAGTCACAATTTCGCTGTCCCCCATGTGCACTTCATCATCCATTCTGTTCATCTATCTACCTGAAATGTTATTTCTTGGTATCTAAAAAGAGTAATCAACATTTTTCCTACAATATAAATTGCTGCAAATGTCACAAACCACACCACTTTATTCTGCATATTTCCAATCTATTTCAGAACACATATATTAAGTGTACTTTGAGGGCGACAGGATCCAAGAATACAAATGACTTTAGTGGAGTAACCCAAATTCTTTCCCAGTATTACTACACTTAAAGGGGTTTGCCCATTTCACAAAACTGCTGGCCTATCCTTATGATAGGCTATCTATAAGAGAATGGTGGAGCCCACCAAACAGAAGGTTGAAGGGGTCGCAGCACTAGGTCGAGCACAGTCTCTTCATTGTTTACATGGCTATGTCTACCTACCATACATATCCCCTTAACCCTGTCTAAGCCTATCACCTCTACCAGGTTATAGTCTTCTCTACATCGGGCTGACGAGATGCAAGTACATCGAAACAGCCGTCCTCGATTGAGAGACTATACCTGGTAATAATCCCAGTATCATTGCAAAACAAAGGCCTCTTGGAAGGTTGAGCATGATGCTAAAGGGAGCAAACCTTTATTGGGTTATTTCACTGAAATTCTGTCTTCCTAATTACATCAGGGAAGACAGGCTTGCACATTCCAGTGAGCGCCCTCTATTGGTTTGCAACACTGAGGCAGCAGCTGACTTCCTAATTACATCATGGAAGACAGATTTGCATATTCTTCCCATGGTCCCTTGCGAAGTGGAGTGCTAAAGGCTTAATAAGTCTCCACACACCTGTATGGTGGTCTCTCCCCAAGGAGTGACAATATCCCCTTTACCATACATGCTATCATTCTGTCCTAGTCACTTCAACAATGAAGAGTCTGCAGGACCTGAATGAGCACTATGGCCCCTTCACACAGCCAGTTGGCAAGGTTGCTGAGAGACATATCCCCCACTGTTTGGGGGATGACCAACCACAAGGTCACGCCATCAATACTGTAAAAACAAAAAACTATCCTTTTAACGGGTTAAGGAATCAGGAAAAATGTTCTTTTTTCCAGAAAGAGTCACCCAATTCATGGGTGATATCTGGTAATGCATCTTATCTTCACTTGAGTACATAGAGATGAGCAACTACCAGAAATGGACCATGGGCATGATTTTTACCTCATTTTTTTGGACAACTTCTTAAAAGTGCTGTTGTTATCTGTTGTTATAAGATAGCACCTATGCAAATACTTCATAGTTTCACCTTCATAGGTTTTAACTTGGAAAAAGAAGTGGATTAATTAAATACACCCCCTTACACTTCACCCTTTCCCTGCAGTAATACATTTGACGTTGCAGGACTTGTTAAAACGTTGGAGAGTTGGAGTACGGAAAGTGGGGTACAGAATATGTTTAAAGCAAAGCTTTGCTATAATGACCTCGTATGCATTGGACAAATGTTGGTGGGACCAGCCAACTATCTATGGTTTATGGGGCATCCAAACTCTTTCCTGGTAGATGAAGCCATGCCGTTTCCTTCTTTTCCCCCATATAACCTGTTATCCATGTCTGAGAGTAGCTGAGATCCCACCCTCCACTAACCATTGCACAACCATATAGGGTTTTTAAGCAGTTTAGCCTAAGAATTGGAAAAGCGAAAAAGAAAAAAAACAATATTCAGCTGTTAAATTATCCACCGTTCCAATATCTCATCTGGTGGACTCATCTGGTCTTGGTTTACTTGTTGTGACTGCTGCAGCCAATAACTAGCCTTAGTAACTTCATGATGTCATACATGCAAGCATGATCGTTGAGACCAATGATTGGTCATGGTTAATGGTCATGTGGGTATACTGTAGAGTACATCGCCACTGTAGAAAATGAAACAAAGGAAGGCATTGAGTAACTGAGCATTGGCACTGTAGTAGTTGAGGTTATTTTTGAAATTTATCACATTTATACTGTTTTTGGCAATTTTTTTCAACTCTGGGTAAAACATTACATTTTTCTCTATGCAGAAAATCCATCTTAATCTTCACTTTCAATGTTTTAACAAAAAAAAGAAGATTAAAGTTGAGTCATGTTTTTGAATGGAAACAGCTTTGATGGCACAGCATGGCCACTCCAAAGTATACGGAGAAGTCTGTTTTATAGTCTACACATACTGAAGAACTCAGTTGATAGGTGAGAGTCTAAGGTTCTCAATCGCAACTAATCTGATATTTGTGACCTATCCTGAAAACATACCACCAATATGAAGCCTCTGACATCCCTTTCAACTGCAAGCTGAGCATAACCGGAAGTCACCATGGAGCCATACCTTATCTCCAGGACTTCCATTATAGTAGTAAATATGACTCATGTTGCATCTACTTTACCTTATAAAGTGAACATGGTGACCCAATATTAAATTCACACGGCATTTATAAACAAGGTAAGGGAAAGATCCTTTGCTCAACTTAACAAGAGAACTATTCGCGAAAGCTTAATAAAAAGTAGGAATTGGTTGTCTCCATGCATTTAGTTATATAACAAATGTAAATGGTGCATACACATTAATTCGCACTGCTCCAACACAAAATAATCCACACAGGTCACTAACCTTTTGTTCAAATAAGACCAAGTTGATGTATGAGTGATTAGTAAGAGTTAGTGAGCGTGCTCCTTTCTCTGCCAATTTCATACCAGTGTAGAACATCTATTAAAAAGAAATTGTTGCTGGCAAGATTTTTATTTTTGGAAGGTCTGTCTATCAGATGACTTTTACTTCCATGTCTGTCATCACATTCTACATCTGCACACTTCTGTAGCGGTTAACATACTAAAAATAAGTAGAACAATATTGAATACAATTACCATTCTTTTCCATTGGTTATACTGTAGGACAGAATTCTCTAGGATTTACAAACCTTGCGGAAACTTTATTTGTGTTGTACATGTTTTTGCAAATCGATACAGAAACTAAAGATCGTCAGGAGAGGTTTTTGAGGCAAAATGCAGCAGAATTGTAAAACAAAGTGAGCCAGGAAAATAAGTACATAGCAAGTGATGAATTACTGGTCATAAACTAAGGAAAAATTATGAAAAAAACCCATACACTAACATATGAAACAAAGGCATAATATAAATAATATTTATAATATAAATGAGATGAATATAAATATTTGTAACACTATTTTTCTAAATATATTTCCATTCTAAAAGGAATGCCAGGGCAAATTTTTGTTTTTTAATAAAAGGGGTTGTCCAGGAATTGGAGCAATCTCTAGAGTGGGCTGGGCTGTAAATTAAAAGCATTCTCATCTGTCCCCAATGCCTTTTCCGTCTCGTTCTGGGGCTGTACTGCGTGTTGTATGTGAGTGACGTCACTGGTCCCTCTCCAGCAACCACTGAGGCTCACTGGTTGGTCTTATTGGTCACACGAGACTCAGGACTTCTGGCAAGTAGACCATGACACAGACAGAAAACAGGCAGCAATCAAGGGATGGCAGGGGTAAGTGAATAAGTGTTTGGGGTTTTTTTTTTTCAATTTTATTTTATTTTTATTTTCTTACTCCAGGTTCATTGAACAAGATTTATGTAACTAAACTAATTTATGAGCAACAATTGTCCCTATCAGCAAGCAAGTAGGGAACATTACTGCCCTGATGTTATACCTATGGTAATACAATACAATCCACCCACATGATTATACTACAATGTGACATACATAGCTAATACTATGTAAGACATACTTGTAAGTAACATCCACCAAGAAACACAGCACTGTATTGTATAGTACCAGTATTGTAACTCATTTACTGCTCACTTTATGGCTACTCATGGATTATCCTAGGTGGTGTTCTTGGGGATAACAGTGACAGGGGCTGGGAGGGGGGGCAGAAATGACATCTAATAAATAACCCAAAGGTGTTTTTTTTTTTTTTTAACTTTACCATAGATTCAAGGCATTTTCAGAATAGCTACAGATCAACAGTCTCCATGGGGAGAGAGTTGACCTTTATTCTATATACAGTATATACTACAACTAAAGTGCATATTTATTACAGAAGAAGCTGAGAACAACACATAGATCAAGGTTTGGGGGCACAATGGTCAGCCGCATCCTTGCGTTCAAAGTTCACGAAAGACGAAACATAACATAGAAATGACTCCATACCAATGATATCAGTGCAACAAGGTCAACATCAACTAAAAATCTATCTATCTATCTATCTATCTATCTATAGACTAAAATCTATATATATCTCAAAAATATATAAAATTTATACCTAAAAAGATTTATATATATATATATATATATATATATATACACACATATACACTCACCGGCCACTTTATTAGGTACACCTGTCCAACTGCTCGTTAACACTTAATTTCTAATCAGCCAATCACATGGCGGCAACTCAGTGCATTTAGGCATGTAGACATGGTCAAGACAATCTCCTGCAGTTCAAATCGAGCATCAGTATGGGGAAGAAAGGTGATTTGAGTGCCTTTGAACGTGGCATGGTTGTTGGTGCCAGAAGGGCTGGTCTGAGTATTTCAGAAACTGCTGATCTACTGGGATTTTCACGCACAACCATCTCTAGGGTTTACAGAGAATGGTCCGAAAAAGAAAAAACATCCAGTGAGCGGCAGTTCTGTGGGCGGAAATGCGTTGTTGATGCCAGAGGTCAGAGGAGAATGGCCAGACTGGTTCGAGCTGATAGAAAGGCAACAGTGACTCAAATAGCCACCCGTTACAACCAAGATAGCCAGAAGAGCATCTCTGAACGCACAGTATGTCGAACTTTGAGGCAGATGGGCTACAGCAGCAGAAGACCACACCAGGTGCCACTCCTTTCAGCTAAGAACAGGAAACTGAGGCTACAATTTGCACAAGCTCATCGAAATTGGACAATTGAAGATTGGAAAAACGTTGCCTGGTCTGATGAGTCTCGATTTCTGCTGCGACATTCGGATGGTAGGGTCAGAATTTGGCGTCAACAACATGAAAGAATGGATCCATCCTGCCTTGTATCAACGGTTCAGGCTGGTGGTGGTGGTGTCATGGCGTGGGGAATATTTTCTTGGCACTCTTTAGGCCCCTTGGTACCAATTGAGCATCGTTGCAACGCCAAAGCCTACCTGAGTATTGTTGCTGACCATGTCCATCCCTTTATGACCACAATGTACCCAACATCTGATGGCTACTTTCAGCAGGATAATGCGCCATGTCATAAAGCTGGAATCATCTCAGACTGGTTTCTTGAACATGACAATGAGTTCACTGTACTCCAATGGCCTCCACAGTCACCAGATCTCAATCCAATAGAGCATCTTTGGGATGTGGTGGAACGGGAGATTCGCATCATGGATGTGCAGGCGACAAATCTGCGGCAACTGTGTGATGCCATCATGTCAATATGGACCAAAATCTCTGAGGAATGCTTCCAGCACCTTGTTGAATCTATGCCACGAAGAATTGAGGCAGTTCTGAAGGCAAAAGGGGGTCCAACCCATTACTAGCATGGTGTACCTAATAAAGTGGCCGGTGAGTGTATATATATATATATATATATATATATATATATATATATATATATATATATATATATATATATACATGCACACACACACACACCAATAATCTTTGGACTATCGCAGCTGAGATGATCAAGTGTTTCTGATGCTCTACCATTATACCACTCTGCATGTATGTATCTTACCGATTTCTATTTTCAGTATACGGTAAAGGTATATACTCATCAATAATAAATACTGTAGATATTGCGCGGAGGTGATTGATGGTTATGACAGGTGTAGCCTCCCTGCATAAATTATATGGATCCACTTTCCAATGATGTATAGTTAAGGGAAGACAACGAAGACAGATTGGGAAACGAATAGCCGCATAGCATTAACATACGTAGAAAACAGAAAGGTCATTTTTCTTTAAAGGGCATGACAACAAGTACATCTGCCAGTGTAATTCACTTTACAAATTTATTAAACATGAAATAAGCAACATTGGGGAAAAAACAACCCTCCTAATATCAATCATCCGGTTATAAGATGTATCAGAATATCGGGGGGCTTGTTTAGTAGGAGACCAAATGCATACACATTCTTATTATGGTCGACACAGAGGTACAAATATTACTGGGTTACCAAGGAAACCAGAAGCACAGAAAACGCAAATACAAACATACTTCCATTAACTATTCTTTCAAAGAAACCTTTTATGGAGTAATTGTATGTTTCGACATGTCTTTCCTCATCCCACAAGAGTCATTATGAGGCTAACAATGGTCTTCTGTATGACAGCACGACTGCAAATGCAAGCTACAAAAAACAGCTGATAGGTGTCTTTTCTAGCAATTCCTAATTGAATTTCCTGTAGGTAAGATGGGTAGCGAGCCGCACAGCGTAATGTGGGTTATCTGGTTAGATTTCTCACTATTCTACACTGACATGAAGCCGAGCTCATCAATCCAACTTAACCCCTTTTAAGCTCGATGCATTTTGCAGGATTCTGCCAGACCAACATCCAACTATATATAATTCTGGGTATTTATCATGTTCCAACATAGTAAACCATCAATTAATAGAGATTGTATTCATAAATAACCTGTGTATACGACTGCATGCTATAAAGGAGCAAATAAACAGGGACAAATAAAAATATAGAAAAGCTCCAGTGGTATTAAACCTTATAATCTGGAATTGAAGGTAAAACAAGACTGAGCAGATTTAGTCTCACTGCAAGATTGCTAGGAAGTAATCCTGGCCAGCTACAGAAGAAGACAGACAATGGGGCAGATATACTACTAAAAAGGTGCCAGAATACTGGCGTAATTTGCGTCAAACATCTGGCGTACATGTTTTACACTATAGACTATAATGGATTGGACTGAATATATGAAAAGATGGAACAGCGTTCTGTGAAGATGTGGTGATATATACTATACCTCACTGATATAGTTATTGTTGATCAACTGGTGTCACCACGGATGTTTTTGTATTGTTTAGTAAGAGGTTAGTAATCATCATCTATATGTGGCCGGACTAATAGGGGTCATCTATTTTTGCCCTATACAGACATACCCCTATAAAATATTCATGCTTAACCACTTAGGGTCCATTCACACGGAGAAAACGCAAGCTCATTTTGGCAAAATACACGTGTAAAGAATACACGTGTAAAAATAAGACTCCCAGTGACTTCAATGACATGTTTTAAACGTGTAAAAAAAATGCCTCGTGTTTTCTGACACGTGTAAAAAATGTCATTGAAGTCAAAGGGAGTCTTATTTTTACACATGTATTCTTTACACGCGTATTTTGCCAAAATGAGCGCGCTTTTACTCTGTGTGAATGGACCCTTACTTTGGACCGGGACAATTTCCCTGGTTTAGTACCACACACAATTTCAGGTTTTTTAGTACAAGCAGTTTTGATGGCTAACATTTTTTTTCATTCTGGTACCGTATTTTGCGGACTATAAGGCGCATTACCCATGAGCACCTTATAGTCCTGCCTAGGTCCATATATAAGGCGCACCGGACTACAAGGCGCAGCGCTGTCCGATGCGCCTTATATGATTGAAAGCGGCGGCCGGCAGACTTTGCCAGCGGCCGCTTAACCCCCCGCGTGCAAGCCGCTTCTATTCATTTCAATGGCACGCTTCCATTGAAATGAATGGAAGCGCTCGGCACACGAGGAGTTAAAGGGATTCTACCTTTAAAAGAACTTCCTTCTTGATCACGTCGGAATAGCCTTAAAAGACTATTCGTCTCTTACCTTTTTACCATAGCCAGCGCCGCCTTCTTCCGCAGCTCCATCTCTGTCTTCTTTGGGCCTCATGGATGACGCATGCGCAGTCGGCTCTAACAGGCTCTCGCAGCCAGAGCCGACTGCGCATGCGTCATCCATGAGGCCCAAAGAAGACGACACGGAAGGCGCGAACACAGCTCAGGGAGAAGGCGGCGCTGGCTATGGGAAAGGTAAGAGACGAATAGCCTTTTTAAGGCTATTCCGACGTGGTTAGGGGGAAGAAGTTCTTTTAATGGTAGAATCTAGAGTTGAGCGAGTACTGTTCGGATCGGCTGATCCGAACAGTACTCGCTCATCTCTAGTAGAATCTCTTTAAGCAGCGGCCACCGGCAAAGTCTGCATGCCGCTTCCATACATTACAATGAGAGCGCGCTATTCAAATAGTTAGAGATGAACGAATACTATTTGAATAGCGCGCTCCCATTGCAATGTATGGAAGCGGCATGGAGACTTTGCCGGCGGCCGCCGCTTAACTCCTCGCGTGCCGCCGCTTCAAGCCTTATATAAGGCGCATCGGACTATAAGGCGCACTTTCGATTTCTGAGGAAATCTAAGTATTTTATGTGCGCCTTATAGTCCGGAAAATATGGTAATTCAAATAATTTTTGTGTCTTTTTGTTGTGATGTGGGTGTGGTAATTTTTTTAAAAAAATTATTTTACTTTTGTATATTTTGCCTTTTTATGTTTTTGTTACAATGTGCCCTCCATAAGGTCATAAAAGACCCTTGCGGAGCATTTTAAAAGTATTTTTTGGGAGGTAGATTTCCCTTGTAAATGGGGCTGATACACTTAGCCCCAGTTGCAGGAGGAATGCAACTCCTGACCAGAACTACACAGTTGACATACCCCTCTAAAACCCACCAACTCTTACAGTTTCTAGTCCCTGATGATCACGTGACCAGCTGGACAGAGAGCAGCCGCATCATGGTGCGCTCATTGAGTGCGATCACAAAGGTAGGGTTGTAATAAACCATCCCTGCCTTCCCTATAGGAGCTATGGCTGTAGTTACAGCGTGCTCCAAAGTTCTTAATACTGCAAGGATGTACAGGTACGTCCTCGCAGAGTTAAGAGTGCACCGCCTGGATGTAAGAAGTTATCTGGCGGTCCAAGAATGGTTAAACCCTTTTCTAACTTTTGCTTCCATTAATTGCAAAGTTTTCTTTCATACATTTTGGCATTGGATATACAAATGATAAATCTGGCATTTTAGGTATTGGTCGTTTTGTCAATATCCCCCTACAGAGCTCCAAAAGTAGCATTCTTCTTTACCCAGACAAAGCCTTGTAATAGCTTTAATGCATTTCTCTAAAAGTAATGGACCACTACAAATGAATACAGCTCCATAGTACTGCTTCTAGCAGGGTCCATACACTGAGAATATGTCAAGCTTCAGGTAATGATTCATCTTGAAGCCTAAAGTGTGTTATCTGGGTTCCTAGCCAATACAAAGGAAAACCGTAATAGCTGAAATGTAGAGATGTGCAGAAAATGAAAAGCCAATTTGAACCTTTGTATGGCAAGACTAACCGGGTACATGCAGAGGTGCTAGACTTCAAAACCTAGGCTTCTTCCAACAGAACAGAGACAATTGCTGCAAACCTTGAAAAGATACATCACTAGTTCCTTATTAGCACTGGTGAGATATATAAAACAGATGAATAAGAAAGAAAACACACTACATAATTTACAATATGCTGCCTTTTGGCTTCTAGGAATCTGGAAACGGCATCTCAAAGGGTTTTATTTACTTGGCTTTGACAGCTCGTCTCTCTGTGCCCCCATTTATCCTATCTATACTAACAACCTCAAGCTTACATATTTATAGACACTTTTTTGTTAAGCGCTTGACATCCACTAATTAGTTATTAGTTATGTGAATACTGCAACGTAGCTCGGTGCATTCTACTCATAAATAAGCAAGAGAGTGTCACGGCATGAAACAGAATTACAAATCGAGTTATGTTATTAGCTGCGGTAGGTCATTTCAAGAGCTGAAATCATTTTGCTTTGATTTATGAATATAAACAATGAATGATAAAAATACATATATATATTTGATTAGATATAGATGAATTCCTAGCAGACATTTTCCCCTCAATTTTTAACACTAGTGCCAAACGGCACCAGGAATAGATAGGTTAATTACAGAAATATTATATGGGGCCAGGTTTAGAATTGTAAATATCATTCATTATTTATTAATGACTATCTAACATGTGGTATCAAATATGTTGTGTTCTGTATTCCTTTGTAGTAGACATACTTGCTCAAGCCTCAAGAGTGGGTTGAAATAAGAACAAAGCAGCTGTGGCATCTACGGGCTGGGCCAAATCATCTCATATATAGTTTCTGGTATAAGATATAAAAACTGAAGGAGGTGAAAACATTTTAATTAATAAATCAAAAAATGAAAGAAAAATAGTACAATGACATAAGTATACTTTGCTATCGGTAAATATACAACAATTCCAATGCTTAAAATGTAAAAATAAAAGTTATTCAGGGTTGACAATTAAGTATATTTATTTTAAATATTATATACATTATAGTATAATATTATATATTAAATATTATACAAAATTATTCAAATGTATATATCATAGAATATAGTGATTATAATATTTTTTATGAAATATATTTATTTTTAACAATTTTTGTTACAACTGTCCTTGACTACTAATTTATTAAAATTTGAAAAGATTCCGTCAATCACAATTCAATTTTGGAAACTACAAACAAATGGGTTCACATCCTAAAACATAAAATATATCAGCCTATATGAGAAAATATACACATGCAAAAACATAAAAATTAGATAACCCTTATGCTGAGTTCACACAGAGTTTTTTTTTGGTCTGGATTTTGATGTGGAATCCGACTCAGAATCCGGCTGCAGTGCACAGGCGTCCAGTCGCGGCATTCCGCTACGGATTAGGCTAAAAAAAAATGGGCCTAGTTGGGAGGGAGTCTCGCACCTCAGCCGTGGAATCTCCGGCAAGATAGGGCAGCTCACATTTTTTTTCTGCAAGCAGGAAAAAAAGCGCTACTGGAAAATAGAAGTGAACGGTTCCCATTGAAGTCAATGAGAGGCGTTTTTGGAGCCAGATTCTGAGGCAAATTCTGCATCAAAATCCAGACCAAAAAAACTATGTGTGAACAGCTACCATAGGAATTAAGCAACCAGGTGCTGCTAACAAAACACCCTTCTTAACTGATCATCAATAAAAGCTAAGGTTTCTTCAGTTTGCCAGTCTGAAGCATTAAGACATGTGGAGGACAGACATCAGCAATGATCTTAGAGAAGCAATTAATGGGAAAAGTTATAAAGGCCATTTCCAAAAACACTGCAGTACATCATTCTGCAGTGAAAATATACATCCCAGTGATGTTCCAGCAGATTCCCCGCCAAAGGGACACTATGCAATACACAGATATAATGTATACAAACCTCAGCATGACAGTACAATTAGAAAGAGACTGAACAAGTATGTTCTTATGGGTAGCCAGAGAAAGCCACCTCTTTATAGAACTAACATGGTAGCACAGCTTAAGTTTGCAAACTTGCATCTGAACAAACCACATGGCTTCGGGAACAATGTCTTTTGGACGGACGAGACTGAAGTGGAGATGCCTGGCCAGAAAGCAAAGCACCATTTACAACAAAAAGGTCAAGCATGGTGGTGGTGGAGGAGTGATAATTTGGGGTCATTTTGCTGCCACATGAGAGGCCACGTTGCGAATATATGTTTGACTTTGGTAAAAACACTGTGGCAAAAAAAGCCACATATTACAGTACCTGCAAAGTGGGTGGGATTCTGGCTGAAAAAAAAAATCCACAGAAGAATTACCACAATTTCAAAAACTATCGCATTAGATAGAGCGAAATGTTTAAGGGTTGGGATAATGCATTAAATGTGCTCAGCTTTGTGAGTCATAATCATATAAAATCAGAAGACTCCTTTAGAATGGAAGAGCTCCAAAACCTGGAACATGTTCTATATTTACCAGTGTTTTTTTTTTTCTGATGGTATTGACTCTTTAGCAAGCACATCCAGTCAAGCAGGAGTACAGCACATCCATCTAAGTGACATGCCAAGCACTTCAGTGTAATATTGTGTATCTATAAGAAATCTTTCAATCCTCAACAGGCGATATGAGAAAAAAAAAAAAAAAACACGAATAGAATAAGCTTTTCAGATGACTGTCCTTGTATTGACACACACAGCTCCGTTCTACATTACAAACATCTACATCCAAACTCAAGTGGCTGCTGAAAAGAAGGTTCACCTTGAGTTTAAGATGAAGCCTTCGAAGATAACATTGTTGTCTATTGTTCCATTGGTCCTTGATAAAGAGTCTCATGAAGGCTGAATGTTAACATCTTCAATGTGGGTAGACATTTAGTCAAACATATTTTTCCACTTTTTTTTCCTTTGACAATATTTTCTATTGGTATTCACAGTCAGTACAATCATAACACCTGAAGACTGCCATGATAAAGTCTATAGCCACAGCTATATAGACATCTTGAAATAGCCAAGACTTTATGAACACTAGGAGCTTCTAATGGATAGTTCATAGAATAAAGTGACCTTGTTCAATAGTAATTAAAGAAAAAAAAAAGATTTTTATAAACTGTATAGACCAAAGAAGGGGAAGGAGAGGGCAAGGAGAAATAATAATGTAGTCATCGGTAAAGAGTGGAGACGTATTGGTGTAAGATACCAGTGACATACTTGTAAGACTTTCATCATTAAATACGTTATCTCTGACTTAACAACATGGAATGGGAATGTTAGTTTTTTTCCCATGAGCTTGTTTAACTGAAAAATAAATAACTTGAAGACACCTTAAACGTTAAAATCTTGGAATAAGTAGGCGAGGGGGGATTGGTGAGATTTTACAAAATCATTAGACCACCAGCCTTAAAAACATTATAGTGTTCTGAGACAGGGTAGTAAAGAATTAAACTAGAATAAAATGAGTGTGCAGGTTAAGGTTGCATAGTATAAGTATCATGAAGCCTGGTCACAGGGGCAAACAGTGGTTCAGTGGTTAGCGCTATGTTCTCGCAACGCAGTTGTCCTGGGTTTGAAATCAGCCAAGGACATTAGTTGTAAGATGTTTGTAGGTTTTCCCCATGTTCGTGTGGATTTCCACCAGATACTCAGATATCTTCCCATAAACTAAAGACATACTGATAGGGAATCCAGATTGTGAGCCCTACTTGGGGATAGTGAATGAGAATAATAACTGTAAAGCATTGCATAACATGTTGGTGCTATATAAGTAAAGTCTAAAATCTAAAAATAAAAGTTTGGAAAAACAGGTTTGAGCAGTAGAAAATAAATCTGTCAATTTGTGGTCACACTTCATGCCAAATAAAGACTGACTAGGTTATAGAGGATTATATAGCGAAGTCCTTGACCGGGAGGGTTCTACATAAGTAAATAAATAGGGACAACAGTGTCACTTTGACCCAATGAATGAGGTCAATCCAGGATAGGAGAATGGTAAAACAGGAGCAACTAGTCTAAGGGACAACTAAAAAATTAACTGAAGTAGACTATAACTTATGATAGGATGGAGTAAAATAAATTCCTAAGTACTTGACTGATTGTTAACCTCTCGTGTTACTGAGTAAGTTTAATACTTAGTGTCAGTGATTTATCAGGGTTAAAACAGTTTTCAAGTAAGGGATTGATGTGAGTGAGTGGTTGGGTATCATCTGGGAAAAGTACAAATTGTGACACATACTTGTTATTTCCATATTCAGATATCCATCTACCCCTTAAATACCAGATACTATACAGTAATTATTTTTTTAAGGAATTGATCTCTTTCATGCCCTTTTATATAATTTTTGCCTATAGTTACTTTATCAACTATCTACGGTATCTATCTATCTATCTATCTATCTATCTATCTATCTATCAGTGCCATAATTGGTAATTAATACATACACATTTAGTACTATATATGGTAATATATTACTTTAGGGGTTGCAGCATGCCACCCAAAATGAGCAGTGGCCACCCCAACAATTATAACTTTCCACGCCACTCTCTTAAGCTCCTACTCAAATATATTGCATACAGTATATTGTTCACTGTAAAACGCAGACCACTAAGATATTTCAACCAATTAGTAGTTACAGGGTTTTGGGACATTAAACCTGCCCATGCTAATTGTCCACTCCAAGATTTTTGTAAAAATATTTTCATTGCAAACAAAGAGATGAGCTTACTGTTCATAGCAAACTCATCTCTGGTGCTCCTGGCACATAAACAATTCAGCAATGAGGCCAAGAACAGGACATCTCTGATTTTCTGCATATCTTTGATAAGATGGGCAGAGAAGTGCAGTAAAGCCACCGTATATTGACTTTGGGACCATCACTAAACTGAGCATGCACCAAGGGCAACAGAGAGGATTTTGATGAGAACAGCAAACATATCTCTTGGTATATAAATGAGAGCTTTTTTGCTTCCAGTTTATAGGAATCTAGAGGTGAACAGGATTAGTATACACAGATTTGGCACACTAATGGATCAGTGCATAAGGACATGCTGGTGGTTTACTGTTCTAAAACACCTGCTTAACATTGCAGATCTGTATAGTAAAAATAAAAGCGCAGTTGGCCCAAGCATTCCCTTCATTTAATGGACAAGAGAAAGGAAGATAAAACCTTTAGAATAACTAATGCAACTACAGATGGGCCCAGTAGGCTGGTGGGCCCTATCACCTTGTCAGCATATTCATACTGTCTGTTAGATTGTAGATACATGCCTGGATTGCAAGAGAAATATTTATTTATTTATTTATTTTTGGAGGGGGGAGTGGGGTACTGTATACTGAGATTTCGGAAAACAAGAGTCGACGTAACACTCTGGGCCGTAGTCTTTTTAATGCATTGAGTCATGGTGACTTTTGCTACATCTGTAATCCTTCGCTTCTAGCTCATAAGTACAGAAAATAACAAATGGCACATAAAAATCTAAAGCTTGCCTCGCACTCACATGTGAAAACAAACACGTATTAGACTAACAAGTAGAGCGCTGTCTGTCTTCAGGCACCTTATACCTCTAATTGTCAATTTTTCACCAAGGCATATGGTGCATATTTAAAAATGACCTCCTGCTGTTCCTATGAAGGTGACTGTGTTTTCTAGGGCCTTAAAGATGTCATCCATTTATTGAGTGATACCTTGTTATTTCTGTGCAGTGTACGGTGTGATGCAGCGACAATATATTTCAGAACATACTGAGAACAGGATCTTGTGTTTTATCATTTAGCGGCAGAATACTGTTATTCTGAGTCTGCAAAGTCGTCATTTTAGTTGGAACATTCAGAAATATTCTGTATCAGCGACTTTTGTTTTATATTGTGATCTCATAAGATAATTTTTGGATGCTTTGCAATAAATAAGTTAAAGTGTCTTCTGTCATGTCATAGAGACATACAGTATCAGAAATCTACAATGGTGGGGGATAAAGGCTCTAAGACATTCACTAAAATAAAGCTGCTGTGATAGAGAGCATGAAAGGTACAGCTTTTACACCATTGCTCAGGAGTATTGGTGGTGGCTCATAGAATATAATGAGAGTCTATCGGCACAACAGAGATAGGAGAAGGTGACTTCAGCTTAAACTGAAATCCTTTCTAAGGGCTCGTTCACGCGGGGCAAGAGAGGGCAGATTTTGACGCTGAATCCACATCAGAATACGCCCCCTCACAATAGAGGTCTATGTAGACCGCTAGCTTCCTTTTTTCCGTGAGTGGTATGTTCCCGCTCACGGAAAAAAGAAGCGAGCTGCCCTTTCTTCAGGCGGATTCCGTGGCTGATTCAGCCCCGGCATCCGCCATGCGGCAGCACCCTCCAGTCTAGGCCCATTCATTTGGGCCTACTCCAGAGCGTGAAGCCGCGACTGTCAGAAGCCGCAGCTGTCGGAAGCCACGACTGTCGCGCAGGTGCCGCGTCAGAATCAGGACCTAAATACGCGGTCCCTAGCCCCATGTGAAGGGGGCCTTAAAAACACTTTAGTATATTCTTTCTAGTAAATGGTGGGGGGTCTCCGAGCTTTGCACTCTATCGGTAACAATTGATAGGTCAATAGTTCTCCAGTGAATGTGTCTACTACCTAAGCATACAAATATTCACGCATGACACTAATAATGCTAATTTATTTCACCAAACATGGGACCTCCCAGCCTTGTCACCATTTTGTGGTAGCCAGAGATCTCCATGGATGTTCCAAAAAATCAAGAAGCAACCAAAGTATTGATAATTAGGAAAAGCTAAGCAAATCACTCAAAATCTTTATTTGGTTAAAAAGAAATAGGTTTCAGATAGAGGAGAAAAATTGATCTGTAGGACGAGACCAATGAGGGTTGGTTTTGTTATGGTAGAACCAAACCAATAGTTCAACCAAATGAAAGACAGACATTCATGATATATGGCATATGTGAGCGAATCCCACAATAATCCATTTATTTATAGCATCAGGCTTTACAATGCAGACTAGATGACATCGTATCCAATCAGAATAGTTATCCCATATCAGACATGCATACATTAACCTTACAGGGCTTACCTATAGAATACTCCTGGCTTATATGAAAAGCACTGTGACTCACATTTCACTATGAACAGCACTAGACAACAGAAATAGCTGCTAGAGATTATTACAGCATATGCAGAGGCCTTGTGTGTACATTAACCAAGGATCTACATGGTAAAGCAACATTCAATGTCTAACCCTTTAATTACCATTTCAGATTGTAGCCTGTAAACATGGAAACAAAGATCTACATGGGAGATATGTACTAAAACAGAAGATGATTTCAGCCAAGAGTTTCAAACATATGGCCCTGTGACTGTCCTCTGTGGGGGTGGGGATGTAGCTTGTTCTACCGGGTTCTGTTAATTTCAAATGCACTTGAATTGCAGAACCAGTGAGCAAGAATGACCCAATCTGGTTCTGAAACTGGCAGAGCAGGAAGCCACACTCTTACTGCTCTACCATTTACTGACAAGTAGTGGGAGGTGTTAGTATAGTACACACCTCTGCGCTCCCCGTCCCCTCATGCACCTTCCTATAGCGGCTGCACATGACACTACACAGCAATATCCCTGGGCAATAGAGCGGCCAGGGAGCAGTGGAGTAAGTAATGTACTATTAATTACCTCTGTACGAGGGCAATGAAGGGAGCCCAGCCACTGTATGGGGGTACAATTGATAGGAACCATTTTACTGTATGTGGCAATTTTACTGTATAGGTCTACTGGTGGGGGATGATATGCTGTATGAAATGCTGCCAAATTGTTCTTTGTGTGACCCATTCACCTGTCCTAGACTCCTGACTTAACCCAATCTGCAAACGTTTTTAATCTTTTGTATGTACTGGAATAATTCTGCCCACCCCTGAATCAAAAAACACAATTTTTTCATCATCTTCTCAACTGTTTTTATCCCTCTTCATGCTGTGTACTGTAGGTTCCTATGGCTAAATCTACTATATCTCAGTTACTCCATATCTGCATTTGTCTTGTTTCCTACTGTATGCGGTGCTGTTTTATGTATGAGAAAACTATATTAGTGGACATTCACCTGCTTTCCAATGTGCAGCATCACTGTAGGTAGTGCTATATTAATATATGAAAAAGCAATAAACTGGACTTTAATAACATGGATGAGCAAATAAAATCCACTTAAATATACATTAAGTGCTTTACCTTAAAAAAAAGTTGAATTCGAGTGATCCATTTTTAATGTGTTACATATTAATAATTGTCCTCTTGCCATGGAGCTAAATGGGCACAACTTTTTCCTGGCTCATTAGTTTATAAAAGGATCATTAATACAATAAGTTCTGCTAAGTACCAATGACTGAAAGTGCAAATTAATAGTCTCTGACCAAACTTTCTGAATAAGTGACTGAATTAAAATTACATTTAACTTCTAAATTCATCTGTCATCCATGCTTAAGAATAAATGGCAGCCAAATTCAGCTTTCCATGACTTAGACAAATCATTAGAAGAATAATAAGAAGAATAATTTTAGCAATTCTATTAATTTTGTAGCTCGTACATACACAATTACGTGCCGTGTCTGACAACTCATTGGAGTCACACACTTATAGAGGTTGAAGAAGACAAACTGTAACATCTTGCAGTGTAAAGACATGATGTATACGGTTATCTATCTGGTATATTAATACACACACACACACATCTATACACTCTGTACGCATATATACAGTATGTGTGTCACGAACAATTAACTTTTTTTTAGCATCTCCATATAAAATAAATGAGTGGTCTTAAAAAGATAACCCAACTTAGATGTTTATAGAATATCCACTGGATAGGCTATAAGTATTCAGTAAATGTTGGTTCCAACTCTGGAACTTGCACCTATGAGGACAGTGGGGGTCCTCCTACACCTGTTTGGAGAGGTGGCTTGCTCTGCTGTCTCCATAGCTTCTGCAGAAGTGCAGTCACCTCTCCATCCATTCTCTGCTTGGATGTACTGGTTGCCTAAGACTATGTTCACACTACTTTTATTACAGTCCATTGCTGTCATCTGCCATATAATGACAGCAAAGGACATTAATGGTAGTGGAGACGCAGCTCCTCCATCTGTGTCCATTCCCATTGACTGTAATGTAAACATGATGGACAGAGTCTTCTGTAATGTTTGTTTTTCTATTGTCCTGCATGTATGGCTTTTTCTTCCATCAGAAAAGTAAAAAACATAAATGAAGAAAAAAATTTGGTCATTTTTTTTTTACTTTGGGGTAAATACTGACAGATACCTGATGGAAGGAGCTCCATCTTCATCTGTGAATGAATGTCCATTGCTCTCATCCTGTGATGGATGAGAGCAGATATTAAATAACAGTAGTGTGAACCCACCATTGCCAGGCAGGTTGAGTGACCACTATTCTCTACATTGGTGCAAGTCCTAAAGGTGGGACCCACATCTATCAGACATTTAGGACATGTTCTGTGGACATATAGCTCCATATGTAGGGAACAGTCTATTAATTCTGAAACATTTTGCCAACATTTTATTTTTACTAAAAATTGCTATGAACACCCGTCAACAGCCTCAGCTCTTTGTTGGAGGGTATTTATTTTATTCCCTATTAAATACACCTTTGCAACCAATTTTTGGTTGCTTTACATCAAAAAAGAAACCTAAAAAGTTTCCATGAAAAAAAAAAAACTCTTCAATACGGCATTTGCAGTTCCTTTGCAGATTTAGGCTGGTCTTACATGGCCATAATGTAAGTCCGCAAATGGTCCACAATGGAGGGTTTTCAATTGCAGACACATTATATTCGATGCGGCCTCTTACACCACTGGATATTTTATACGTGGTGTGCCGGGCCGCAACTGAGATCCGCAATTTATAGAGCAGGTCCACAAAGGTCGTGAATTAGAACTCTAGAATAGAACTCTATGGGTGAGTGCGGCAGGATACGGGCGTCTGCGGTGTCTATGTTGCCGATCAGTAACTTGTGGATTGTACAATCAATACGGTCGTGTAAGACCAGCCTTAGGGTATATTCACACACACAAGATTTTCTTTTAGTGCCTGAAATCAGTTTTATAAACTGGAATTGTTCCTACAGCAAGCACATGGATTTCTTCAAGCTCCTTTCAGATGAATGGGACAGTTAAGGAATGGTTACAAATTGCAACACATCCGGTGTGTAGTCTGATCCTATATGTTGCTTTTAGCTAGCCTAAAGTGTAGACACTATGGGGTTTTCTTACCGTTACAACCTAACTATGGTGCTCTTTACTATTTAGTGATACTTTAGCAAATAAAATAAAAAGTGCTGTCCGGTGACACACTCTAGACATAAATAACCTTTAGAGTTTTGGATTGCTTGTAGATTAATATTCACAAGTAGCAGATTCATTGTATATCATTCTGCAGCTGTTCCATACCTGTGAATAGGATTGTTTCTGTAGCAAGTGGATGGATTTTTACAAAGCCTATTCCGGTGTACAGACCATCATGGAAAAAATTGCAACAAATCTGCCAAGAGTGAACACAGTCTCTTGTCTCTCATGTATCTGTCATTTCTACAGGCTCACAAAACAGGTCTGTACTACAGGATGAAATGTTCCATGTCAGACACACACAATGTATCAGAGTCGGACACACAATATCTAGAATGACAAAATGAACACTTTAGATTACATTAGAAACTAATCGGTCAAGTGACGGTAAAAAGAAATGTAAAGGTAAAAATAAAGACCTGTCTTACCAACCATTATAACTCACTTATACTAAATCACAGTCCGTGAATACAGATGTAGCAGAGGCGAGTCTGTTATTCTATCATTATGAGTAATATCTCATAAACAGATTGTTTTTTCATTAACATACCATTATATAAATTTGCAGACAATTAATAGTTAAACTTTTTTGCAAATATAAATAATTGAACATTTTGCACTGTTAAAGATTTTCTCTAACCGTCTTAGGGATGACAGTCTTTTGTCTTGATCCGTCAGCAATGGATACGACCAGGAATAAAGAAACTTTCTGTGCTCTTGAACTTGTCATCAACATTGTTGTATTTAATGTAATTACAATGTTTAACTCTTAATTGTCTACAAATTTAAATAGAACTCTATTCATGAGAAACCCCTTTAGATCTGTTACCTGAAAACCGTATTCACACAGGATTATTTGCATATGGATTTTAAAATAAATATACATTTGAAAGCATTTTTACATTTAGGGGAATTTTCTTTGAGTCTTTTTTTTTTTTTTTTTTAAGTGCTATCAAGATGACTATAGAGAAAACACCTCTTTATAAGTAGTCCAATCATGTAAAAACACCACAAACCAAAGGGTCATATACATAGTCACTATCAAACTCTATAGACCACCATGAGATATCTAGCCACAGCATTATAGCTCCAACATGTTCTGCGTGCAAAATCTGTCAATCTAAAATGACTGTACGGCACAGACAACGTTGTCCTAAAGAGTTAAATTAGGAAATGGCGAATTCTGGAATTAAAAAAAAAAAAATACAGAAAACATTTTTACTTCAGAAATAAGCCAAAACTGGGTATAATAACACAGCGTGATTGTTCTATTATTTTCCATCATGTGCCATTATTCTATGCCTACTGTATATACAGTGATCCCTGGCTTGAGGCAATGATCTACATCACAGATGTCAGTCGCAGGGCTGTTTCACTTAAAACTAAAAATTCTATTTTGTACGGAATAGAAATTTCAAAAATAAACCCCAAATACTCACCTGGTGTGCTGCTGGTATACCTGGGAACTACTAGGGTTCAATGTACGGTGATGTAGGTTACCACACTATTCCATTGCTATACAAAGATCCAGGACCCTGGAGAGTTCAGAGATCTCTGCTATATTTCTGTCTTCCTGATACATATGACCAGTATTTCCAGGTAGCTCATTTTCAATGACTATCATGGTTGCTGCTCTTGAGATATTGTGGTCAGGTGTGTGGTCACCAATGTCAGGATGTTCTCCTGACTCC